>NW_027532592.1:3221955-3261387 GCF_008692635.1 Crocuta crocuta
TCCCCCAGGACCTCACCCCGCCCCACACAGACGTGCGTCTCTCTGCTGACGCAGCCACCCCTCCCCGGCCTCGCTCACACCATCGCCTCTGCTGGGGACCCTTCCCCTTGCACTGGCCTCTGTCCGTCCTTAGCACCCGGACCTGCACGGTTACTTATTTTCTCGTGAACGCAATAGTTTTCTCTTCAGCAACGCTTTCAAACTCCAGGGAGCTGTCCCCCATCACAGGGTGACCGGCGGCGGGCGGGGAGGGCGTGGGCATCCCTGTAGCTCACGTGAAGAACCCAAGCACGTATTGAAGGCAGCTGGGGCCCGAATCGCAGCCTTTGGACTCCAGGTCCTCTTTCCAGTGTCCCCCATTGTCTCCCAGAGTGCCCAGGGACAGCAGGTGGCTCCCAGACACGCCCCTGATGAAGGGACAGGCCCGGGAGGATATTGTGCTCCCACTGCCGGTGCCCCACTGCCCAGCTGCGCCACTAGAGGGCACCAGGCACCAACCGCTGAGGCCCGAGGTCGCCTGACACTTGAGGAGACAGGGCAGGGACGCGGGAGCCAGCTGTGGCAGGTGGTTTCTTGTATTCCCGTGACAAAGAGGCTTAGTGTCCCTTAGAGGGAAGCGCTGGAATGTTCTTCCTCCTCCGAGCCCCTGGCCCTGCCCCCAGCATCGCAACCCCTGTCCAGAAGGCAGGTGGCCTCTCCACTGCCCACATCCCTGGCTGCCTCCTGGGCAGCCCTGTGTCCAGGCTTCTCCTTGGTCACTGACTCAGCAAGAGGCCCGGAGAGTCACATCCCTTCGTAGCCATGTGGCCTTAGGCAAGTTGCGTTACCGTCCCGGAACTTACGGTCTGGGCTCGGGCTCTGGCAGGAGGCAGAGCGAATAACCAGACGCTGCTCTTGTTTTCATGGGGACCAGAAAGGAATCTGAGACTCAGGGAAGATGACAGCCAGGGGGGCAGGTCCCAGAGCCAGAGCTCTGGGCCGGGGGGAGGAGGGGTGCGGCCACGGGCCCAGCACCACTGGCTCTGGACTGGCTCAAACCAAGTGATCGCCTGCCTTGAATTTTTTAAAGTAATCTCTATGCCCACTGTGGGGCTCAAACTCAGGACTCTGAGATCAAGAGTCACACGCTTCTGAGCAAGCCAGCCAGGTGCCCCAGTCGCTTGCCTTTCTTTTTTATTTTTTTTAAGTTTGAGAGCTCAAGCAGGGGAGGGTCAGAGAGAGGGAGAGAGAATCCCAAGCAGGATCCGCACTGTCAGCACACAGCCTGATGTGGGGGCTCGATCCCATGAACCGTGAGATCATGACCTGAGCCAAAACCAAGAGTCGGACGCTGAACGGACTGAGCCCCCCAGGCGCCCCCACCACCTGTCTTGTTTAATGCAGGGAAGTGGAGAGGAGACTAGAGGTTCTTACTACCCTCTACTCTCCAAGGTGCGCCCAGAGCCCAGACCCACCCTCGCTCGCATTCATTCGGTGACTTACTCGGTCTGCACGGTCGGAGCGCTACTGTGTGCCAGACGCCAGAGAAGCAAATAGAACCCAATCCCGTCCTCCCCGAAGGGTGAAGGGCGTGAAAGGACCACCGTAAGTCTGTCCCACAAGGTGACCAATGATTCGACGGGTGGCCGAGAGCGCTGGGGGCAGACAGCAGGTGTCTCTGGCTGGAGGGAAGGTGGGGGTGGGTGNCCAAGTGTCCAGAGCTGGCGTGTGCCAGGGCACGGCTGGCGGGACCCCAGGCTCAAAGGTGGGAGCAGCCACGGGGGTGTGAAGCAGGGGGCGGGGGCAGACCTATTTTCACTTAAGAAAGGAAACTGCAGGGGCACCTGGGTGGCTCTGTTGGTTAAGCATCTGACTCTTGATCTCAGCGCCGTGAGTTCAAGCCCCGAGTTGGGATCTGCAGTGGACATGAAACCTACTTAAAAAAAAAAAGAGTTTGTGTAATTACTCTGCAGATAAGCTGCCCTCCCCCCATATTCGCCCTCCCCAGGCTTCACCCTGTGTGCTCAGTAAGCACTCTGGCTCTCACTGAGAAGGTGCTTGGTGGGGACTGTGGGAGGGAAAGAGGCCTCCTGCTCGGTGACTCCATTAACTGACCTACCAGATCCCTCCAAGGGTCCAGGCCTATGAGAAACGATAAAATAGCAGCTGCCATTATTGGGCCCTGAATGCAGGTCAAACCCAGGGCCGGGCCCTTCGTGCCCAGATATTCCAAGTGCCCCGGCAAGTGGGCGTCTCGATCCCCACTCTTCCAAACAGGGAGAATGAGGCTCACGGTTTGCCCGGGGCTGTGGTGAGCCGCAGTGAGTTAGAGCCGGGAGCACCCCACTCTGCGGGAGGACCCCCATCTCTGAGCAGCTGGTGGGGGCAGAGGCCGGGGCCCCAGGTATGGACGCACGAGCCCCACTATAGCGTAGAGCTGGGGAGGCAGGGCTCTGAGCACATCTGAGTGAGAAGATCGGAATATTCGTTTCCTCAGATTGTGTAGACAAGTACCCCAGACATGGGGGCGGGGGGTTCAGTGATGAAAATCTCCTGTGGGCCTTAGACCCCAGATCCAGGGCTCCGCAGGGCTGGCTTCTTCTGAGGCCCCTCTCTCTGGCTTGCAGCCTGCTGCCCTCGGGCTGGCCTCCGGGCTTCCTTGGTCTGTGGTCCGACCTCCTCGCCCTATAAGGACACTGGTCATACACCTGTAAGGACACATGACCTCATTTTACCTCCATTACCTCCTTACAGGCCGTACCTCCCAGGGCAGTGACATTCTGAGATCTGAGTCTTGGGGGACACAATTCATCCCATAACAAGCCGAGTCTGGGGAACAGGGACGTCTCAGGAAGAAGGGGAAGAGGAGGACCAGACAGGCAAAGGCAGGTGGTCCGGGCAGGGGCGCGGGGAGCTCGCAGGACAAGGTGGGGGAGAGGCCTGGCCAGTGACAGAGGCCATGGGGGATCTAAGTGAGGGGGGCTGAGCTCCTGGACCAGAACCCGGGGAGGGGGCTGAGCTCCTGAATCAGAAACTGGGGCGGGGGGCGGGGTGCTGATCTCCTGAACTAGAACCTGGTGGAGTGGAAAGGTACTCAGGAGGTGAAGGAGGAGGTTAGAGCGGCCACCCTCCCTCTGCAAAGGCGTCTGTCAGACCAGTGTGGTCAGAGAGGGCACCTCTGGTCGTTGCTGGTCAGGCCTGTCGCGTCTCCCGTTCTGTTCCTTCGCTCTCCCCAGGCTGTCGTGTCTGGATTCTACTGACAGCTGTCCCCACCCCGGAGACCAAGGGACCCTGGCCTGCGAGACGGGAGAAGGCCGGGCCCTGTTACCAGGGGCCTCCGCGGTGCTCAGCAGGGCGACCCGGCCCTCCCGCTTAAACCCAAACAAAACCATTTCCTGGGACCACACGAGCCTGCTTATGTCCCCTCAGTCCCTAGTGCTGCAGGGAAGGGATTGCAGCATCACATGCACACGCACACGCATGTACGCACATGCACATACACACACAGACGCACGTGCACCCCCCCCCCCCGGACGATGCTTCTGTTTCACTCAGTTGCTGCTAACACCAAGCTAACACAGCTGTAAACCTGGACTCAGAATTAGACAGAGACACGTCTTGGGTGATTCCCAACCAGAGGAGATGGCCATGGCCTCGCACCAGAGTCGCTGGGCGGACGTGAGCACATGCAGCTCAAATCCCTCTTGTCCAGAGAGGGTCCTGGGCTGCCTAGGCACACACAGCTCGCGCTCAGGCCACCCCCGGGGGACCTTTGTCACACTGGCCCGCAGGCAGCCTGAGGTGGGGCCTCTGACCCCCCACAGCCTCCCTCCCTTTCAGGGGCCGGGGCAGGAGGCTGAGGCCCCACGCAGGAGACAGAGCCCTGGGGACCGGTCCTCCCTCACTTTCCGTGCTGCTCCAGTTCTAATTGCAGCGCTGGGCCAGAAAGAGTCGGCTCTGTAATTGGAGTTTTGTTCTCCCCAAGGAAAGGCCCGTGGGCCCGCTGCACACGGCACGCAGGGTCGCAGGGTCTCAAGGGCCTGGAGTCCGAGACGTGGGGGGAGCCGTGACCGAGAGATTTGACGCCAGCCTCACCCCTCCATCACCAAGCCAGGTGGCCGCAGCAGGCCTCAGTTTCCCCATCTGTAGAACAAGCAAGTTTGCCCTCAGAGCCTTTCTGGCCGCTGCCTGAGGCTCAGCCCTGCCTGCGGGAGCCCGGTGCTCCCAGGGGCCTGGGGCAGGTGCTCCACGGCTGGGGAGTCGACACCCTTGCTGGTCCTGGGGAGGCCATCCTTGGCGGGCCTCACCTGGCACCTCAGACGGACGGGGCTTTGTCCAGGGAGAAGCCCCCTCCCCGCCCCGAGCGCTTCGGAGCCGGAAGGAATATCGAGTTTGCAAAGAGACTGAGATCCCAAGATGCTCATCAAGTTTGCCCAGAGCTAAAACTCCCATCCTTCCATTCATTAATTCATTAATTCATTCCACAAACACTGATCAAGTATCCAGCACGGGGGCCTGGTGGTCTTCCTCCCGTGGGCACGCGGCCGTGAACGGGCTGGACAGAGTCATTGAGCCCGTGGCATTTAGGTTCTCGTGGGGAGGTGGTCAGCAAGCAGTTAAACACACAGATGGAGAAGATAATTTCGGATAGGATAGCACGAGGTACCTCTCTGAAATTTAGAAGAAACTAAAGCTGATGATAAGAGAAGCCTGGATGGGTGGGGCGGGAAGGGACGCACAGATTTTATGAATGAGCAGGAGAGGGCTTTCCGAGGACGTGATGATTGGTCTGAGTTCTGAATGATAAGAATTATCAGAGGCAGAGGAGACAGCTAGTGCAAAGGCCCTGGGGTAGGACCAGCATGGAGGTCTGGGGACAATAAGGAGGCCCCTGTGACAGGCTGTCCGGGGGAGTAAGTGAGGAAGAGCAGAAACCGAGGCAGGAGGCTGAGCCAGGCCTGGGTCAGCCTGGGCTTTAAGGTGAGAGACTTGAGTTTCATCCAAAGTATAGTAGGAAGTCACTGGTGGCTTTTTGTTTCGTGCTTGTTGTTTGTTTAATAGACTTTATTTTATCTAGAGCAGTTTTGGTTCACAGGAAAATTGAGCAGAAAATCTCGGTGTTCCCCGCACACCCACAACCTCCCCCCCACAACAACCCACCACACCGCACAACCGGTACGGTCAGTGGGCCGGCACTGACACATCACTGTCACCCAGAGCCCATGGTTCACGTCCTGTGGGCTTGGACAGCCGTGGAATGACAGGCATCCACCATCGTGGTATCGTTCAGAGTGTTGTCACGGCTCTGAAAACCCACCGCGCTTCCCCGTTCGCTACCCCCGCCCCCCCCAGCCCCTGGCAGCCTCCGATCCTTACTTATCCCCACGCCCTTGCCTTTTCCAGAATGTCACGTGGTTGACGAAACATAGCCTTTTCGGGTTGCCTTTCGCGTAGTCCTGTGCGTTTAAGATCCTTCCATCACTTTTCATGACTTGATAGCTCACTTCTTTTTAGCTCTGGATAGCACTCCGCTGTGTGGACGGACCACGGCTTGTTTGGTTTTTGTCCATGTACCCGCCTTCCTACAAGACAACGATGAATAAAGCGGCTTAGCTTTAGCAAACCTGGGCAGGGTTTGCTGGACACAAGTGCTCGGCTCCTTTGGGTAAATGCCTGGGAGGGTGACCGCTCATCACACGGCGAGAGTGTGTCTGGTTTTGTATGAAGCCCCGAGCTGTCTTCCCGAGTGGCCGCGCCACCTCGCGTCCCCCCACCAGCAGGGAGGGAGAGCCCCTGTCGCTCCACACCCTTGCCAGCATTTGGTGGTGTCGGGCATCCGTTCCGGGAGGCGTGTGGCGGGTCCTGTTGATTTCATCTGCGTTTCCCCAATGACGCGGTGTGGAGTCTCTATCTCTTCTTTGGGGAGGGGTCTGGCTGGGTCTTTGGGCTGCTTGTTTATTTGAGTTGCTTATTGTCTTATTGTTAACTTTCAAGGGTTGCTGGTATAGTTTGGGTGACAGCTCTTTCTCAGAGGTGTCCTTGGAGAATGTTTTCTCCCAGTGGGTGGCCCGCCTTCTCGTCCTCTTGACAGTTTCTGTTGTGGAAGTTTTTAATCATAATGAAGTCCAGCTTATTAATTGTCTCTTTCATGGATCGTGCCTTTGGTCTCAAAGTTCTTGTGTCTAAACGTCATCTCCGGGGGCGCCTGGTGGCTCAGTCAGTTGAGCATCTGACTACAGTTCAGGTCACGATCTCGCAGTTGGTGAGTTAAAGCCCCATGTCGGGCTCTGTGCTGACAGCTCAGGGCCTGGAGCCTGCTTCGGATTCTGTGTCTCCCTCTCTCTCTGCCCCTTTCCTGCTCACACTCTGTCTCTTTCTCTCTCTCTCAATAATAAATAAACATTAAAGTTTATTTTTTTTTAATTTAAAAGTCATCTCCAAACCCAAGATCATTTAGATTTTCTCCTGCTAGGGGCACCTGCGTGGCTCAGTCAGATAAGTGTCTGACTTCTGCTCAGGTCATGATCTCATGATTCGTGAGTTCAAGCCCCACATCGGGCTCTATGCTGACAGCTCAGAGTCTGGAGCTGCTTCGGATTCTGTCTCTCCCTCTCTCTCTGCCCCTCCCTTGCTCGCGCTGTCTCTCTGTCTCTCAAAAGTGAGTAAACATTAAAAAAAAAAAANTGGATCGTGCCTTTGGTCTCAAAGTTCTTGTGTCTAAACGTCATCTCCGGGGGCGCCTGGTGGCTCAGTCAGTTGAGCATCTGACTACAGTTCAGGTCACGATCTCGCAGTTGGTGAGTTAAAGCCCCATGTCGGGCTCTGTGCTGACAGCTCAGGGCCTGGAGCCTGCTTCGGATTCTGTGTCTCCCTCTCTCTCTGCCCCTTTCCTGCTCACACTCTGTCTCTTTCTCTCTCTCTCAATAATAAATAAACATTAAAGTTTATTTTTTTTTAATTTAAAAGTCATCTCCAAACCCAAGATCATTTAGATTTTCTCCTGCTAGGGGCACCTGCGTGGCTCAGTCAGTTAAGTGTCTGACTTCTGCTCAGGTCATGATCTCATGATTCGTGAGTTCAAGCCCCACATCGGGCTCTATGCTGACAGCTCAGAGTCTGGAGCTGCTTCGGATTCTGTCTCTCCCTCTCTCTCTGCCCCTCCCTTGCTCGCGCTGTCTCTCTGTCTCTCAAAAGTGAGTAAACATTAAAAAAAAAAAAATTTCTCCTGCTAATCTTCTAGGAGCTTTTAAAAGTTCTATCTGTCTGTCTATTGATTTTTAAGTTCATTTATGACCGGAGTCGAAATTGAGTGGGATGCTTTGCCACCTGAGCCTCCCAGGCACCCCCATTTATTTTTTGAAGTAAACTCTACCCCCATCATGGGGCTCTCACACATGATCCCAGATCCAGAGTCACTTGCTCTCCTGACTGAGCCAGCCTGACACCCCTGTGGCTTTGCATTTTATATTTAGGTCTGTGATCCGTTTTGAGTTAATTGGGGAGCGTTTTAATTAACAGAGCACCTCTGATGAGAGTTTGTCTGAGATCCCTGTGGCCTGTTGGGGTGGGGAAGGCGCCAGGGAGGCGGCGGTTATGGCCTCCAGGACGAGGGGTGGATGGTTGGTCCTCAGATGGTCACAGCTGCCTTTTGCCGGTGAGGCCACTGAGACTTGCTGGGAGCTGAGTCTGGAGGATCTGGGATGGAGCCAAGGAGACGGTGTTGGGGGCCGCACGGGTGTGGGAGAGGGGATCCTGGGGACTGGAAGGGTGTGGGATGTTTGCTTCCAGGCCCAGTGGGGGGGTTGGGCTGGACACCCCCACAGCCAGGAGGAAAGAGAAGCCAGATCTTTCCCTGGCCTCCTGCCGTGTGCCCCGCAAAGGGCCCCTTGTGGCCTGGGGTCAGAGACGCGGTCAGCCACCTTCCACCCAGCACAGTCCCCGTGGAGGCAGACAGAGGGCCTGTCCCCCAGACCTGTCAGCTGTCTGCGGACACAGCCCCTTTCCTGGATGTGGATTCCGCTTGAGTTCAGGAGTTTTGCGGGGGAAATAAAACATCTGGACAATCAGCCGGAAGAAAGCCAGTGTGGACTGGGATGTTAGTCACGGGCTGATGGGCCGGTGGCTGAGAAGTCGGCCCCTCCTCTGTCATGCACAGAAAGGGGCCCTGCCCACAGGCTGTGGGTCTGGGGACAGCCTGGCCTTCTGTGGGGTCAGCTGGGGCCTGGGAGTCATCTCCAAGTCAGACCCGCCGTCCCAGCGGAGAGGAAGGGCAGCGGGGTGGGGAGAACGAGACCCTCGATGGCTCTGACCGAGGGGCTGGAGTTGAGGACATATTGGGGACCAGGGTGATGGCGGCTGGGCTGGGCAGGCAGTGGGAGCCACGACCTGCCTCTGCCCCTTCAGGCCAGGGTTTGACCCCAGCCAGGGTCCAGGCTGACGGATGAGGGCCACGGGGAAATGTGGACTCTGAGCCGGACAGGGCCTGGGCTCAGAACCAGAGGGGACTCAGGGCGGTGGCAGCTGAGCCCAGGAGCTACTCCCCGTCTGCATTATCCTGTCCCCTCCCGCTCAGGGCAGGCCCTGCTGTGGGTGCTACAGAGGTGGCCCAAGGCCCAGCCCTGGGTGCCCTGGGCTGTCCCAAGCCTGCAGCCATCAGCCTCCCAGACCCCCAGGCCTGGCGGCCCACGTGGCCCCTTGGGGGATCCTCTCAGGACAGCCAGGGTCCACAGGGCCACCCCTGCCCCAGGCTCCCTCTGCAGGAATAGGGACCATGTGTCAGTTCATGTAGCCTCTTCCTGGCAGGGGTGAGTCCTGGGCTCTCCTTGCCGTGCCGTCTATGAGCTGTGTCGTCTGGTGAGTTTTCTACCCTCTTCTATAGAAGTCTCCACCTATAAAATGGGAATAATGTACTTTTTTTGCAAGGACCTTCTTGGTATTCACTGAGATGTCAGCAGAGTGCCCGTGGTATATAATAGGTGCTTAATAAATAGGAGTCGTCTTTCACAGTGCTAATTTTTACAATCTTTGACTTTAAGAAAGTTAAGTGAGGGGCACCTGGCAGGCTCAGTCTGTTAAACATTTGGCTTCGGCTCAGATCACGAGGTTCATGGGTTTGAGCCCCGCATCGGACTCTGTGCTGACAGCTGGAGCCTGAGCCTGCTTTGGATTCTGTGTTTCCTTCTCTCTCTGCCCCTCCCCGGCTTGTGCTCTCTCTCTCTCTAAAATAAACATTAAAAAAAAAAAAATTAAGTTAATGGGGGCACCTGTGTGGCTCAGTCCGTTAAGCATCCAACTGGTGATTTCGGCTCGGGTCATGATCTAATGGTTCATGGGTTCAAGCCCTGTGTCGGGCTCTGTGCTGGCAGTGGAGAGTCTGCTTGGGATTCTCTCTCTCTCTCTCTGCCCCTCCCCTCCTGCATCCTGTGCGTGCGCTCTCTCTCTCAAAACAAATAAATAATTAAAAATAAGAAAGTTAAGCTAACAATGTTTCTTAATTCTTTTTATAATTAATATACAAAATACAGGGGCGCCTGGGTGGCTTAGTCGGTTAAGCGTCCGACTTTCGCTTAGGTNAGTTTATTTATTTTGAGAGAGAGAGTGTGTGTGTGTGTGAGCGAGGGAGGGGCAGAGAGAGAGGCAGAGAGTGAATCCCAAGCAGGCTCCCTGCTGTCAGCGCAGAGCCCCACGCAGGGCTCCATCCCACAGACCCTGAGATCCCGACCTGAGCTGAAATCAAGAGGTGGATACTTAACGGCCCCTGCATAAAATTCCTTTGTAAAGATGTAGCCTAATTCATGTAACCAGATCCCTTTGGATGCAGTTCACATTGTTTCCAAGTGCTTACGACAAATAATGCCAAATAATGCGGCTGTGACCAGCCTAGTGTGTGTCACTTCATACCCGCGTGAACGTGTCTTTAGGAAGAATGCCCGCACACGGGCACCGTGGGTTACAGAGTATGTGTCCTTCTCATTACCATTGATATGCCAGGTGGCCCTTCATCTCCAGCAACAGCTGGGAGCACAGCCAGTCCAGTGTCCTTAAAAACCAAACTTAAAAAAAAATCTAATAGACAAAAAATGGCATTTCACTGCACTCTTTTTTTTNCCCAGGCGCCCCGACTCTCAGCCTCCTGAACTCAGCGCGGAGTGCCACAGGGCGAGGGTGTCGGGAGCCACCAGCCAGGATCCGGGAGTGACACGCAGCCCCTAGGAGCCCCGTGGTCTGTGGGCCGAGCGCAGGGCCGAGTGACCATTCAAACGGACAAATAAGGAAAATTGTGTACTTGCTGCGTTAATAGTGCCACGTGAGGAAGGAAGGGAGCCCAAGGGGAGTGAGCAATGGTGGCTGGGTGGCTGGGAAAGAGAGGATTGGGTGGGACACAGAGAGGAAGAGCCTCCCGACTACGGGGTGGGGGGTGGCCCGCTGAGTCTGGAGGCTTCCTCTGCCCGAAGCTGTCTCGGACGGGGGACCAGGACCCTGGGGGCATGTCTGGGGATGGAGGGTGGCCTGGGACGTGCTCAAGAGCGGTGGCTGAAGGAAGGTGGCCTCCCACCACTGCGGGGCCCCCTTTGGCCTTTCTCTCGCCCCGGGGACAGTGTGGGACAGTGTCACTTAGCTTAGTTCTCAGAGGCTTGAAGTACCTGAGGGGCTGAGGGAGCAGGGGCAGGAGGGACGGGACTGGAGGTGGGAGCCCCACGCGCCCATATTCAGACCCACCGGAGTCCCGTCCCTGGGCGGTCCCACCCACGCTGTCCTCCCGGCCCCGGGCCGGGCTGCTCCCGCCCGAGTGACCGAGGCAGGCGCGGGGCTCCCTCGACGCCAGTGGGGACAGGCCGGAGCAGGCTGAGCTCTGGCGGGTGACATGGGGCCACACAGGCTCCTGACGACCCGAACTTGGGCTGCTGTGCAGGGAGGGGGCTGCCCCGAGCCGCCAGGGCCCCCTGCCCCCGTGCTTGTCCTCTGTGCCACCTGGGAGGGCGCCATGGGGACCCGCGCCAACCCCAGCGCAGCCGCGGACACATGTGGGTGCGCCGGGTCCCCCCCCCCTCCACTTCAGTGAGTCGTCCGCTCTCTGTGTTGTGCGCCTCACTGTGCCCAGGACTGAAGCACAGACGCTGCGGTACGACTCGGTGGCGCAGGTAGGGCAGTACGGTGACCAGTGAAGGAGCCCCGGGCCCGGCCGCGATCCCAGCGGGCCGCGCGTGGGTGCGGCCGTCTGTTCCTACGGCGTCAGTCCCTCCCCCGCCGGGAACGGGCTCTAGGAAACACCGAGGTTCGTATGGACGACCAGCGTGGACTCCGGCCATCTGCCGACTGTGTCCCGGGAATGAGGCATCCCCGGTGGCAGCTGTCGTCTGCCACCTGCAGGTCTCTGCCCTCCTCCCCACAACCTCCCGGAGCTGCTGCCGAGGGCTGAGTCCCGACGGTGCCCTCCCCTTCCCTTCTGGAGACGGGCCACCAAACAGAAGGGTCACTGTAGGGCCACCAAACAGAAGGGTCACTGTAGGCGGTAGGGGTGCATGCAGAGTGCTTGCCTCCTCCTTTCTCTTTCCTTCCTTCCTTTGCTTTCTTCCTTTTCTTTCCTTCCTTCCTTCCCTGTCTTCTTCCTTCCTTCCTTCCTTCCTTCCTTCCTTCCTTCCTTCCTTCCTTCCTTCCTTCCTTTCTTTCTTTCTTTCTTTCTTTCTTTCTTTCTTTCTTTCTTTCTTTCTTTCTTTTTCTCCTTCTTCCTCTCTTTCTTTCCTTCTTTCCTTCCTTCCTTCCTGGGGAGAGTTGTTAGCAATATTACTCTTTTTTGACTGCCAAGTAAAAAACGTTCAAAAAGAAAAATGCCCACATAAGCCAGTTTCTTTCCCCAAATCTTGCCCTGAAGAAGGATCTTCCAGAAGCCATTGATCTCCATAACCTCCTCTTCTTCCCTCCCTTTCTCTTCAATTAATTAAGCAAATATTTATTGATGACTTTGCTTGCTCTCTGTCCTAGGGACACCTGAGGGGATGAGGCAGCGGACAGGAAAGGAAGGCCAAGTGCAGCGTGGGGTCCCGGGAGAGGGAGGCACTCTCTGCAGAGCTGGGGTCAGGAGCCCAAGGGTGCCCCGCTGCCGGTTTTGGGGGGTTCGCAGTGTGTCCCCCCCTTCTGCACAGTGAAGCTTCCTCTCTCCCTTCCCAGGCGGACTGCACGGTTCTCCCTCCCCCTCCCCCACGCCCTGGGAGGCGAACAATGTTGACATTTCACCGAGGAGGCTCAGAGCAGTTAAGGCCCTTGCCCAAGGTCATAGATTGTTAATGAGAGCACAGAGGAGGGTCAGGCCTGGCCCCTGACCTTGGACGAGTTCATCACCTGCCTGTGTGTGCTTTCCTTATCTATCAGATGAGGGCGTTACCCGTGTGTATCCCGTGAGCTTGCGGGACCCACATCAGCTCTCCTTATCAGAATGCAAAGGCGTCCTTCCAGAATCCAGGCTCTCCTGGCCTCACCCCACTGCCTAGCAAACAGTTGTCAGAAGGGGGTTCAGTGGCTCTCAAGAGGCCACAAGCTCGAGGACGGCACAGCAAGGAGAGCCCAGGACTCACCCCTGCCGGGAAGGGACCGCATGAACCAAATCGTGGTTCTCTACGGAGGGAGCCCGGGGCAAGGGGCGGCCCTGCGGACCCCAGCTGTCCTGGGAGGACCCCGAGGGGCCACGTGGGCCCCCAAGCCTGGGGGTCTGGGAGGCTGATGGCTGCAGGCTTGGGACAGCCCCAGGGCACCGGGGCTGGGCCTCGGGCCACCTCTGTAGCACCCACAGCAGAGCCTGCCCTGAGCAGGAGGGGACAGGATAATGCGGACGGGGAGCCGCTCGTGGGCTCAGCTGCCACCGCCCTGAGCTCCCTGGTTCTGAGCCCAGGCCCCGTCCAGCTCGGAGCCCACGTTTCCCCGTGACCCTCACCCAGCGGCCTGGACCCTGGCTGAGGTCAAACCCTGGCCTGAGGCCTGAAGGGGCAGAGGCAGGCCGTGGGCACACATTCAACTGCCCTTCTGCCTCAGCCTCCACCACCCATGTCTCCGGGACCAGCCGGGTTAGCTGCCCACACCCCAGGCCGGCCCCGTGTCCCCCACGATGCCCTTGGCTGGGTCCACACAGGCCCTGGGGCCGGGTTGCTGATCCTTCACTCCCTCCCCCTTCTCCTCCCTCACCCCTCCACCCCCTCCAGCTCCAGGGCTGTTTAGCATCTCGGGCCCAAGGGACTCAGTGGCACTCTGGGCCGGACCCTGTGCAGGCGGAAGCCAGGCTCCTTCCTCCGCATCACAAAGGATGGAGCTGCCTTCGGACCGTGGTTAGTCAGCCTGTTGTAACACAAGTCCCAGTCCACACTGGCTTACTGGCTGCCAGATTTAAGCAAATAAAAGTAGAGGACTCTCAGTGAAATCCGGATTTCAGATAAACAGCAAATAGTCGAAGTGTGTCTCCACCCATGTCTCCTATCTGGTGGTAGCACCGCCCCTGGCGACCGCCCAGGCATTTCTTACCCCCGGTAAACGCCTTCAAGCCTCTGCCAACCCACACCCACATGGAGGGAGCCTCAGGAAGCCGTGGGATTGGCCCGGCCCCCCGCCACCCCATAACCTGGACCGTGTCCCAGGGTAACTTCAGGGGGCCAGCCGGACTCTGGCTGGGAAGAGCCAGAAGGCGTGGAAGGAATCCAGGGCCGGGCACCGGGAGGCCCATTTATGCTGCGGCCATCAGTATACTGAGGGAGCTCGAGGAAGTGGTCATGTCTCGGAGCCTCAGTTTCTGGCTCGGAAGCTGGAGGGGGCGGTGGATTGGTTCTTCCACCTCTGATGTCCGAGTCCACGAACAGCCAGGAAGAGGGAGAGGAGGGTCCCTGTTGGCCCAACACCCGCTGGTGCTAAATCATCGTGGCTTCTGTTGCCTGGGAAGCTCCCCAGAGCAGTTTCCAGCCACGGGCAGCCCCGGGTCTCAGCAGCCCTGCAAGCAGCAGGCCAGATGCTGATCCCTCCCCCAGAGCTGGTCCTTAATCCAGGAGCCGGCAGGGGGGAGGCACTCTACCCACAGGGGCAACCAGACACCAGGGCCACAGCCCAGCCCAGTGACGGGGAGACCGGGAATGTGGCGCAGATGAGGCGCCTGCTTCTTCTCCGGAAGACACACCAGTTAGGGCAGGAGCTCCCGGCCACCGTGCAGACGCAACAGCCAGCCGTCCCCAGTCCACACGGGCCATTTCCAGACAGCCCCCTCCTCCAGGCCCGAGGACCTGTCTGGCCACTGAGGTCCCAGGAGGTCCGAGGGGTGTGATCTCCCTCTGTCCCTCGGCCCAGGGCTGCCTATAAAACTGGCCTGGCCTGGCTCTCCGCACACCGGGCTGGGACCCTCGCCGAGCCTCCTTGGGGGACACGTCTGCTCTGCCCCCCCACCCCCGCCCCCGGCANCTGGGGAGGCCGAGGCTGGGGGCCCGGGCCCCAAAGGGCTGTAGGCACTGCTGGGTCCAGGGCCCCAGGTCCCTCTTTCTCGGGTTGGGGACATTCCACTGGGTGAGGGCCCCACAGCAGGTGGGCAGAGGACAGGAGTCAGGGCTCTTGTCCTCCCTCTTGGAAAGGCCACTCCCCGCTGGTGACCACAGATTTCCGAGGCGGGTTCTCTGCCCTCCTCTCCCCGCCGCCCTCCCACTTTAGCTGGGTCCCTTTGCCTAAGGAAGGCTGCGTGTCGGGGTGCCTGGGGGCTCAGTTGGTTAAGCGTCCCACTCTTGGTTTGGGCTCAGGTCATGATCTCGAGGTTTGTGAGATCGAGCCCCATGTCGGGCTCTGCACTGTCAGCACAGAGCCTGCTTGGGATTCCCTCTCCCTCTCTCTGCCCCTCCCCCTCTTGCCCTCTGTCTCTCACCCTATGAAAATAAATAAACAAAAAAGAAGGCTGTGCAGGTGGGGCCCCCCTCCTCACCCGGCCCCACCCCCCTCCTGCGGGTTGGGTGGGGGGACTCTGTCGCTGGCTCTGGGCTGGGCGTCCTGGTGGCTGCCCTGGTGCGGGACAGGCCTCCTGACCCTGCTCCTGTCCCCAGAGGTGGCGGGCAGGTTGCTGGCGTTGGAGGCCTCCACTCACGTGCTGGCATTCGGCATGGAGGGGCGGCTGCCACCCGACAGCGAGCTGGTGCAGGCGGTGCTGCGGCTCTTCCAGCAGCCGGTCCCCAAGGCTGCACTCCGCAGGCTGTCCCCGCACAGTGCCCGAGTCACCGTCCAGTGGCTGTGCGTCCAACAGCACCTACCTGGTGGATTCCCGGTGGGGAGGTGGGGGTGGGGGGTGCCCGTGGGGANGGGCCTGGAGGGCACAGCCCCCTCCCAGATGCCCCTGCAGCACCCCCCCCCCGTGACCTCGGCTGACCTGTGCCCCTCCTGCCCCCACAGAGCATGAGATGACTGTGACCCTGGGGCGCTGGTGGCGGAGGACGCCCGCTGCTGCCGCCAGGAGATGTACATTGACCTGCGGGGGATGACGTGGGCTCAGCACTGGGTGCTGGTGACCCCCGGCTTCCTGGCCTATGGGTGTGTGGGCGCGTGCCGGCAGCCCCCCGGGCCCCAGACCTTCAGGGGCCGCTCCGACTCAGAGATTACCTCTCTGCCTGTGATGATCAGCGTCAAGGAGGGGGACAGGCCCAGGCCCTGGGTGGTCAGCCTGCTCGACGTGAGGGTGGAGAAGTGCGCCTGCTCATGGGACGGGGCGCCCGTGCCCAGGAAGCTGGGGCCTTAGGGGTGGGCGGTGGCTGTGTGGGTCAGGGCACCGGGGCATCTCGGGACTACGGGACTGCTGATGGCCAAGGCTGAGCGCTGTCTACTGAACTGAATTTGCTTCCTCGATCCATTCAGTTCACCTCCCAATGTTTTCTCCTGGGGGTCAAGACTCAGGTGCTACTGGGTAGCCCCTGCCCATCTCTGTTCCCATCATGCACTGCATATACCAAGCACTTATCTCAATCAATTCTGTAACCTGAGAATAAAAAGCCCAAATTGTCATTGTTTCCATGTCCCATCACTGGGTCTGGGCTGAGCTCTGTGCAATGGGCTATGTGTTCAGTCAAGTACGGATTATGCATTTCTAACCCTGATCCACAGGGCATTACCTAATAAACAGATGAAACACATGTTATTCTGCATTTCTCTATTTTACCGGAACCCTGAGGAAACAAAGTTTCTATAGAGATTAGGTCAACCTGCTTAGAAAACGGAGGAAGGAGCTGAGTAATACAGGAAGCTAGGATTGAAACAGAGTCCTGTGTGTCTATCCTTTTTGAATTGAAACAGACATCTTTTTTGTCGTTGTTGATGTGTTGATGTCTTTACCTCCCTGGACACAGTGAGCGGGCTCTGTTTCAATTCTCCTTGCTACAAAACAAAGTCTGCAATGAAAATCATAAGTAGCACAAGCCTGTAGGTGATTCCTTTAGATTTAGGGGCACACGAGGGGAGCAAATGTCGAAAATATTGGCTATGACAATTTACTTTTTATTATTTTTTAAATGTTTATTTATTTTTGAGAGAGACGGAGACAGTGAGAGATACATACAAAATCCGAAGCAGGCTCCAGGCTATGAGCTGTCAGCACAGAGCCCGACGTGGGGCTCAAACTCACAAATGGTGAGATCATAACCTGAGTTGAAGTCAGATGCTCAACTGAGTGAGCCACCCAGGCATCCCTGACAATTTAGAATGCCCAGAACACAGCGGCTGTTAAGCTGTGACTTTGTTGCAGGGACCCAGCCTGGACATCCTGAATTTCTGGCCGGTCTGCGTGGCTCTTACTAGTTCTGAATTCCACACTTTCCAAACCCCTATTTCCTTCCCTACCAAACAGAACAATCCCTGACTCCCGTACACTTACTGTAGATTTAAGGAAACAGCATTCTTACAAGAACCCCACACACTGCCTGATACTTAACAGGGCCTGTGCTTTATTTAGCTCAAACCACGTCTCACCCATTTGGCCTCCTCTTGATTTTGAAATAAACTTAGTCTACTGAAAATCAAATTTAGAAATCCCGTCCCTCTCTGAAATCAAAGATCCTTTCCTTCTTTTGGCCAGTGCCTTCACCATTCTAATTACTGAGGTTAGATACAGCCGGGCACTTCCCGGGGCGCCTGGGTGGCTCAGTGGCTTAAGTATCACTCTTGATCTCCCGTCAGGTCATGATCTCACAGTTCGTGAGTTCGAGCTTCACCTGGGGCTCTGCACGAACAGCCCGCGGCCTGTTCGGGATTCTCTCTACCTCTCTGCCCCTCCCCCACCGGTGCGCGCGCAGGTGCGCATGCTCCCTCTCAAAATAAATACACTTAGAACCAGACATTTCCCTGGACCCCTCAGCACAGACCAGGCCGGTGCTGGTGGCATTAATTGAGGCAGGGAGGCCGTGGGGACATGCAGGACGGAGGCGTGAGGCCTGGGAAGATAGGCCTGAGAAGTCTGGGGGGCGGGGGTGGGGGCGGCTTGGACATCCAGCCAACACACCCGGGCACGCTGGGGTTATCAAGTGTGAGGCTTGGCAGCGGGAGGGAGAGCAGGAGTGGACAGATGTCCATGCACCTGCACGGCTGACAAGGGCTGAGCGCGAGGGCCCTCGGCAAAGNGGACGGAAAAGACCCATCAGGGAAATAGCAGGAGTCACCCGGACCCCAGCCAAGAAGACAGCCCAGTGCAGGGAGCCACAGGCCGGGGCGCTGGTCGCGGCCACGGCCACGGGCAGGGAGATAAGGAGAGGCAACCCAGGAGCCACAGCTCAGAGGCGGAAGAATCCGGGTCTGTCTGCAAGGGCGCGCAGGAAGTCCAGGCTCTCCCTCCCCAGCGGGACCCCCAGAAGGGCCCCGAAGGGCAGCTGCTCCCGCGCCCCGGGTCTGTGGACACCGAGGCCTGCACAGGACGGTGTCCCCCTCCCCCGAACCCCGGGACGCCAGGACCTGCGCGCGGACCCGAGCTGCCAGGCCTCCCCTCCACCCCTGCGCGGCGGCTCCGGGTGCGCAGGGGCGGGGGCAGGTCCCGGGGCTGCGCGCGGCAGGGCGGGGGCGGGATCCGCAAATTGGGCGGGCGGTGCGCATGTGCGGGAGGCGCCTGGAGTTTCACTTTGTAACTTTTCGGGGGCGGGACCTGCCCCGCCCGTCAGGTGCAGCTGGCGCCGCGGGCACCGCAGGTACGGTGGGCGGGGGTGCCGGGGCGGGGGTCGCCCGCAGCCCTCCCGGGGCCGAGTCCAGGGTCCGGGGCCTGCCGCTGCCCCCTCCCCCGAGGCTCCAGCTGTACGNCCCCCCCAGCCCCCACCCCTGAGGCTGTAGCTGTACGCGAGGGCCCCTCCCTGCCCCAGGCCTCCGCTGGGAGGAACCCGGAGGGACGGGGAGCAGGAGCATAGCGGGGGGCTCTTCCTTCTCGGACCCCCGCCACCTCCCCTCCGCCCCAGGGAGGCAGGTGGGAGGCACTGGGGCGGTCCCTCGGTGACCCCTGCCCACGGCCCTGCTGGAGTCCAGGGGAGGGGGGAAGAAGGGAAGGGGCCCTTGGGGGGAGGGGAGGGGGAGAAGATCTCTACCAGGAAACCCAAACCGCTGGGATTTGGGGACCTGATAAGACCGGCTACCTGAGACTCTGGGGCGGCCTCCATCTCTCAACCCCGGGTGGGGTGGTGTCGGCAAGCGCAGGACGTGGACAGGCTGGTAGACCAGATGACCTCCCAGCTTACTTCCAGGCCCGGGAGTGTGGCCTGCGCCGGGCCCTGTGCCCAGGCTTCGCGGTCCGGCCAGGGGGCTGTGCCCACCAGTGCGCCCCAGCACAAGGGGGCAGGGGAGACAGACATGCTGGGGCCTTCTGAGGCCATGGGAGACGGGGACAAACTCCAGGCCACCTCGTACTGAAGAAAAAGTCTGTATCATTTCTCCCTTTTTCCTCCTGCGCACACCACTGCCTTCCTCCTTCCTCCCCTCCTGGGACCCCTTTCCGGGTCCTGAGTAGCTTCTGCCTCGAGGTGGATGTGAACAGAAGCCTCCTCTTCACACAACCTCTTCTTTGTTTAGTGTTGGGCCAAAGGTCTGTTCATTGGGCTCTAATGGGGGAAAAATTCAGATGGGTCCTGACCTTGTGTTTCCCATTAGCTGGAGGAGTGATTTAAAATAAAGGCCACCAGCTTTTGGCACTGGGCTGAGTGCTTCATGCACAGGGTCTCAGGCATGTGCCTCCCAACAGCCCTGGTGAGAGAATGACAGCATCGCCCCGTTTCGTGGGGAAGGAAGTCAAGGCGCTGAGCATTTAAGCCGCTGCCAGAACGACGTGGGGGCTGAGACCCTGACTCCAGAACGCAGGTCTGCGCTGGACGCCCTGCCTCCCACTGTGCCCAGAGTCTGGGCTGTTTTCTTGACGCTCCAGGACTGATGTCCCTGGAGATGGACAGTTGTCCAGGTTCCTGGGCCCTCTCTGGCGCTGCTTTGAGAAGTTTGTGTTTCCCTCACGACCTTTCTTCTGCATCGGGAAGACCCGAGTCCGTGGCTCCCGCGGCGGAGGGCCTGGGGCTGCTGTGGTCTCGCTGTTGGAACGAGACCCGGAGATCTGTGATGATAGAAATACCCCGAATTCGTGTGGGGCCTTCTTGTAAGAACCGAGATGCTGATGCACCCCCGGCGACGTTCCGGCGTTTCTGGAAGGAAGACGGAGACGGTCACGTGTGCTGCTGCGGGCCATTCGCAGCTGCCGCTCGGGCGAGCAGTGCTTAGCACTCACCGTGGCGGGTTAGGCCTGCTGCTGGACCCGGCCCCCCTCCCAGCGCCACAGCCAGGCCCGGGGTGCGTGGGGGGCCTGAGCCTCCGCAGTGATTCTAGCTCTCCTGCCCTCGGGTTAGTAGCAGAGAACTCTCTGGAAGGCACAGATGCGTGCTGGGCACTTGTGTAGGCATATCTACACACAGGGAGGACGCCACATCCACGAGGTCAGGGCCTGCTCGCTGGCTTCCCCCGCCGAGCCAGCTCTGTCCCTTCTGTGCTGGACGCCCTGAGTTGGTCGTGTCCCCCACATCCTGTTGGGGAAGGGAGAGAGGAGCCGGCCCTGGGGGGACCACGGGCTTTCAGCAGAGTTGGGACACGATGTGTGTCCAGCTAAGGGACAGTCCACGATCGAGCCGAAAGGTTTGGGAGAGACGGCCAGCCTCCAAGGCTGTGCCCTCCCCTGGGTGCCTCAGCTGGAGGGGGCTGGCGGGACAGGCCGATGCCCTGGGAGCCCCGAGGCCCCTGCCCCCCCAGGCTGGCTGTCCTTGCTGGCCGATCTTGCGAGTTCTCAGTGGACTATGTGAAACCACCCAGAGGAGGCTGGTGGGAGGGAGGGGACTTAGAGGTGTGCCCAGGGTAGAAGGGAGGAGAGGCGCCTTGGGTGGCCTCCTCTGGGGCCTCTGCTCTGCTCGGGCAGCATCGGCGAGGGCCGCCCGCCCCCAGCAGCCTCATGGCAGCCACTCCTTTCCAGGGACAGTGCTCCCTCTGTGAGCAGTCCACGGGCATGGTTTTTCCTTTCCACGTCACCTTTCAAGCCTT
Source organism: Crocuta crocuta (assembly GCF_008692635.1). Lineage (NCBI taxonomy): Eukaryota > Metazoa > Chordata > Mammalia > Carnivora > Hyaenidae > Crocuta > Crocuta crocuta. The sequence goes on from NW_027532592.1 coordinate 3,242,473, forward strand.
CCTTGTTCTGCTGTGTCCCTTTTCCTGATTCTGGCCCTTGGGCGGCAGCTGCCCTTGGGGAGGTCCTGGACTCAGAGGCCCTTCCCTGGGGTCCCCAGCCACCCGGGCTTCTGTGGGGAGGACACTCCCTGGGCCCAGCAGGGCCTAGAGGCTGCTGATGCTGGAGGCTGGAGGAGGAGAGAGGGGCAGGTCCGACAGAGGAGCGCCCAGAACCCGTTNCAGGAAATGAGAGGCAGGCTGGAGGCGGCTGGGGAGGTGGCCGGGGCTGCCCCTGTCTTTGCCGGTGCCGGCTGAGGACCTCACCAAGGAACTCACCCACAGTCCTTCCTTCTCTGGGCGTCTGGTGAGTGCGGGACAGGGAGGGAGGGGCAGGCGCTGGCCCCGTGGCATCGGGCCTGCCCTTCTGTCGCAGTGGTGCCACTGGGTGCCACAATACAGCCGGGAAACCAGGATCTGCCTCCCAGAGGTGGCCTCTGAGACTGTTGAGAGCCACCAGCTCCAGGGCTCTGCTGTCATCCTCCGGCCATCGGCAAGTCTCTTAGAAGGCGTGAGAGAGTGATTCTGGCTCCTGGGGATCCCTGCCCTGGGCCTGCTTCCTGCACTTTGTGATGTGTGTGACATGGTCCCCAGCCAGCCTGCCCCAGGGGTCCAAGTGGCAGTCACCCCCCCCCCACAATCACACCCCAGCCACATCTCCAGGAAGTCCAGACATCTCTGTCCCTTTTCTTCTCGTCCCCAAGATCTTTGTCCCTGTGGCAGGTTACACACATCAGACCTCACAAAAGTCCCAGGACTGGTCCCGCCGGATGCGGGGAAGCGGGAGCTTGAGGAAGGCTTGCTCCAGGCATAGACCGTGTGAGAGGCCGCTAATTCGGGGGCCTTCGGTGACAGGAGACAAACACTGGTGATTTCCATTAGTCTCCCGGGGCCCCAGGAGCCTCAGAAAGGAAAGGCCAACAAGCAGCTATATTTGCTTTGGAAAGGGCGGGCCTTCCAGTTAGACTGGGGGTTACCCTGGAGGGTGGGGGTGGGGGGCAGAGCTGGGTGTGCTCCCCCCTCCCCGCCCTCTCTGGCTGCCTCTTCTGGGCCTTCCTGGAGCCCACGTGTGTTGGCATTAGGGAGATCATCTATCTTGCGTACTTGGACGGGCGGCCCTTCCTCCCTATTCGTTTCCTCCTGTGCTTTCGTCTTCCCCGACTTTATCCCCCTCATTGTCCCCACCTGTCCTCTCCAGCCCCCAGGGGCTCCCACGGGAGGACATTTCCTGGCAGGAGCTCGGGCACCTCTTAGGCAGCCTCCGTCCTTCCCCTTCCCCCTCGCCCTGGGCACACAGCTGCCGGCTGTGTCCCGATGCGCCGTCCGCCTGTCCATCTGACCCCCAGGACGGTTCCCACAATGGGGCTATTCTCGTGGGCTCCGCCAGGCACGCGGGGCCCGGGCTCCGCCTCTCCCAGTGCCCAGCGGCCCCTGCGCCCTCCTCGGGCCCTGACCGCCTGCGCGGTTTGCCCTCCAGGGAGAAGGGGCACAATGAAGGACTCCCCGCTCCTGGAGCTGTGGCGGTCCAAGGCGGTGTCCGTGCGCGAGCGGCTGGGCATCGGGGACCGGCCCAACGACTCGTACTGCTACAACACGGCCAGAAACAGCACCGTGCTCCAGGGCGTCACCTTCGGGGGCGTCCCCACCGTCCTGTTCATAGACGCCAGCTGCTTCCTGGTGAGCCCCCTCCTGAGCCGTGTCCCCCCGCCCTGGGGTTCTGGGAGACTCAGGTGTGGGGCCAGGCGCTGCCGCTCACCTGCTGTGACCGTGCCGTGTGACACACAGCAGGTTCCCGCTCTGTAAATCAGGGTTGTCCCTACCCTGGGGAGCTGGGCCCTGCACACGCAGCTGTCCCTCTGGTTATGAGTCACAGTCAGCCTGTCACATCGTAAGGCCCTGGAAGGGGTCAGCCCACAGGGACCAGAGGCGTGAGTGGAAAGTGGGGTGGAATAGAGTGGCCGCACCTCCCAGCTTAGAAATGTCACCTCTTGTCCCCCCCGGGTCCTGAGCCCTTTAGGGGATTGGTCGCGGAGCAGAGGACAAAGCTGGGGGAAGGCCCACCTTTGTGGCCTCTCAGTAGCCTAGACCTGCTTGTTCCCAAATGTCCCCCCAGTTTGTAGCACCCCGTTTCTCCCCCAGCGGACCCGCTTCAGCCGCGTGGGATTCCCTGGGGGTGGGATTTCCTGAGGCCAAGGGGCCCTTCCTGTGTGCCTGCCTGTGGGGTGGCCGGGCCTCCTGCTGTGGGTATGCTGGGAGGGCTGGGGGAGGGGTGGGGGGGCCCAGGACTCAGACCCACACTGTTGCCGGGGTTTGTCTCACGGGGCACCTTAGGGGCTGCCGCCACTCACGTTGCTTTTATGAGAAAGGGCTTTTGGGGGCTCCTGGCGGCCCAGTTGGTTAAAGTCCGACTCTTGATCTCAGCTCGGGTCCGATCTCCTGGTACGTGGGTTCAAGCCCTGCAGTGGGCTCTGTGCTGATGGTGAGGAGCCTGCTTGGGGTTCTCTCTCCCTCCCTTTCTCTCTGTCCCTTCCCTGCTTGTGCTCCCTCTCTCACTCTCTCTCAAATAAGTAAACTTTAAAAACATTCTTGAGAAAGGGGTTTTCGGTGCCAGACGCCCATCTCTCGGAGCCGGAGCCCATGTGTAGGTTGCGTATGCCATCCTCGGGTGATGGGGGTGACCCGGGGGGCCCCCATGGTGCCGAGGGCTGGTGGGATTAACAGAGGAGCGGCGCTGGTGGAGGGGACAGTCGCTCTCCAGGGCAGTGAGCCGGTGCCGCTGGACGTGCATGGGGACGTGATGGGGTGCAGCCTGGAGGACGTGGGCGTGTGGGGACCACACCCCAAGAAGGCAGCGGGGGGGTGGGGAGGGGCAGGCACTTGCTCACAGCCTTCAGCTTTGTCCTGAGGCATGACTCACCTGTGTCATCACCAGCTTCCCCGCCCACCTGGAGACAGTCCCTGTGGGATTCTGGCCTCTGGATTCCCTTTAGGGAGACAAACCCACATTTATTTATTTACTTTTTATTTTTATTTTAAAAGTTTATTTCTGAGAGAGANCAAACCCACATTTAAAAGCTCAGTTCTGGGTGCCTGGGTGGCCCGTGTTGGGGTCTGTGCTGACAGCTTGGAGCTTGGAGCCTGCTTGGGATTCTGGGTCTCCCTCTCTTTCCGACCCTCCCCTGCTTGCAGCCTCTCTCTCTGTCTCTTTCTCTCAGAAATGAATAAACATTTAAAAAAAAAAAAACCCTCACTCCCAGGGGTGCCTGGGTGCCTCCGTTGGTTAAGCATCCGACTCTTGATTTTAGCTCAGGTCAGGATCTCATGGTTCGCGAGACTGAGCCCTGAGTCAGGCTGCTCCTCCCCTGGTTGCTCTGTGTCTCTCTCTCAAAATAAATAAATGAACTTTAAAAAAAAAGCTCAATTCTTAAATATATAGTAAAATAAACAAACCAGAAGCTCGGTCTCTGACCGAGCCGGCAGGGATGGGCTCATTACAAATGGCTCTGTGTCATCCGCCCTGAACCTTGAAGGGAAGGGGCCTGTCCAGGTAAGATCGGGCCTGAGGATCAGCCGAGATGGAGGAGATGGTGTAGAACTTACAGATCTTACATCCAAAGGGGGTTTAGAGAGATCAGCTGAGGGCCCCAGGCTGTGGGGCTGGAGCCCCGGGTCCTTGGTGGCCACTGGCGCCGCGCCCCCCCCTCGCCCCCCATGCTGGCGTCTGTGGGGCTTGCCTGGGGGACAAACAGACGCCAGGTGAAGGTCTCCCCGCTTGCAGCTCAGCCTGGGGGAGCCGCGCTACCTCGCTCTGTACTTCAGTGCAGTTCCATGTGAGGTGAAGGAGGAAGCGGGTCCCCGGGGTGTCCCCTTCCTGCTCAGGAGGGTCCTGGCAGAGCGGGGCCCATGCGCCTGGTGAGGAGGGCACCGGGGCCAGCTCAGGGCGGGGCTCCAGGCCGCTGTGCCCCGGGCGCCGGCGTCAGGCACTGGTGATGATGGCGAGCGGAGCATTGGCCCGTTGACCTGTGTGGCTTCGGGTAGCCTGGCACCCTCTCTGGGCCCTTCTCTGGGTTTGCCCCTAAGGCAGGCGTCTGTCTCTAGTGAGAAATCATCTGATGTGCTTCTACTCAGTTTCTTTTTTCCTTCCAGTGTTTAATATTGGTGTTTTCCATCATAAGAAGGAGATTCTGGGATTATGGCCGTATCGCCCTGGTGTCAGAAACAGACAGGTAAGGAGGACACATCTTGAGAGAGAGAGAGAGACAGAGAGAGAGAGAGTGTGTGTGTGTGTCACTGGGACGTGGCCCGGAGCCCACGCGTGATGCTCATGCTGTGTTCACGAGCACGTCTGCCAGGCCCGTGTCAGAAGCGGGCCCTGCTCCTCAGCACACATGCCTCTTACACAGCCGTGGCCATGAACCTTGTTGGTTTCAGGCTGTGGAGGAAATCTAACTGATTTGCATACTTGGGGCTTTCACGTCAGCTGAGAAGGATGCCGCTTGTTTCCCTCACCTTGAACGTTTTTAAGTTTCTCTTCTCTGAAAGGAGTTAGCTGGGGGCTGGGGCCGGGGCTGGGGGCGAGCTGATCCCCCAGGGGGCTGCTCCTGTCCTCGCTCTGGGTCAGTGTGGGCTGGTGGCCCACTTGGCCAGCGTCGAGTGTCTGCGGCACAGCAGGGACCCCCCTGGCCGGATGTCACCTGGGTTGTCTGCTCATGATGCCCGCAGGGAACTGTATTCTAGGCCTGCGCCCTGGCGTCTCCAGCCCTGCCTGGCCGTCACACGGCCTGGGACCTGGTGTCAGATGCAGGACAGGAAGCAGTGGGGGAGACACACCTGTGGCCGGGCTGCCCCCCCACCCCCCAGGCTGCCTCTGCTTCCCCAAGGTGACCTCCGCCCTTGCAACATGGGGCCAATGAAGCGTGGTGACTGCGCGAGGCGCGTAGCTGTGAAACTGTCTCCCTTCCGCACTGCTTCCTGCCTCCTGGGTTCTGGCATTTTCCAAAGCCCGAGGGCGTTAACCTTGCCCAAGGGCTTCTTGCTTCCGCTGTGTTGGAGCCTTGGACGGTTTGGGGGGGACTCTGGGGACATGTGGTTTTGGCACCCTGAGTCCCAGGGGGCCTGTCTTCCTCCCTGGCTCCGAGGCCAGGTCAAGTGCCCGCCTTCTGGGGGTTTCTTGCCTCCTGCCCAGGGCTGCTGGGAAGGTCGAAGGAGAGGGTTGCCTGTGAAGGCTTTGAAAGTCAAGTTTCTTTGTGTCTTCTGCCACTACAAGCCAGGTGGTGGAATCAGGAATAGAAAATGGGAAGTGAAAATGAACCCAGTTCACGCGCCTCAGCACATGCGGCAGGGGAGGGGAGCACCCCCAGCTCTCAGACGCACGTGTTCCCATTTTCTCGTCCCTGAAACTGGGGTGCAGCCTGTTATCAATGGCGGGCACAGTTCAATCGCCAGTGTTTTCTTCTTCCTCATCGGTTTAAAGCATTATTATGTGCCTTACAGCCCGTGGTGGTCTCGATTTGGTAAAACACGGCATTTATTCCCGGGTCTGTCTGACACCCTGGGAGGCACATCGCAGACGTCAGCAGCCTGAAGTCCCGTTAGGTAGAGCCGTCCCGGAGCCGAGGCCCCAGGGCACGGGGAGGCCTGCGATGCCCCGACCCCTTGTCATCTGACCCACGTAATGCAGGCTTTCACCTCTTACACCCCCAGATGTGCTCACTGCCCTGGTGGGTACGTTTCACGGGCCGAGTTATGTCTTGTCCCGGACTTTCAGGAAGGCGGTAGTTTTGGTCCGGAGCTTGGAAGGGCGGCAAAATACTGGACGATGGTTCTTAGATTTTGGAAGAGAATTTTCTGGCATTTTTCTCCTTTTGTTTGTGTTTCTAGTGAGTCCAGGTTCCAGAGACTGTCGTCATCTTCCTCTTTTGGGCAACAAGATTTTGAAAGCGAGCTGGTTGGTATCAACGGGACGGCGTGGCCATGGCCATGGTGGGGGCGGGGCAGCTGGGTACCTGTTCGGCGGCTGACTCGGTCCCCTGCGTCCTGAGTGGAGGGTGCTGGGGACCACCTGGACGTGGGAGGACCACAGGAAGATGCAGCAGGGAGGCCCCTGGGCGTGACGCGGCGTTGACTCCCAAGTCCCCCGTGGTCCCAGCGCTCGTCTCTGTGACCACATGCAGGGATCTGTGCGGCAGTTTATTGTTGATGTGCCTCCTGGCCTGAGTCAGAGGTGGGCGGAGCCAAGTCTTATCCAGCCCAGTTCCTCGGCACCTGACCCGAGTAGGTGCTCAGGGAGTCGGGTCCAGTCCAGCGTCGGAGGCCGGGTCATGATTAAGAGACGCAGTGTCGCAATGGACAGTCAGAGCTAGATGCCCTCTTCTCTCCAGAACCCCACCCTGGGGGGCCTGGCCCGTCGACAAGGCGTCTGTCCTGCATCTCAGTCGGCACTGGGGACAAACCAGCAGAGCCTGCGGCTCCAGAACCGCTCTGAGCTGTCACCTGCCCCCAGTTCAAGTTCAGGCCTCGCCCCCGGGGCTTGTGTCTTTCCGCAGACTGTCAAAACTGGAGAGGTTTTTACAAGAAAACGTGCACGGGGTGCACGTCCCAGAGCTCTGGGGGCCCGTGGACTCTGTCACCTTGGGGACAAGCCATAGCCTTTGCTAGATTTGGGGACAAAAGCGCTGCTTTTATACAACGGGGTGGGGGGTTAGACGGTTCGTGACTGTCGAAGGCAGGAACTGTATCTGCTTCCGGGAGACAGAGATGCTCAGAGCTAATCCTTGCCCTCTCCGTTCCAGGGATGCTGTCCCTGGCTGACCGCCATCTTCCGCCTGCAGTGAGTACAGCGCATGTGCGCGTGCGCACGCGTGTGTGTGCGTGCATGTGTGTGTGAGCGAGAGTGCGGGTAGGTGTGTGTCTGCTTCTCTTTGCTCGGGTGGGTTTGCCTGTGCGTTTGGCGGGCGAGGAGAAGAGCCAAAATGCCTGACGCTGGGGCGGGGTCTCTTAGAGACTTCTGGGTTCAAGTCCGAGCCTTATTTGGGGGCTGGGAATGAAGAGGGCCCACACAGCCCTGCACAAGCTAATTACAACCCTTCCCCGCCCCCCTCCCCCTTGCTTTAGGCAGGAGTGATAGTTACATAGTATTTAGCGCTAGCACACTGGGGAGAAGGCCCTTCCAGGCAGCCTTCCACGCCTTTCGGTGCAGAGGAATAATGGTGGTTTTGTACATGAACCGTGTGGCTGAAAGTTGCCTTGGTTGTAACACTTGGGGCCCCGCAGAGAGCAGTCCCCTAAGCTCGGAGTGGCTGGGACGGCGCCCCCTGCGGTGGTGAAACGGGAGGACAGGGTAGACTTGATGAAATACGTAGTTCCAGGACATTGGGCAAGTTCCTCTCTCTGGGCCTCATTTTCCACAATAAAAGGGGCCCAGGTGGCGTGGTGGGAGAGGCGGGGTGGCCGGCCCGGGCCTTCCCCGCCGCGGGTAAACCTCGTCGCTGGGACATGTTTCCTCCCGACGCTGCAGGCCACGCTCCGTGCATGAGTCTGTCGCACACAGAGAGGATTCTAAGTCCCCTAGCGCCCTCCCCCGACATATGCTTACGGCGTGATCCCTGTGGGTGGCTGCTACCTGTGGCTGCTGCTGGGTGGGCTCAGACCACTCCCCTGTCCCTGGGCTGGGGACCCCACTCAGCCTGGACTGGGTGGGCTTTCTGAGTCCTCATTGCCATGGTAGCCTGCCAAAGCTCTGAGCAGATCTGCTCTGTAAGCCTCCTCCCCACATACACCNAGGACCGCGCCCCCTTTGCCTCGAGACCAGGAGATAGAGCGGGGTCAGTGGCTTTGCCTGTTGACAGAAGCAGGGAGGGGCCGCGGGACCTCACCCCTGCACATGCATCTGCAGGGACACCGGCTGCGAAGGCGGCGGGTGCCCTGGGGTCTGGTGGGGGCGCTGGGAGGGCAGGCTTGGACTTTCCGCCCGCCCTGCCCCTGCCCTCCCCAGCTGCAAGGCCGAAAGCTCGGTGGCCTGGGAGGTGGAGAGCGGGGGTGGGGCTGAGGGCGCCCCCCAGGGCGGTGCTGAGGGTGCGGTGGGCCGCTCACGCGTTCCCTGTGCGTGTCTTGGGCAGCGATGAGCAGATTCTGGAGCGATGTGGCGAGGACGCCATCCACTACTTGTCCTTCCAAAGACACATCATCTTCCTGCTGGTGGTGGTCAGCTTCCTGTCCCTGTGCGTCATCCTGCCCGTCAACCTCTCGGGTGACTTGCTGGGTAATGTCCCCTCCTTGTGTGACTTGGGCAGGGCAGAGCCGCAGCCGGGGGCGGGGGTGTGTGTGTGGGGGGGCTGAGGCAGGGCCCCAGGGCTTGCGCTCAGGTAGCAGGAGGCCTGGGGTGGCTCTCGGAACGGTCCCCTCAGCTGTCGGGAGAGGCACCCGCCCCGCTGTGAGCTCCTGGTTCTAAGTAGGAGAAATAAATCCCCAAGATTTGTAGAATCAGGGGCCTTTGGAGAGTGTTGTGTACTTTCCTGCCCCCGCGAGGTCGCAATCAGGCCACAGTTAGTGGGTCTGGGGGAAAGTTCATGATGCTCAGAGTCAGAGCGGGGACTCGTGTTTCCTGCAAGTACGGGAGGCCGGCTTCCAGAATGTCGAAGAATCTTCCTCTTCCTTCCTCCCTTTCTCCCTCCCTTCCTTCTTCCCTCCCTTCCTTCCTCCCTTCCTTCCTTTCCTTTTCTTTCTCCTTTCTCTCTCTCTATCTCCACCTAACATGGGGCTCGAGCTCATGACCCCGAGATCCAGAGTCGCAGGCTCTGCTGACCGAGCCAGCCAGGTGCCCCGCGAATCCACATCTTACTCCCAGGGATTCCCAACTCGGTTTTGGGACCAGCTTAGGAGGATTTTAGGTTCTCAAGGAATGTCACAAAAATCTCAAAGCAAGAGGCATTCATACTGTGACTACCCACAAGGTTGGGGGGCGCTGGGAAGAGGTTGTTGGCTAAAGCGGAGGCCTTGGTTGGGGCAGCTCTGAAAAGACTGGACAGCTGGTCCCTGAGACCTCCCCCCGCCCCCGGTGTGGCCCTGGAACTAAGTGTCTTGTTTGTCTGCAGACAAAGATCCTTACAGCTTTGGAAGGACAACCATCGCAAACCTGCAGACAGAGTGAGTGTGGGGCGAAGGCTGCAGGGGTGTGGATGGGCGGGTGGGGGGAGAAGGCAGGCTCCCCGCAGGGTCCAGAGTGAGCGGGAAGGGGGTGTCTGAGAGCCTCTCCGCAGTTCACACGGCTGCTGGGCTGTGGGGATGGACGCGCCTCAGGCAGGTGGCAGTGTGTTTCAGGAAACACAGAGCCCCCNGCTGCACACCATCTTCGCTGTCATCTACCTTCTCCTCACCGTGGCCTTCATGAGGCACCACACCCGGTCCATCCAGTACCAGGAGGAGAGCACGGTGAGCAGGGCGGGGCGGGGGGTGTGTGGGGGGTGGTCACAGGTGGGACCGAGCAGAGTGGAGCCGGGACACGGGAGCCGTGTGCTTGAAGAGGCCTCTGTGGAAGCTGGCTGGCGTGTTTGCACTGAGTTGACTTCGGCTTTTCATTCATGCATTTGTTCGTTCATTTGTTATTTTTAAAATTTTTATCTGTTTTTGAGAGAAAGACAGCACCAGCAGGAGAGGGGCAGAGAGAGGATCCCAGGCTCCACACTGTCAGCACAGAGCCCAGCGTGGGGCTCGATCCCATGAACCATGAGATTGTGACCTGAGCTGAAACCAAGAGTTGGTGCTTAACTAACTGACTGAGCCACCCAGGTGCCTGGCATTAGCTTTTAAATTTTTTTTCTGATTATCGGGGAGCCTGGGGGCTCAGTTGGTTGAGCGTCCAACTTCGGGTCAGGTCATGATCTCACGGTTCGTGAGTTCAAGCCCCACGTCGGGCTCTGTGCTGACAGCCAGCTCAGAGCCTGGAGCCTCCTTTGGATTCTGTGTCTCCCTCCCTCTCTGCCTCTCCCCTGCTCTCTTTCAAAAATAAATATGCATTTAAATTTTTTTAAAAATTTGTATTTTATTTATTTCTGAGAGAGAGAAAGAGAGAGGCAAGCATGAGCAGGGAAGGGTCAGAGAGAGGGAGACACAGAATCTGAAGCAGGGTTCAGGCTCTGAGCTGTCAGCACAGAGCCTGACGCAGGGCTTGAACCCACAAACTGTGAGATCATGACCTGAGCCGAAGTCAGACACTTAATTGACTGAGCCACCCAGGCGCCCCTAAAATTTTTTTTGTGGGGTTTGGTCTTGTAGTTACTGATTCCAGAAGTTTCAGGTTAAGAGCAGCTTCCTGGCTTTGCAGCCCACAGCCTGACGGGGGCGCTTCTGCTAGTTCGTCCCAGGCTCGGGTCCTCCTCTGGTCTCTGGCCCAAATCTGCATCACCCTCTCTGGTTCCTTCTCAGTCTCCCGACAGCGCAGCTCCCGAGGGTTGCTTTGGAGACATATTCTGTGCAGCCTGCGTGTTGTGTGAAGAACACTCTTTCGGGCTCTACCCGGGGAGCCCTGGCCCCGTCTGAGCTCTCACTGTGTTCTGGGGTGCAGGGGAGGGGAGGGGAGGGCTGGAACAGGGTGCAAACCTCGCCCGGCTGCGGCCTGCCCTGCCCTGGGGTGACTTTTCTCCCCGGTGTGCATCCCTGGCAGGTGAGGCGGACCTTGTTCATCACAGGACTCCCCAGAGGCAGCACAAAGGAGACTGTGGAGACCCACTTCCGGTGAGCAGGGCTGTGGCAGGTGCTTAGGCGAGCGCTCTGCCTTCTTCCTGGGCGCTGGGACACATTGAGAAGGGCCTGGCCCGGCCTCGAGAGCGTAGAACAGCTGCCGTGCGCCGGCTCTGCCGTGGGAGGGTTCANTGAACGCTCTCCTTACCAGTCCGGCAGCCGCTAACGTGTGGCCCGGGCTGGGGGGTGACCGCGGTGTAACTCGGTGCTACTTGTGAAGAGCGCTTGCTAAGCGAGTGATTCGTATGAGCAGAGATGTAGACTGCGTGTTTACGCTTCATCACTTCCACGTGTTTTATGTGCAAACCCTGGATCCTGGGATCCTTTTTCTCTGCTCCTTGAAAGAGCCGCCTGCCCGGCAACGTTTGGAGACAGTTGTCCCGTTTAACGAATAACCTTAGAGACAGAAGAAAAGTCCCTCCTCCCCATGCAGACCCTGGCTTGTTCTGTTTTCGGAGGCCTGCGGCACACGGTTGCGATTCCTGCGGACTTGTCCACAGACTCTCTCTCTCTTTCTCACTAAGATGCGAGTCCGGCTCTGCTCCCAGTGCCTACAATGGTGCCGGGCACATAGCAGTTGGGGATTTACACGATCCAGGACCTGCCGGGGGCGGAGTGCCCGAGTTTCTGAGTCTGGTGGGGAGGGAGCATCATAAGGTGGGCGGTGCCTGGATTCACATCTTGGCTCCGACAGCCTCTCGCTGTGTGACCTTGGGCACAAGTGCTTGCCCTCTCTGGCCCTTACATTCCTCGTCTGTACAATGGGGGCAGACCTCCGGGTTATGATGAGGACTGCACTGTGATACCGTAGTAGCACCCGGCCAGGAGCGAGTCTCCACACAGCACACTCACAGCACACTCACTGCGGTTGCTCATACGAGCGCGGATGTGCTCTGGGCTGCGAGCCCTGTGCGTTCATTAAACCCGAAGGGTCTGTGATCTTCAGAAGGGCCACACGCCAGATAGGATTTCCGGATGGTCCCAGGTAGATGTGAGCCAGAGCAGACGGTAGCGCTCCTCCTCTGGGTGGGTGGAGGAGGTAACGAACCCTGTTCATCTTCCCCCAGATGCACCGCTGGTTTACAGCCAAGTGGGGATGAGCCTGTCCGGTTCGGGCAATCGCTTTCACGCTGTTAAAAAAGCCCTCTTTGTAGTAAATTTCAAAATTCTGCCCTTTGTGAAAAGACACAAGTAAAGAGGTCTCTGGGGGTACAAAAAAATCCCCTTGGGGATTTGTGGGGGATGTCTCTCCTGCCTGGGGTGGTTCCTCTTTTCCAATGGCTCCCCTCTGCCCAGGGACGCGTACCCCACGTGTGAGGTGGTGGACGTCCAGTTGTGCCACAACGTGGCCAGGCTGATGGACCTATGCAAGGAGAGGTAAGCGGGGCTGGCTGGGGTCTCCCTCCCTTGCAGGCCGCCCACCCCCCTTCCTGGCTGCTGGCTGGCTCTGGGCGGACCCCCCCCCGCAGGGAAGGCAGGAGGGGGCCTCTGCCCCTTTCTTGTTCCCACAGCTGGACTCCTGAGGCGCCNCAGCTGGGGTCTCCCCCCCTTGCAGGCCGCCCACCCCCCTTCCTGGCTGCTGGCCAGCTCTGGGCGGACCCCCCCGCCCCCGCAGGGAAGGCAGGAGGGGGCCTCTGCCCCTTTCTTGTTCCCACAGCTGGACTCCTGAGGCGCCTGGGGGGCTTGGTCAATTAAGTGTCCGACTCTTGGTTTTGGCTCAGGTCACAATCTCACGGTTCGTGAGTTCGAGATCCTGCCTGGGATTGTCTGTCTCCTTCGCTCTCTGCTTCNGGGGGGTGTCTCTCCTGCCTGGGGTGGTTCCTCTTTTCCAATGGCTCCCCTGTGCCCAGGGACGCGTACCCCACGTGTGAGGTGGTGGACGTCCAGTTGTGCCACAACGTGGCCAGGCTGATGGACCTATGCAAGGAGAGGTAAGCGGGGCCAGCTGGGGTCTCCCCCCCTTGCAGGCCGCCCACCCCCCTTCCTGGCTGCTGGCCAGCTCTGGGCGGACCCCCCCGCCCCCGCAGGGAAGGCAGGAGGGGGCCTCTGCCCCTTTCTTGTTCCCACAGCTGGACTCCTGAGGCGCCTGGGGGGCTTGGTCAGTTAAGTGTCCGACTCTTGGTTTTGGCTTAGGTCACAATCTCACGGTTCGTGAGTTCGAGATCCTGCCTGGGATTGTCTGTCTCCTTCGCTCTCTGCTTCTCCCCGGCTTGTGCGCATGCTGTCTCTCAAAATAAACAAACTTAAAAAAAAGAAAGCTGAGCTCCTGGGCCTGGTGGTGATGGGCAGTTGGCCGGTGGGTGTGGGGTCTGCACCGCAGGGCTGTTGGGAGTCTGACGGCTGTGCCGGCCCCCTACCCCCCATCCTGCAGGAAGAAGACGGAGAAGAGCCTGACCTATTACATGAACCTGCGGGCGAAGACGGGCCAGTGGACCCTCATCAACCCCAAGCCCTGCGGCCAGTTCTGCTGCTGCGAAGTGCCGGGGTGCGAGTGGGTGAGGGCCCCTCCCCCACAGGAGTGCCCCGGGGTCCCTGCCACCCACACAGGGCCCGTGGTCACCATGGGGCGTGTCCTCAGGAGGATGCTGTCTCCTACTACACGCGCATGAGGGACAGGCTCCAGGAGAGGATCGTGGAGGAGGAGCGCCGGGTCCAGGAGCAGCCCCTGGGGATGGCCTTCGTCACCTTCCGGGAGAAGTCCATGGCCACCTAGTGAGTGTGGCACGTCCGGGCCCTTTCTCGGCTGACTCTCCGTCCCCCTCCAGATGACCTGCTGTCCCTGCGGAATCCACCCCTGGGATTGGCTGTGATGCCACCCTCTTACAGATGTCCACTCTGGACCGTGGATCTTCTGTGCCCGGGCTTCCCGTCGTCACGCAGATGCACAGACCCCGGGCACTGGGGGGCTCCCTGCTGCAGAGCCGGGCCTGGGGCAGAGCTGGGAGCGCACATGGGCGCCAGCACAGGGCTCTAGCTCCTGGAGCAGCAGTGTTGTGCCTGGGGACTCAGTGTCGTCTCACCTTGGGAGCAGCAGGGCCTGGGGGTGGGGAACGCAGGTGGTCACACTCTGTCCCCGCCCCCTCTGTGGGCACACTCTGTCCCCGCCCCCTCTGTGGGCACCACCCCCTCCTCCACCCCATCTGCGGGCATCACCATCTAGGAATGGTCTCCTGCGGTGAGGCCCGAAGCAGGAGGGGCCTGTGGAAAGAGGGCTTTCTGAGGCAGGAGTGAGGGGTGTGAAGAGGCGACAGTCCAGGGGGCTGTCCTAGGGGGCTCCTGGGTGTCAGGGTGGCAAGAGGTGAGGACCAGTGAGGCCCTGGCCTGGCCACATGGTGTGCCCGCGGCCCCAGCCTGCTGGGCAGCCAGAGGGGGCAGTGGCGTGGGGAGGAGCCGTGGGTCCTGGCCGAGTGCAGACAGGAGCCGGTGAGCCTCGAGCCTCGGCGTCCTGATCCTGAAGCAGAAGTGGCCCCCGGCTCCCGGCTGGTTCTGGGGATGAGACAAAACCCTGCGCGCGGTGCCAGGTGCTGCTGGTGGTAAACTGCTGATAGAGCTCCGGTCCTGGGCCCCGCGCTCCTCGCCGGTCCTCTCTGCCCCGGCGTGTGGGGCCCCGGCCACTTCTGTCTTGCTTCCCGCCAGCATCCTCAAAGACTTCAACGCCTGCAAGTGCCAGGGCCTTCGGTGCAGAGGCGAGCCCCAGCCGTCCTCCCGCGGCGCGGAGCTCCGGATCTCCCAGTGGACCGTCGCCTTTGCCGCGTACCCCGAGGACATCTGCTGGTGAGGGCCCGGAAGGGGGGCGGGGGGAGGGCCCGGGATCTGGAAGCACAGGCGCGACCTGGCCTTCATCGCCCCCCTCTTCCCCACCCCCCTCGCCACTGCTCCTGGCTCCGCTCTGGCCCTGGGGTGGGGGGGGCGAATATTATTTTTATTCTAGGAGAGAGAGACAGCGTGAGCAGGGGAGGGTCAGAGAGAGAGGGAGATACAGAATCTGAAACAGGCTCCAGGCTCTGAGCTGGCAGTCAGCACAGAGCCCGATGCGGGGCTCGAACCCACGAACCGTGAGATCATGACCTAAGCGAAAGTCGGACGCTTAACTGACTAAGCCACCCAGGCGCCTCTCAACTTAACTTTAATAATCACTCTTTATGTATCAAAAACTTATCATTTTAACACTCAGTTACTTTTTAGCAAAACTGTTTATCTTTTTCATACTTAGTAGCTCTGAACTCCAGCGTGTATGTTCCCTGGGTTCTGGGTCAGCTGTTAGCCACCTGTCCCACCTGGGGACACTCTGCTGAGTGTGGCCATGTCCATAGGGGCCATCGGCAAGCCTCGAGCATGATGCGGGGATTGAGGGGGGGCCCAGCAGAGGCCCCGGCGTGGCCGGCTCAGCCCCCTGCCCAGAGCGAGCTTTGGGAGCTCGTCCCCATGGCTCTGAGTTGGCTTCCGACAGTTCTGCTCCTCGGTTCGCAAGGCTCAGCAGATGTGGGGGCAGTGTGCCGGGTGGCTCTCGGGGTGAGAGGCCTGGGCACTGCTGTCCCCTCCCTCCCTTCCCCTACGTGCACCCAGCCCCCTACCCTGCGTCGCTAGTCACCAGACCTTGCGGATGTGGCTGTGCCAGAGCCTCATTCCGTCTGGGTGATCACGGCCTCTCTGGTGGGATCTGGCCCCAGGCGGCACCGCGTCAGCGGTGAATAACCTGCTTTCCCTCTGAGCTCAGAGGGACCCGGGACTTGACCTTGCTGGAGCCGAAGGTCAGTACAGAGCTCTTGCCTGTACTCCTGGGGTCCAAAGGAGCCTCCGTCTGGTCTCTTGCTGTGCCTGGATGTGACCTGCTGTCCCGCCCACACGGCGGGGGGTGGGGGGGCACGGGGCGTGGCCAGCAGCCTCCAGGCTCATGTCCTCCCTTCTGCAGGAAGAACCTCTCCATCCAGGGTGTCCGCTGGTGGCTCCAGTGGTTGGGCATCAACTTCACTCTCTTCGTGGGGCTGTTCTTCCTGACCACGCCCTCCATCATCCTGTCCACCATAGACAAGTTCAACGTCACCAAACCCATCCGAGAGCTCAACGTGAGTGACTGTTCCACGAGCCCATCCCACGAGGCTGTGGACGAGAAGGCGTGGTGGGTGGCGTGGAGCCCAGGGACGTGGGGGCTCCACCGGGAACCGTGTCCCTCACTCAACGTCTGCGCCTTGAAGCCTTAAGCAGGCGTGGCCACGTGTATTACACGGGCTCTGTGTACGTGAGTGTGCGTGTGTGTGCGTGTGTTTACGGAATCAACCTAAACGTTTGACGGTAGGGGTGTGTGCGTTGAACGGCATCTATTGCATCTGATGGAACGTTAAGTGTCTGTTACCAAAATCGCATGGACCCGGTGGTGGCCTGGGGCTTACAAAGCAGAATGTGGGCTTGTTTCTGAGAAATGGTTGTGGAGAAACCAGTGCACCAGTGAAACGTGTGTGCGGTGGGTACCGCGGAAGCGGGTGGGAGAGAACGGCAAGAGCTTGGCGGACGGGTGGAGGCATGGGACTGCTCCTTTACGTTTCAGTGTCTGATAAGCTTGGTATGAAGTCACTGGTTCTAGAGAGGCAACAAATGGATTTTTTCTATTTTTTATTTTATTATGTTTTAAATTTATTTCTGAGAGAGGAGAGAGACCGCAGGAGCAGGGGAGGGTTAGAGAGAGAGGGAGACACAGAATCTGAAGCAGCTCCAGGCTCTGAGCTGTCAGCACAGAGCCCAACGCGGGGCTCGAACCCATGAACTGTGAGATCATGATCTGAGCCAAAGTTGGATGCTTAACTGAGCCACCCAGGTGCCCCAACAAATGATTTTTTTAAATCTTAGAGAACAGCTACACACTTCCCGAATTGGTCTCTACTTAAAAAGATAGGTTTCCCCAGGGCGCCCGGGGACACAGTCGATTAAGCATCTGACTCTTGGTTTCTTTTGGCTCAGGTTGTGATTTCACGGTTTGTGGGTTCGAGCCCCATGTTGTGCTCTGTGCTGACAGCTCAGAGCCTGCTTGGGATTCTGTCTCCCCCTCTCTTTGGATCCCTCCCCTGCTCGCTTGCTCTTTCAAAATACGTAAACTTAAAAATTTATAAAGATATTGGTGTCCCCTAATTGGCTTTGCTGAAATATCACCAAAAATCTTTTTTCTTTTCTCCAGTTCCACTTGACATTTAGTCAGCCACATTCAGGGAAAGTGTGCAGGGCTGGAAGGTGTGGGGTTTGCCTCCCCCTCCCGCCCNAATAAATACGCGGGACACATTAAGCAATTTTGTTTATATTTAAAGCACGTAAATGTTCACGCCTTTGCCAGTCTTTGGATGTACGGCCAAGGCCTGGTCTTTTGAGGGAGGGTCGGCTGAGTGGAGCCCCTTTGTTGATTCTCCCAAAACCAGTTTTGATTTCACAGAGCAAAGCCAGGATCCGCAGATACTTACAAATCTGTGCCGAGTACAGGACCCTCCTGGCGCCCATTTCCTCTGTGTTCTGCAGTTCATTTACTCTCTGCTAATTCAATAGTATTAAAAAAAGTTTTTATGTTTTATGTTTATTTTATTTTTGAGAGAGAGAAAGAGTGCACTCAGGGGGGCAGAGAGGGAGACACAGAATCTGAAGCAGGCTCTGGGCTCCGAGCTGTCAGCACAGGGCCCAACGTGGGGCTCGAACTCACAAACCGTGAGCTTGTGATCTGAACCGAAGTCAGATGCTTAACCGACTGAGCCCCTCCAGGTGCCCCATAATTCAGTAGCATTTTGTAGAAGTCGGCCTTTATCAAGTCTTTCTGAAATATGCAGCTTTTTTTTTAAATGCCCATTTTATCGGGGAAGGCGGTCAGCTCGTGTGATGCCTGTAGAGGGTGCTTCGGGCACGGGCGGGATTAGGTCACTGCCGGGTGGAGGGAGCTGAGCGGGCAGGCCGCTGCCCGGGGCGGCCCTGGCTTCTGTGTTCCCTCTTCCCTTGGCGTCCACCCTTGGCTTTGTGTCGGGGAGCCGGCCGAGGGTGGGGGCGACCGCTCGGCAGTGAGGCAGGCGGACGTCAGTTGTGTGTGAAGTTGCTTCCTTGGCTCTGACGAGCTGTGCTGACATCACGGGCTGGGCTGGTCTATTCGGCCAACGTTACGGAACACCTGCTCTGTGTGGGCACAGCGTCGGCTCGGGGCGGGGGCAAGGCAAGGGCGACGGGGGGCTCGCGGAGCCGCCGTGACAGCAGGTGGTGGCCTCCGAGCCCCCGTGGCCACGGCCCCCCCACCTGCGGCTCTGTGGCCCGTGTTTTCCAGGACCCGATCATCAGTCAGTTCTTCCCGACCCTCCTCCTGTGGTCTTTCTCGGCCCTGCTGCCCACCGTTGTCTACTACTCCACGCTGCTGGAGTCGCACTGGACCAAGTGAGTGAGGGCGCTGTGCCCGACGGCCGCGCCCCAGGGCAGTGGGCGCCCAGCAGGGGCCCCGGGGGAGGGCCGGGGGCCGGGAGGGCTCACCTCTGCCTCCCTGCAGGTCGGGAGAAAACCAGATCATGATGTCCAAGGTCTACATCTTCCTGACCTTCATGGTGCTGATCCTGCCCTCCCTCGGCCTCACCAGGTACCTGTCACTGCCTGCTGCCCCAAGTTCCAGTCAGGGTCTGGACCACTCTGTCCCCAGGGTCGCGGGCATGGCTTTAGAGGATGCAGACCCCTGATGACACTTAAGCGGGTCCCTTCTGCTCGGGGTACAGGTTGGGGGGCTCATGGATTGTTCTGGAGATGCGGTCCTTCTTATTAAAAAGAAGCTTGAAGACAAAATTTCTGCCCGGGGGGAGGGTGAGTCACACTGTGTTTATCTTAAGGGTTGGGAGCAGGTCCTGGGCGGGACCTCACACGAGGAATGTCGACCTTGATGGTCAGCCTGCTGGTGAGAGCAGGAAACGATGAAAACGGGTAGTGATCGCCTGGAGGCTTGGACGCAAACTCTTACGGGATTCATATTTCTTCCAGTCTGGACTTTTTCTTCCGGTGGCTCTTTGACAAAACTTCCTCAGAAGCGTCTGTCAGGCTGGAGTGAGTATCAGCTGTGTTTTGGAGCCGCGGTCCTGGGGACAGGTCCCACGGGGGCTCGGCTGTGGCTGCGCTGGGTCGGGGGTGCGGTGTCTGTGCGCA
>NW_027532592.1:3261398-3262768 GCF_008692635.1 Crocuta crocuta
ATGTGCTCAGACAGTCTCCTCCTGAGGCCATCGGGCTCGGGGTTTTCGCGGCACCTGGCAGGGGTGAGGCCGCTCCGTGGGAGCTGACCTGCTTTGTGCCACACATGCAGCAGTGAGGTTAATCTTTTCGTCTGAAACTTAATTAGTGGTAGTTTTTTTTTATTTTTTTATTTTTTTATTTTTTATTTTTTTTTAAATTTTTTTTTTTTAATGTTTTATTTATTTCTAGGAGAGAGAGAGACAGCGTGAGCAGGGGANGCGAGATCATGACCTAAGCGAAAGTCGGACGCTTAACCGACTAAGCCACCCAGGCGCCCCAGTGGTAGTTTTGTTCATTCTTGGAAACTTACTGAGAATGGGGCTGCGAGGAGAGAAGGAGCCTGTGAGTCTCAGCGGTGCTGGCCGAGGGGTGGGAACGACCGTGCGCTGTGCGGCTGGGCCCGGGCACTGTTTACCCCAGAAGAACAGGATTAAACTTGTCTCTGGGGTGCGTCCCGTGTTTTCCTACTGAGTGGTCCTTGTTGTGCCAAATGCTTCTTTTTTTTTTTTAATGTTTTTATTTATTTCTGAGAGAGAGACAGCATGAGCAGAGGAGGGTCAGAGAGGGAAGAGAGGGAGACACAGAATCTGAAGCAGGCTCCAGGCTCTGAGATGTCAGCACAGAGCCCAATGTGGGTCTCGAACCCACGAACCGTGAGATCATGACCTGAGCTGAAGTCGGGTGCTTAATTGACTGAGCCACTCAGGCGCCCTGCTTTCCTCTTTTTCTCATTTCACCTTTACAGCAAGCTGTAGGGTAGACACTGTTATTTCTCCATTTTACAGATGGGGAGACTGAGGCTCAGAGATGTTGAGTAGCTTGCCCTGGGTTACCCAGCTCCTTAGCGCAGCCCAAGCCCTGACTGTGCAACCCTTTGGGCTCTAATACAGGTCCTAAGCCTGGGCAGTGACTCGTCCAAACCAGGGTTGGTAGGAAGGGTGGCTGTGTTTCCCGGGAAGATTAGACTGAATTATTCCATGTGGTTCTTGCTGGTCAGACTGAGGGCTTGTGGGCTGGCGGCCCCAGGTGGACTCAGCTCCGCCAGCTGCCATCTGGGTGGATGGTGGCTTCCAGATGGCCGGATCCAGTTCTATGCTCGGCCTCATCTTTGAGAACCGTCAGCCTCGCCTTCCTCTGTGAAGGCTCGGGGACGCCCCCATCCCCATTCTCCCACTGGAGGCGTGTTGTTCCCAACCCCCCTGGCGGGTTCTCCTGCGTTTCCCCCGATGTCAGCGGCCCCGTGCTCAGTGACCTCAGCTGGCCCCTGGCCCTGCGGCCCCTGGCCCTGCGCCCCTGTGGCCCCCGGCCCCCGCGCCCCTGCGCCCTGGTC
>NW_027532592.1:3262843-3265164 GCF_008692635.1 Crocuta crocuta
CCCCCACCACCCCTGCGTGGCCCCAGCCCTCCCCGCACGCGTGCCCTCCACTCCCTGGGCTGTGGCCCCCTGCCCTTCAGTGCCCGCCGCCTGCAGCTCTCTGCCCGGGTTCCGGACGCTTGTCCTTGCCCTCCTGCTCCGCTCGTACAGATGTCACCTCCTTAGGCCTCTCTGGTGGCCCTGTGACAGGGTCAACGTCGTCCCTCCCCTGCTCTGGTTCCTCCAAACACATCTCGTATCTGGCACACCGTGTGTCCTCTTCACTAGGATGCAGGCCCCCGCAGGGGTGGGGGGGCAGGGGCAGGGACAGAGGCAGGGGCGGGCAAGGGAGGGGGTAGGGGCAGGGCAGGGGTCGGGCAGGGCAGGGGAGGGGTAGGGCGGGGCAGGACCAGGGACAGGGCAGGGGCCGGGCCCCCCTTCTCCTCTCTGAGCCGAGAACACAGAGCAGGCGTCCACATGACCTGCAGGGGCTCCGCTCCCACCCCACCGAGCGCCCCTTCCGGGCGGGAAAGAGGCTCACGGCCCGGCCGTCCGCAGGTGCGTCTTCCTGCCTGACCAGGGCGCCTTCTTCGTGAACTACGTCATCGCCTCGGCCTTCATCGGCAACGGCATGGAGCTGCTGCGGCTGCCCGGCCTGGTGCTGGGCACCTGCCGCATGGTCACGGCCAAGACGGCGGCCGACCGCCGGAACATCAAGCAGGTACCCCCCCACCCCCGCCACGGGGCCGGCGGTCACCCAGGGGGTGCGCCGGGGCCTGACCCGAAGCCTGGGGGGAGCACTCTGCGTCTGTCCTCTGCGCCCCCCGGGGCTTTCGGGCCTGCTGCATAGACATGATTGGAGCAAGAGAAACACTGAGCGAACGCGAATCCTTTACCCCAGGGGGCCTGGGTGTGAGCCTAGTGGGGCTGGGGAGGTCTGTGCCGACAGGACCCCAGGCCGGGGCGCAGCCAGGCGCCCCCCGTTTCCAGAGTCCTCTGCTCACGGCCCCGATGGCGCACGGGCGGCATCTGGAGCGAGCCCCCAGCTCCACCACCTCCTTCCAGAACCAGGCCTTCCAGTACGAGTTTGGAGCCATGTACGCATGGATGCTGTGCATCTTCACCGTCATCATGGCCTACAGCATCACCTGCCCCGTCATCGCGCCGTTCGGTGAGTGGGGGGGCCGGGGAGGGGGGCTGAGCCCACGGGGCCCCGCACACCCAGGACTTCCTGCAGCCACCCTGTTGCCAGCATATGGCAGCTACCGCCTGGCTCTCAGGTGACGAGTGGGTGCGCTCCACGGGGTGTCGCACATACCGCTCAAATGGTCCAACGAGGCATGTCTCGTTTCCGTCCCCTTTTCACACTCAGTGTGACGTGAGTGAGGAGTAGACCTAGGGTTTGAGCTGAGGACTGTTTGACTTTAAATCTGAGGTCTTGCAACTAAGGTAAACATTAGGAACTGCAGACAGATGGAAGATTCTAGAAGGAAATAGAACACCCAGCAGACTGTTGGCAACGACAGCTGAGGTTTAGGGGTGGGAGGAGGTTTTAGTTTTCTGTTTACTCTTGAACTATTTAAAAAAATCAACAGTATTACTTTCTTTTTTTAATGTTTATTTTTTTTTGGAAGACAGAGCATGAGTGGGGGACGGGCAGAGAGAGAGGGGGATACAGAATCTGAAGCAGGCTTCAGGCTCTGAGCTATCAACACAGAGCACAATGCAGGGCTTGAACCCACAAACTATGAGATCATGACCTGAGCTGAAGTCGGACGCTTAACCGACTGAGCCCCCCAGGTGCCCCAACAGTATCACTCTTTAAAAACAAAACAGGGGCACCTGCCTGGCACTGTCGGTGGAGTGTGTGCCTCTTGATCTCAGGTGTTGAGTTCAAGCCCCATGGTGGCTGTAGAGATGACTTAACAATAAAACCTTAAAAAATAAAAAATAAAAACCCATTTTTTAGAGAACGTGACATGATAGAAGCACATGCACCTTCTGGGCCAGGACCCTGGGGCACCTGCTGACTGCTGAGTGCAGAGGGTCAGCTGGGGCTGGGAAGGGACGGATGGATGGTGGGGGGCTCCCGTGGGAGGGCCCCGGGGAGAAGTCGGGCCCGGCATCGACGGACAAAGTAGCTTCTTTCTGCAAAATGATCCTAGAATTTCTGTTTTCCAGGGACAGAATCACAGCCACCTTTACTCCTTGGGGTCAGGGGGAAGCCAGGAGGGGGCAGGGGAGAGAGCGAGCGAGCACACACAAGCAGTCACGATGTGCATTAAGCCCCACTTTGCCTTCGTGTAGTCAGATGGCAGACCCGGCCCAGGATCCACGGACTG
>NW_027532592.1:3265174-3270487 GCF_008692635.1 Crocuta crocuta
TGCCACTCACACCCCATCTCTGCAGGCCTCATCTACATCCTGCTCAAGCACCTGGTGGATCGGCACAACCTCTACTTTGCCTACCTCCCAGCCAAGCTGGACAAGAGGACCCACTTAGCGGCCGTCAACCAGGCCTTGGCCGCCCCCATCCTGTGCCTCTTCTGGCTCTATTTCTTCTCCTTCCTGCGCCTGGGTGAGGAGGGGCCCTCGGGCCAGGGCGGGGCGGACCGGGCCCTCGGCCTCCTACTTCCGCACCCACGCCAGCCATTCAAACAGCATCCGACTTGGTGTCCAGTCAGAAGGCGGTACCCAGGGTGGGGGCTGGGTGGGGACAGCAGGACAACCCGGTTTCTGAGCCTGTGTGACCCTGGTGGAGGCCACGTGGCTCCAGGAGCCTGAGAGAGGAGGCAGGCCCTCCGTGAGCTCCGCAGGGGCCGAGGAGCAGGGCGGGTCCAGATTGCGCCTGGGGGAGGGGGGAGGAGGTAGGCGCTTGCAGGACGAAAAACAGACACTCTGCGCCAAAAGAAAAAGGCAGAGGGGACGCGACGGCGCCAGGGGCGTGGGGGGGCCTCCGTCCCGCCTGGCCCAGGACGCTGGAGCCCTGAGGGAGCTGAAAGCGAGTTGGCCCGTGCCATGGGCTTGGTGTCCCAGTGCCTGAAATCCGACCAGGGGCCGCGCCAGTGGGTCCCCCTGCTTCCGCCTACGAAGATACCATCCCAGTTGGGGGGGGAGGGGGGCTCTTCTCTTTCCTTTCTGCTGGAGGGGGAGGCCACGCACGGTTCCTGTGCCAGACGTGGCCCCTCGTCCCCCACCAAGGCTGGCGTCCCTGTGTCCCCAGGTCTGAAGGCCCCCCTCACCCTGTTCACCTTCCTGGTCGTGCTGCTCACCATCCTGGTGTGTCTGGCCTACACCTGCTTTGGATGCTTCAAGCACCTCAGCCCTCTCAACTACAAGGTAGGGGCCCCTGGGCCCGGCACACGGGGGAGGGGGGGGGAGGGTNGGGAAGGCCTGGCGCTTGGGCACGCCATGCGGCTTCCTCCCCGCCCCTTCCCTGCGCCGCCGGCCCCATCCCCTGCTCTGCTGGGAGCCTGGCGCCAGCTGGTCCTATTATCCGGGTGTTACTAGTCTTTGTGTTTGGAGGGGGTGCGTCCGGGGCAGTGGCTTTGCTTCTCATTGCGAGTTTCCGCTGTTGTCTGTAGACAGAGGAGTCGGCCGGGGACAGAGGGAGCGAGGCCGAGGCCCACAGGCCACCGCCGTTCACGGTGAGTGTCGGTGTCTTCCCCGAGCCACGGGCCGAGCCTCTCATGTCCTGACAGAAGGGCCTTGACCACGTGGCGGCCACGTTTCTAAATTAGGGCCATGCGAGAGAGCATCCCGAGTCCCACGGGCCGCTTCCCCTCTGGTCGCTTATTGCCCACCTCCCTTCTCGGCATGGCTACTGCCTGCTGCGACCGGGTGTGCCAAGGCCCTGTGGCTGAGGAAGCTTGGGCAGGATCGAGGGGTTCAGCAGTGCCTGCTGTGTGAAGCCTCCAAGGTCCTGCTCCGGTCTCAGCCAGAGCCAGGGCGGGGACAGAGACCCCTGTCCTCGGCAGCCTTCTCTCCAGCCGGTGCTGCCTGCCCGGTCAGACACTCTGATGGGCTTGTGTCCTTGGACCAGCCCCAGGGAGAAGGTTCTCAGGGTCACTAGCCAGAAAAGGAGGAGGCAGGCGGGTGGATGGCAGAAGTGCCTTTCTCAGCCTGGCTCTGGGGGGGGGGGGGGGGGGGGTAGGAGGNATATGCCAGCAGCCCTACATACCCCGGATTCTGAGCGGCATGTCCTCGGAGAGAACAGTCCTGTCCCCACAGCATCAGCAGACTTATGGCGCCGTCTGTGACATCAGTGGGACCGTCCTGGGGCAGTGTCCGACCCAGGGCCTTGCAGACAGTGACAGCAGCCCAGCTGCCTACCAGGAGGCCTGAGGGCGGCCGGGCCAGGCTCCGAGGAGGGACAGGAGCAGACCCAGGTGGAAAAGCGGCTTGACTCCGGCCCCAGCCAAGCCCAGGACTACTTTGCTCCCGTTTGAAGCACACTTGCTCTGGAGAGATGGACCCAGAAAGGTGCCCCTGCCCTTGGCCGGGGAGGACAGGGCAGGGCCGCCACCACGCAGGAGTGTGGCCTTTCTGGTCACAGCAGTGGGAGGGGAGCGGGCGGAGCAATGCGTGCTGGGAACTCTGTGTCTCCAGGTCCCCCCTGCAGCTGAACACCTCCCTGGTGACTCAGCCGGACCACGTGTGGGAACGGTGCCCCGCAGCCTGGTTCCGCTGCCCCAGGTACCAGGGAGGACACAGTGGAGGACGTCTCCCCTCCGGGCAGGCACTGCCCACGCTTCCAGGCACACGCTCCGCTAACTGATAACCAAAGAGCCTGTGGCAGCTCCGGAGACCGGGTCGCCGTGCTGGTTGGGGTTCATTCAGGGCACCCCCCTCCTCCCCCTGCCTTTGCTGCATGCAGCCATCTCCCAGCCGTCCGAGGGCTCCGCTGCAGGAGCGGGAAGGGACCGGGTCAGGGCCGGGCTGCACGCACCCTCCACAGTCACGCTGTGGTTCCTTGTTTCTGTATCACGTTGCTGGTGACACAGGTTGGGTCAGGGTCACCCTGCAGCAGGCAAGGGCAGGAGGACCACGAATAAAGTGCTCATTCAGCCGGACTACATCTACTGAGGCTGGGGTGGGGGAGCAGTGCCTAGGGCGTCCTGGAGCCAGGGGGAAACGGCGCAGGGCAGTGGAGAGGAGGAGGGGGTGTCTGCCCTTAGCTTGACCATGCACCACCCTTAAGCTGTGATCTTGCCTAGAAGGACAGGTGGCCCCTTGCCCTTTTTTCTTCCCGTGCGACAGGGACACGGCTCTGGGCACCTGCCAGAATAGCAGCCTCCCACTGCCTCTAGGAGGCACCAGGGGGCCGTGTGTGTGGTGTGCTGTGGTGTGGTGTGGTGTGTGTGTGTGTGTGTTTGTGGTGGGGGGACGGCTCTATCTTGCAGGGATGGGACTGGGGGTGGAGCTCCATCCTGCAGGGGAGNGATGGAGTTCCATCCTGCAGGGACGGGGCTGGAGGGGTGGGCTCTGTCCTGAAGGGGTGGGACTGGGCTCCATCCTGCAGGGGCAGGGCCAGGAAAACTGCAGGGGCAGTGCTGGAGGGTGTGGGCTTCATCCTGCAGGGGTGGGGCTGGGGGGGTAGGGCTCCGTCCTGCAGGGGCGAGGCTGGCGATGGTCCATCCTGCAGGGGTGTGGTATGGCCCNGCAGTGCTTCCTCTAGGTGCCCAGGACACCCAGCAAGGGTCGAGTGGGGGCTCCCTCCCCACCCCAGACTGCACACCTGCCAGCTCTCCTGGGAGGGGACCCCACGTGGGGCCGGGACAAGCACACGTCACCTGGTTCCAGGTGCTCTGAGAACTAACATCATTTATCAGCATCCACGTGCACAGAGCATGGGACCCCACCGCGCGCAGGGGAGGGGGGGATACATCTGAGGGCCGCACCGGGGGGCCGGGGGCTTCCAGGTCAAGGGGCTGATGGGGAGGGGGCCTGTCGCTTTGTTCAGAGGCACAGCCGTCGCCCCCCCCTGGCATCACTGCAGCTCGAGCAGCCCCACGAACTTGCGGATGTCCTGGGCCAGCAGCTCTGGCTCCTCAAAGGCGGCGAAATGGCCCCCGCGGGGCATGTAGGAGTAGGACACAAGCTTCCGGTACTTACTCTTCACCCACTTCTCCGGCGCGTGCAGCAGTTCGCACGGGAAGGCGGCGAAGCCGGTGGGCACGGACACCTTGATTCTGGAAGGGACAGATCCCACCGAGGAGTGAGGTTGCATCCTGGTCACCTTCTTCCCCCCCACTCCCCCAGCGGGGAGCTCAGGGACCGTGGTGGGGGGGTGGTGGGACCAGAGGTCAGAGCCAGAGTTTTAACCACCCCAATTCCAACCCACCAAGGGCCTTCCTTCTAGAAGGGCTGGCCAGGCTGGGGAACAGGGCTGGGTGGGATGAGGCGGTCTCGAACTGCCCACGGGGTTCCCCTTTCCCTCTGCGGCCACCTGTGGGTCTCTGTGAGATTCCAAGGGGCTCCTGGGGGGTTCCAGAGCCAGGCCTGCCACAGCTGGCTGCCCGGGCCTCCCTGCGTGAGCTAGTTCTAAGGGCGCACGATTTCTCCCAGCACCCCCCGCCCTCGCCCTGACCTTAACCTTCATTCTCATGCTGGGCACCCTGTGCACCCACATAAACTTCGTTCTCAGGCGGGGCGCACTCGTCCGCCATCAAGCGTCCGCCCTGGGGTGCTTGTGTCGCGGCTCCCGGCCCTGGTGGCCCCTCGGCTGGGGTCCCCGCGCGCCTGTGCCCGGCTCACCGATCAGACTTGAAGAGCTGCCCTGCGTTCTCCTTGTAGAAGCGCTGGGAGGAGGCGATGGTGCCTGTTGTCCAGTAGAGCATGACGTTGGTCAGCAGGTCGTCCAGGGAGAACTTTCTGCGAAAGCGGAACCAGAAGGCCACTCAGTGCCCGGTGCACCTGGGAGGGTGGCTTTCAGGCCTCGTTTCCCCCTCAGACCTCACCGCAAGGCTGCGGCATCACCCCTGCCACACAGGCAGGCTCCGCCCAGGGTCACCCGCTATGGCGACCATAGGTGACGCAGCTTGCCGACCGCGCAGGAGGCAGGCCACGCCGTCGCCCTGGCTGGTGCCGGCCCGCACCCCCACCCCCTCCACAATGGTCCCACCTGGGCAGAAAACAGCAGGCGAGGTCAACTGAGCCCAGGGGCTTTGGGCTGTCACCACTAGGTGCCTGGAGGTGGGTGCCCACCCCTGGGCCCTGAGGACAGGCCATCCGTAGACCATCCCCAGGTGGGCTCGCTGCGAGGGCCTGGGCAGGACCGGGTCTCCAGGCAGCTTCCAGAGCCCCTGGACCCACCTGACATTGGCCATGAGTTTCCCGCCAAGCTTGTGTCACTGTAGGAGGGAGAACCCCCCACACTCAGCATGGGACACCCCTTTTATTTCTCAGCCTGGGGCTGCGGGGCTCCACACTAGGGGGAGGGAGAGCCATTTGGTTCTCACTGTTGGCGTCACAGACCAAATGAAGCCCCACGTTCCCTGGGCCCCTCCTGCCCCTCAGGCTCTCCCCCCCTGCCCTGTGTCCAGAGCCCCTTGGAGGCCTCCATGGCCTCCCCCTGGCCAGCTGCTGGTGTCCAGTAGGTGTGCCCTCTGGGAGTCCACCTCTGCCCGGTGGCCCCCCATCCAGCCTCCAGCCCTCGCCTCCGGGAGAACGTCCACCGCACAGACCGCTAGCTTCACA
>NW_027532592.1:3270511-3270949 GCF_008692635.1 Crocuta crocuta
CCCCCTCCCCCTCCACTCCCCGCCCCCCACTCCGACGACACCCTTCCAATGCCCTCGGGCCTGCGCCCTCTGCCACCCAGACCCACCTGCTGGTCCACAGACCCCAGGGGTCTCCAGCTCTGGGGACGGGTCCCGACCCTCCGTGCCGTGTGTCACGGTGGTCACGTGCCACCCACAGCCCCCACCTTGCCAGCCTTCCTGAGGAAATCCAAGTCCACGGAGAGCTCCTCTCATGTCGTCCCTGCTCCATTCCAGACGTGGGGGCGTAGGAGAGCTCTTGCCTTCTTGTCGGGGTCCCCATCCCTCCATCTGCCTCCTGGGGTCCCAGTCTCCCTCCTCTGCCCACAGTCTGGTGTCCAATGCCACCCAGCCTGCCTTGCCGCCTCCCCTCCCTGCCCCGGGCACCCCCGCACCCCTGGCACCCCACCCCATCCCCCT
>NW_027532592.1:3271117-3274590 GCF_008692635.1 Crocuta crocuta
TCCCTCCACCCCTCTCCCCTGCCTCTGCCCCCCGCCCCCGCCCCTGTCCACCCACACTCGACCTTCTCACTGCGTTCTGTCCCACAGACCTCCCTCCTGTCCTCCTACCGCAGCTAGTAAGCCGGGGGTCCCCCTAGCACCCCCGCAGGCTGCCCCACCCGCACTGATGCTAACCGCTAAGCTCCCCCTGATCACGGGGTCGTTTCCCTCCACTGGACCCCTCCCCGGGCTCAGATCTCAGTCCTGTTACCCAGTGCACACCTCGCACCCAGCACGTCCATGACGGAAGCACGCTCTGCCCGGCCCCCCGCGGACACGCCACGCCCCCACGGACGCAGGTGCATGCGCACACGCACACCTCGAGGCACCCCTCCTCCGCCTCCCGGGCCACCTCCCTCTCGCCCTGGCTGTCTCCCTCCAGGAGGCGGCCCCGCCGTGTCACCGCTGCCGGGACTGCGGAAACCGAGGCTCTGCCCCCGCTTGGCTCTCCGGCTCAAGGGCAGTGAGTTTCGCTGGTGAACCCGAAGCCACAAACAACTTGTTTGTGTGGCTCCTTAGAAGCAGTCAGCCAAGTACATTTTTATCCTCAGCACCACATTTTAAGGAACGTTCGAGTCACCCCTGCTTTGCTCCCAACCGGTACAGCTGGCGACAGTGACGGGGCAAGGGAGGGTGTCAACATTCAATACAAAAATAGGAAGGATTTGGGGGAAAAAGGCTTCTCCAAAATAGTGAACGTATTCATCAGGCATTTTCATTTCTATAAGTACATTCTTTTTAGTCTCTAGCAACAGCGGCTCGGAGCAGGAACGAGACAAGGCGAACCTCCTTTGAATGCTATTTTGATGACAGAATGGAAAGGGGTCAGTGGGGCCCGAATGGTTAGAAACACACCTAAACCCTGTGAACTGGGCTTTTATCGAGGTGGCTAAGAGCCCCCATGTTCCCTCAGCTCTGAGCGCAGCTTGAAAACGACCAGCACACCCATCTCTGGCCTACTGCAGTCAATGATCTTTCTAGAACACAGAGCTGATCGCATCTGCCCCCGGCTCCAAGCTTTGGTGCCCCGGGGAGCTGGGCAGTAGCCGAAGCAGGTGGTCCAGCCCGGGGCGGTCTGGTGGGGGCCCTCGTCTGGCTGCGGGCACTGGTGGGCAAGGAACAGGGCCACCTCCTGGTAGAGCCCTGTCACCCCCGGGTCCTCTCCAACGTGGAGTGGGGAACAGACCCGGGGTGAGGGCTCATGCACGGGGTCACAGCCTAGTGACTAACCCTCGTACCTGTCCCAACCCTCGGCCAAGCCAGCCTTTCCCATAGCGCCTGGTGTTTCCGTGCTCCAGCCGTCGCTTCTGATTTTCTCTTTGCCTAAATTCTCTTCTACCCTTTCCACCGGCGAACTCCTACTCATCCTTCAAGGCCCAAATCCAACAGATTCTCCTGGTCGTTTCCGCCCCCTGCCCCTTAGAGAAGGCAAAGCCTCCTTTCTCTGGACAGTCTCTTGGAACTCATCCGTCCACCACTTATTTGTTGAATGCATGTCTGGCACCTTTCTGGGTGCTGGGGCTAGAGCACGACCTAGACCCGGTCCCTGGGCCCGAGGAGGGAGCCAGGCCCCCCCCTCCCCCAAGCTGCCACCCTGGCACGCAGCCTGGTGCTCTGTGTGTCCCCGAAGTAACAGAGAGGGATGGATCCCAGAGAAGCGGGGCAGGGCTGACCGCGATGGGCTGAGTCAGGCCAGCAACCCAGGAGTCTGCGGCAGCTCCAGGGCTGGCTTCCCCCGGACACGATGCCAGGCTCTCCTGGGTTCAGAGTAGGGAGTCCCTTGCTGCTCCCACCTCTGGGCAGTGAAGGGGTGCTCACTGCCTTCTGGACCCCCTGATCCCGGGGTGGGGGGTGCGATTTAGCAGATGGAGCTTAAATGTTCTCAAGGCCTAGCTCCCAGTCTTGACCCCTCCGCGGTGAGGCCCGGAGCCACTCGCCAGACCTCTGTCCCTTCCTTATCCGGAGGGCCTGGGGCCGCGTTCACCGAGGTGAGGGTCTGAGAGGCGCCTGCAGCGGGTGGAATGTGCTGGCCGTTGGCCGGAGGGAAGCTGGCGGCTGGGACGCAGGCCCACGGCTGGCGGGGCAGGGGTGCGGTGGGGAGGGGCTCACCTCTCCAGGCCTCCGTCCTCTAGCTGCTGGAACTCAGAACTGGTCCAGGTGGAAAACTTCTCTAGGATGTAGGCAGCCAGGCCCGCGGGAGAGTCGTTCAGAGCGCAGCCTGGGGAGAGAAGCGAGGGTGACTCGGGGCTGCTGGCCGTCAGGTCACGGGGTGCCACGGGCCCCCAGCACAGTGCCCAGGCTGAACACGGCTCTGCCCTAACTCTTGGGGTGTTCTGCATCCTGTTTATGAATCTTCACCTGAGAAAAGGGGGGAGCACTAGCCTCGCGGCTTCATAGGAGTCCACGCTACCCAAGCAGCGCCCTGTGTTTGGAGATCCGTGGGAGAGATCTGTATGAATGCTGGTTCGTAACAGGCGGGGTTTTGGGGTCACCTGGCTGGCTCACTAGGTGGAGCTTGCGACTCTCGATTTCGGGGTCCTGAGTTGGAGCCCCTTTTGGGTATAGAGATTACTCACATAAATAAATAAACTGAGGGGCACCTGGGGGGCTCGGCTGGTTAAGTATCCAACTTTGATCTCAGCTCAGGTCATGGTCTCAGGTTGGTGAATGTGAGCCCTGCATCAGGCTCTGTGCTGACATTGAGGAGCCGGCTTGGGATTCTCTCTCTCTCTCCCTCTTTCTCTCTCTGCCCCTCCCACTCTCAAAAATAAACATTAAAAAATAAATAAACTAAAAAACAAAAGGTGGGGTTGGGGTGCCTGGGTGGCTCAGTTGGTTAAGAGTCTGACTTGATTTCTGCTCAGGTCATGATCTCATGGCTCTGAGTTCAAGTCCCACATCAGGCTCTGTGCTGATGGTGCAGAGCCTGCTTAGGATTCTGTTACCCTCTCTCTGCCCCTCCCCTGCTGGCTCTCTCTCAAAATAAACAAATAAACATTTAAAAAGAAAAAGTGGAGTTTTGGTTTATATGCTCTGATCAGTGAAAAGTAAGAAGCAACCTAAAAGTCCAAAATAGGGGATCCGTTACAAATAATATGACCCTCTCTGCACCCCCCACGGTCCTGGGGCTACCAGGCGCCCAGGCTTCCTGCTTCGTGCAGGCTCATAGAGTCCAGAGGTCAGGGGTCAAAGCCAGGGCACAGTGCATCAAGCCAAGCTGTCGTCTGGGAGCGTGATGGCCACACATGCAGTGTCTTCGGCAGAGAGACACAGCCTAAGAGTGAGCTAGGGGCCCTCTTAGAAGGTTTGCACCCCTAGAGCGCGGGTGCTGGGGGGGTGAGCCCCCCTTCCAGGGTGGGGCGCCTGGCTGGATGGTGTGAGCCCTGCTGTGGCCACGGCAGCCCCAGCACACACCCCTCCCCCGCTGTGGCCCC
>NW_027532592.1:3274614-3290605 GCF_008692635.1 Crocuta crocuta
TCAGTCCCAGCACGTCCCTACTCCCCCACCCCCCGCGCTGCGCAGCCCGAGCACACGCTCACCCACAGTGTCGGGCTTAGTGCTCTGGATGTGCATGTAGCCGCTCTCCCGCATTGACTGGTAGAAAATCTTCTCCTTGATGGGGCACATCAGTTCCATATCCCTCTCGGTGTAGCCAAAAAGCCTCGGGCAATGCCGTGCCAGGAAGAGGGTCAGCATGCCACCATTTAGAAGGAAAGCCATGTTCAAGTGCAGGCCTTTCACGTGGCTAAGGGCAGAGAGCAGCTGATGAGGCTGGTGTCAGGGCCAGCAGGAGGCGGAGGAGGGTGTTGGGGCGGGGGTGGGGGGGAATACAGAGTTGCCAGAAAGTTCTGGTCGCTCCCAGGGTTCTGACGTTCCCCTCCTCTATCTGTCCCTCTCTGCTGGGGCACCTGGCCCAGAGTCACCACCCCTGCGTGATACCGAACAGAGAGAATCTCCGTCAACCAGCTCCAGGTGCACCTGGGTGACGGGGACCCTCTGTCCTCTCCCCCTAGGCCCACAGACACCCCGCCCAGTGGCCCGTGGCAGGCAGATCGCATCGACCTACGCAGACGGCTACCTCGCCGGGGCCGTGCACCCTCACACTCACCTGGGCACCATCTGGGCCATGTTGGTGCAGATCAGGGCCCCCCAGTCCCCGCCCTGAATGTAGAATTCCTGGAAGCCCAGCCGTAGCATCAGTTTATAAAAGATCCTGGCGGTGACCACTGTGTTCAAGCCTGGTACGAAGGGGAGGGAGAGCAGAGTCACAGGAAGTCCCTCCCTGGGTGCTCTTGGGCTCCTGTGAAATTCCTCACACACCCCTGTGCCTCCCTGCTGGGTGACAGCTCACAGGAGGAGAGGACAGTCATCCTGGGGCGCAATGGTGGTGTGGCCAGTGCCCAGCAGAGGGCGTGCCTGGCATCTGTGTGACAGGGAGGGGCAGTGAGGGGACAGCCAAGCAGTGAGGGCACGATGGGCTCAGGCCGGCACCTATGGGACTTGGTCACAGGATGGCCCGGCTGTGGGGAGCTCCCGAGGGCACAAGGGTCCAGGCCCCGGGTGAGCCCTGGTCGCCAACACCACTCTGCCCACCGCTCACCCGCCGCAGCCCTCAGGGCCTGGGAACACCCCGGCAGCCCCCGTACCCTTCTTAGAGGCTGCCTCTGAGAAGCTGTAGCCGGGGATGGAAGGGCAGATGACCTCAAACACATGCTCATCACTCAGGCCGTGGTTGGCGGGGTCGGTCAGGAGGGGGATGATCTTATAGAACTCGTAGAAGGAGCCAGGCCAACCGTGCACCATCAGTAAGGGCTTCGGGGTGCAGCCAGACCGCGGCTGGGGGGGCTTCACGTGGACGAAGTGGATGTCCAGCCCTGGGGAGACGGAGCACAGTCAGGCGGGCAGGGGACAGGGCGCCCGCTCAGGCTCTGCACCCTCCGAGCTTGGGCAGCGGGTGCTGGCGCCCCCAGGGCCTCTCGGTGCCAACCGCAGTAACAGCCACCAACGCTGGCTGGTGCCTGCATGGGCCTCCAGCTGCACGGCGACCCTCCCGGCCTTCGCAGCTGCCCGGTGAGGCTCGGACGCGGCCAGGACCCCTTCCCATCTGCACATGAGCCCTGTGAGGGCTCCTCGCGCACCGCTGTTTCCAGAGCCCACGGCAGTTCCTGGCTCTTCGTGGAGCTCCGCGAACACTGTGTAATGATTTCAAGATGGGGGGTGGGAGGGCGCCTGGGGGCCCAGTCGGTGGGGCGTTCGACTTCGACTTGGGTCACCATCTTGTGTTTCGTTGGTTCGAGCCCCCTGTCGGGCTCTGTGCTGACAGCTCCAGGCCTGGAGCTGCTTCAGATTCTGTGTCTCCCTCTCACTCTGCCCCTCCCCCGCTCACACTCTCTCTCAAGAATAAATAAATATTAAAAAAATTTTTTAATAAAAAATAAAAAAAGATAAAGATGGGTGTGTGTGCACAGCTGGCTCAGTGGGTAGAGCCTGCGACTCTTGATCTCAGAGTTATGAGTTCGAGCCCCATGCTGGGTGTAGAGGTGGCTTAAAAATAAAATCTTGGGGCGCCTGGGGGGCTTGGTTGGTTAAGCGTCCAACTTCGGCTCAAGTTGTGATCTCACAGTTTGTTCGTGAGTCCAAGCCCCGCATCGTGCTCTCTGCTATCAGTGCAGAACCTGCTTGGGATCCTCCATGTCCCTCTCTCTCCCCATCCTGTGCACACGCTCTTTCTTTCTCAAAACAAATATATAAACTTAAAAAAAAGTTAAAATAAATCTTTAAAAAATAATAAATAAAAAATATATAGAATAGTGTTTGCAAGTTCAACTCAAATGTTTAATCTAGAACTAGGTTTTTAAAGTTGTAACTTTAAGACTAATTTTAAGCATAAGCCAATTGTTGCTCTGCCTCTTGGGAGATTTGGATGTCTGCCGTCACGAGCCTTGCAAGAGGACCTAAGTCACGTACAAGCCCATGTGCATGCAGGTCCTTGCGTGTCATTTCCATGGGCTGTGGGTCGGCTGCCTGGTGCCAGACTGCCTGACTTCCTCGTGTTGACTTGGGTCACTGTTGCCCCAGCTCCTCAAAGTTCATCTAGCAGATGCTGCTGGGGAACCTCCTGTAGCCAGGCATTCTGCGGGGGCTGGGGACACACAGCCCGAGAACAGGGTCGCTGCCTCCACTCAGGGGTGACGCCCATCATTACAGCACATGACAAGGGGTTCTGTTAAAGAGGAGGCTCTAGGAGTCCTGGGCGCCCATATGCTGCCTGGGAGCGTGACGGAAGGCTTCCTGGAGGAGGTGGCATCTAAGCTTAATGAATAGGAGCTTATCCCTCATGTGGAGAAGGTGGTCCGGGAGGAGGGAATAGCATGTTCAAACCGCAGAGGGGAGACATGTTAAAGGGCTATTCCCTTCCAGCGACCAGCATGACCCCTGGCTCACATCACAGCTGAAACACTGTAGGAGCTGCAAAGGGGGTGACTGACGTCACTGAGTCGTCCGGACAGCGGCCTGCTGTGGCTGCACCCAAGCGCCGCTCAGGCCCGTCTCCCCCCGCCGGCGGCCTGGCCCGGGCCCAGAGAACCTCCTGGCTCCCCGGCCTGGGTGGTCCAGGAGGGCCCCCTCTTCTCCGCTGCCCACGGTCTTCGACACTCACACTCCGGACCTTCTGGGGTCCTCTCTGCCCCTGCCCCTGGGCTCCGGCCTCTGGGGGTACAGGCAGGGCCTGCAGAGAGGACAGTGTCTCTGATCACAGGGAGGCTGAGCTTCGGGGCCCTCTTCCCTTCACCCGCAGCCTCTGTCCCAGCTGGGCACTGGGCCAGGACGCCCCTACTCAAGCCCCCTCACCCCCCGCCAGGCCTGGGCCCAGCTCTGCTCCTGGGTTCTGAGCCCACAGCCTGGGCCTGGGGCACCTGGGGCTCCACAGACCTGCCAGGAAACAGGGATGGCTTCCTGTTAACGTCTTTCTTCATTTTTTAAAAAAGTTTATTTATTTATTTTTGAGAGAGAGCACGTGCAAGCAGGGGAGAGACAGAGACGAGAGAGAGAGAACCCCAAGCAGGCTCTGCGCTGACAGCGCAGAGCTGGACGCAGGGCTCAAACCCATAAACAACGAGATCATGACCTGAGCTGAAACCAAGAGTTGGACGCTCAACCCACTGAGCCACCCAGGTGCCCCTTCGTTTTTAAAATTCAAATATTTAGGGGCACCTGCGTGGCTCAGTGGGTTAAGTGTCCGACTTCGGCTCAGGTCATGATCTCACTGTTCGTGAGTCTGAGCCCCGCGTCGGGCTCTGTGCTGACAGCTCAGAGCCTGGAGCTGCTTCAGATTCTGTGTCTCCCTCTCTCTGACCCTCCCCTGTTAGCACTCTGTCTCTCTCAAAAGTAAAATAAACATCAAAATAATTCAAATATTTAAAATTCAAAAAGGATACAAGGAAACAGTGAAAAGTCAGCCTCGGTCTCGGCCTGTCCCCCGCCAGCGGTCCCCTCCCCGGGGACAGCTTCCAGGGACCGCTGTCCGCATGCCAGCGCGGGCGGGAATGCGTGGGTTTCCCCTTAACTTCACACTCAGAGAAAAGGCGACAATCTGAATCCTAAATGCCCGCGCGTCGGGCAGCGCGTTCCAGAGGAGGTAAGGTTTGCTACGAACAGGAAGGAGTACGTTCAGCAACGCAGAAGGGCCCGCGGGAAACGCTGCTAAGTGGAAAAACATGGTTCCAAAATAGAATGTACGTAGGGTTCTATTTTTGCTCGGAGAAAGTTAGGATCTGTGAGCATTTTGTAAACCATCTGCACCGTCTTAGCCCAGGGGAGCCTAGGGAGACATGAAAAGGAAGCGTAATGGGATGTCTGGGACGGGGGCCCAGGGACAGAAACGGAACGTTAGGTAGACTCAGGAAATCTGAGCCATATTCCATTGGCTGTGGACGCTGTGTTATGTTTACAGCGAGGGAAATCCTGGCCTCGGTGACAACAGGTGAAGCTAGAGGACGTCATGCTAAGCGAAATAAGCCAGTCACAGGAGGACAGATGCTGTGTGACTGACTCCCGGGGTCCCAGTCGTGGAGCTCACGGGAGCTGGGGACACAGTGAGGTGCTCAGTCCCGGCACCAAGTCCCAGTTACCCCAGGTGAGCACCTTCTAGGTACCCGCTGTCCGCCAGGATCTCACACTTCCCTACTTGTGACGAGGGCGGCCTCGCGCTAAATGTTCTTACTACTATAGAATCTTAAAAATAAAGGTGTTTTTAAAACGAAGGGAGTCTGAATAGATTGTGGATGTTAGTGGAGGTATTAACATATCAGTACTGGTTCATTTGTTGTGACAAATGTATCAGACTATACGGTTAACGGTAAAGGGGGGCTGGGAGCCGGGGGAGACGGGGAACTTCCTGGACCATCCTCACTATTTTTCTGTAGATTTGAAATTGTTCCAAGGGGCTGAGGGTCTGATTCTTGATTTCAGCTCAGGTCGTGATCTCACGGTTCATGGGTTTGAGCTCCACGTCAGGCTCCCCACTGAGCGCGGAGCCTGCTCGGTATTCTCTCTCTCCCTCTCTCTCTCCGCCCCTCCCCGGCTTGCTCTCTATCTCATTCTCCCAAAATAAGTAAACATTTTGCATAAATAAATAAATAAATAAATAATTCTGGGGTTAAAATAAGCTTTTCCAACAGATGAATGGAACACAATCAAAATAAACCTAGACATATACAGCCAGCTAATCTTTGACAAGGGAGCCAAGAATGCTCTACGGAGAGAAGACAGTCTCTTCAATAAATGGCGCTGGGGTAACTGGATGGTCACATGGAAAAAGGTGAGACTAGACCCCTACCTCACACCACTCACAGAGATTAACTTGAAATGGATCAACGACTTAAATGTAAGACCTGAAACCATGAAACTTCCAGAAGGAAACAGACACAGAGCTCTCTGAGGCGGGTCTTGGTCACGGTCTCTTGGAGAGGACACACGCTGAAGCAACTAGCAAAAATAGCCTCGGGGCTACACCCAGCGAAAAGGCTTCTGTGCAGCAAAGGGAAGCATCAACAAAGTGGAGAGACCGCCTGTGGGATGGGAGAAACTATGTGCAGACCATACCTTCGATCAGGGGTTAATCTCCAAAATACATAGAGAACTCACACGACTCAATAGAAGAAAAACAAATAACTCCATTAAAACAATGGGCAAAGGACCTGAATAGACACTTCTCCAAAGAAGGCACCCAACAGTCAGCAGACACATGAAAAGATGCTCGCCATCACTCATCATCAAGGAAATACGAATTAAAGCCACAATGAGATGTCATCTCACACTTGTTAGAAGGGCCATGATCAGAAAGACAAGGGGCGCCCTGCTCTCTCTCAAGATAAATAAATGAACTTAAAAAAAAAAAAAAAAGACAAGAGATACCAAGTGTTGGCAAGGAGGCAGATAAAAGGGAACCCTCATGCACTGCTGCTTGGCGGGAATGCAAACTGGTGCAGACATTCTAGAAAACAGTATGGAGATTCCTCAAAGAATGAAAACTGAAATATGGCCCACTAATTCCGTTTCTGGGAATATATAAAAAACAAACAATGGGGGCGCCTGGGTGGCTCAGTCGGTTAAGTTTCTGACTCTTGATTTTGGCTCAGGTCATGACCTCGAGTTTCATGAGATCGAGCCCTGAGTCAGGCTCTGTGCCGACAGCATGGAGCCTGCTTGGGATGCTCTCTCTCTCTCTCTCTCTCTCTCTCTCTCTCAAAAAATAAAATAAATAAATAAACTTTAAAAAAAAAAAAAAAGAATGGGCGCCTGGTGGCTCAATCGGTTTAGTGTCCGACTTCGGCTCAGGTCATGATCTCACGGTTCGTGGGTTCAAGCCCCCCATCGGGCTCTGTGCTGACAGCTCAGAGCCTGGAGCCTGTTTCAGATTCTGTATCTCCCTCTCTCTCTGACCCTCCCCTGCTCACACTGTCTCTCTCTCTCTCAGAAATTAATAAAAAACGTTAAAAAAAAAACCGAGGAAGCCTATCATTTATGACAACATGGATGGACCTTGAAGGCAGTGAGCTAAGTGAAATAAAGCAGAGAAACAAGTACGGTGCGATCTCATTCAGATGTGGGATCTAAAGGAAAATGAAATCTGAAATCATAGAAGAGACCAGCAGTGGAGGCTACCAGGGGAGGGGAGGGAGCTGGGGGAAGGAGGTCGGAAGGTTGGGACCCCAGGTCAAGGTGAGTGAGCTCCGGGGACGAACGTCCAGCCCAGTGACTGCAGCGGACGCCGCTGTGGGTACGCAGGGAAGTTAAGAGAAGTCCTGAGAGCCCAGAGCGGGGAGAAACGGTTTTTCTCTCCTTGGATCGTATCTACAGGAGCCGCTGGATGGGAGCTGAACCCCCCCCACCCCTGTGGCAGTCATTTCACAGCGACATCAATCACACCCTCTACTCCATGCCTCCAACTTCCATGGCGACGGCTGTCAGTTACTTCTAGGGAAATCTGGGGGGAAATGCTTTTCCGCCAAGGAAACTATTCCCTTGCCCCAAACTATCTTGAGGTCACCTTGCCAAGCCAGTTTGGGGAGGTCCCTTCCCTCCCAGGTGATGCCGAGGGACAGGGTAGGACACGAGGTCCCGACCCGCAGACAGGGGCAGTGTCATGGACTCGAAACCCTCACCGGGGTGGAGCAGACGGGGCCCAGGCAGGCCCAGAGCCACTCTCCCTCCCCAAGGCTGTTCCATCACTGGACCAGAGTCTGCGTATCTCAGGCTGTCGAGTTACTGATGTGCTTTCTGGTCTCCCTCTAACGCCCCCTGGATTTGTGCGGACGCTGCATTCTCTTTGCCCAGTGAGGTCAGCCTGCAAATACACCCAAGGCCCAGGAACTGGATTCTGAGCTGGGCCTGCGTCCCACCCGGCATCTACGAAGGCGGCTCTGGAGACCTACAGCCCCCGCCAGCTGGTGTTCTGGAAACATACCTTCAATCTTGGTCTTGAAGTGAGGGTACCTGTTGAGAGTCTCCACCTGCTTCCTCCAGTCAAATTCGTTCCTCCAGTAGGAAAGGACTTTCTTCAGGTAGTTGGAGTTGAAGCCATAGTGGAAGCGGCTGTCCTCCAAAGGTGGGGTCAGGCGCGTCCCGTCCAGTCTCTGGTGTAAGTCCTGAGGCAAACGCGGGACCCCAGGGAGAGAGCATGGGTGGGGCAGAGCACAAAAGCAGGTTTGTTTCCAGAAGACGGAGCAAGGCCCGCGGCCACAAGACACTGGGACCGCAGAGGCAAAGCCGAGTCCCTCGGAGGGGGTGGGGTCTGCTGGGCCGCACAGGTGCGCTCGGGGTTGTCTGGTTTTCCCTGGAAGGAACCTCGCTTCCCATGACCGTGGCTGTTCCCAAAGCCTATGTCCTTCACCCTCGACTTCACGCTTACGTCTCCTCTTTGGTCTTAAGCGCGCGAACGCTACGCGTCTTTAATGGATCTAGGCTCGCTGTGGGGGGGACCAGCAAACGTTTTTTAAGAGGCCAGACAATATAAATATCTTAGGCCTCTTCTGGTGGCAGCTGGCCCACTCTGTCGTTGTGGTGTGGACGCAGCCATGGGCAAGATGTGGACGAGTGGCCATGGCCCTGTTCCAATAAAACTTTATTGGTAGACACTGATGTTTGAACGCTGTGTGGCTTTCATGTGTCACGAGACATTGTTCTTTTTATGTTTTCAGCCCTTTTAAAGGTGTAAAAGCTATTCTTAACACAGGGGCTGTATAAACAGGGGACAGGATAGATCTGTCCCAGGGCTGCGGTTTGCGGACGCGGGTTACATGCTGTAACTCAGCTGGGCTGAGAGGAGGGACCAGGGCGAGCATCAGCCTAGACCAGCCCCGGGCTGGCGGGTGAGCATCAGGCAAGGGGTGTCCTGCCTAGCACCCGGGCTCGCAGGTTTTGGACGGACGTTCTAGACTCCGAGTCTGGGAACCCACGAAAGGTGTTGTCCTCAGCCTGGTTTCTCTTGGGTGCAGCCCAGTGTCTGCTCCGTGCTCCCTTCCCCCTCAGAACACTCACGACTTGGGCACTTCTGAAGTCACGTGCCCGTTAGTCTCTCAGTTACCATTTCTCCATGCACATCCCTTCCTCCGCCATGGGACTAGGGGCTACTTGAGGGTGGGACCCTCTCTGCTCCGAACACCCAGCCCAGTGTCCACATACACCACATGGCCAGACATGCACACAGTGGGTGGGGACGTCCGGGTTCCCCTCCCGGCCCAGCTACACACACACACACACACACACACAC
The DNA here is from genome assembly GCF_008692635.1 of Crocuta crocuta. NCBI lineage: Eukaryota > Metazoa > Chordata > Mammalia > Carnivora > Hyaenidae > Crocuta > Crocuta crocuta. Next base: position 3,283,409 of record NW_027532592.1, read on the forward strand.
ACACACACACACACACACACACACACCCTGCACGTCCCAGCTGGCTCCAGCGTGCGGCTGGGGGCTAGGCTCTGGGGCGTGATGGACCCGAGTCTAAACCCTGCCTATACCTCGGTNTGAAGTCACGTGCCCATTAGTCTCTCAGTTACCATTTCTCCGTGCACATCCCTTCCTCCGCCATGGGACTAGGGGCTACTTGAGGGTGGGACCCTCTCTGCTCCGAACACCCAGCCCAGTGTCCACATGCACCACATGGCGAGACATGCACACAGTGGGTGGGGACGTCCGGGTTCCCCTCCCTGCCCAGCTACACACACACACACACACCCTGCACGTCCCAGCTGGCTCCAGTGTGCGGCTGGGGGCTAGGCTCTGGGGCGTGATGGACCCGAGTCTAAACCCTGCCTATACCTCGGTCACCTTGGGTGAAAAGCTTCAATTGCTGCATGTGCAGAGGGATCGAGGGTCCCGCCTCCTACGGGGACTGAATGTGGCCTCCAGCAGCTGCCACACAGCAGGTGCATCGCCGATGCTGGCCCTGCGGCAGCTTCTCTGGACCCCAGCGTCTGATGACACCATGGCCCTGCTTCTCACTCAGGACCCTGCCCAAGCCCTGATGATGACCTGCTCGCTTTCTCTTTCCCCAGCTAAACTCATTCACTTTGAGGAGAGCGCAAAGGAGGAGGAAGTGGCTGCTTTCTGACTCATGAGGCGCGTGCCCAGGGCCAGCTGGCACCGCCCCCAACCCGGGTGCTACTGGGCTTTGGGCAGGGGAAGGAGGAACAGAGGAGTGGGGTGGGCAGAGGGGACAGGGTGGGGACAGCAGGANACCCGCACCCGGCCGGTGGGAGCAGAGGGGAGGGAAGCCCACTCCCGGCCTCACGGGGAACACAGACGGGCCCCCGCCCTCCCCTCTGCCCAGCCCTGCCTGGAGAAGGCACCTTACCTTGATCTCCTCATCCGAGGTCTCCACCTTGAAAGGGCGGATGCTCTCGTCCTCCGGGGCTGTGGGCCGCGCCCCAGGGCCCCACCACCCGTCTTCAAGGGGTAGCATCTCATTCTTGTCCCAAGAAACAAACCAGTAGACGACGAAGGCCAGCACGGAGGCGAGGAGAATTTCCAGCCACATGATTCCTGGGAGAGTGCGGGGCGTCCGTCAGCCGCAGAGACCCCCGGGCTGGAGACCCCAATCCCCACCTCCTCTCCTACCCGGCCCTTGACTGTGTGTCCTTGTGACCTAAAAAAAGAGTATGAGCTCATGGAAGAAGCAGAAAACAGTAGGGAAAAGACAAGAGTCCTGGCGATCATACTGTGCTGTGAAATTCATTCACTGAATTGAGAAAATACCACCACAGGGCGGCTTCTCATGGCCCTGCATGGGGGGACTGCACTTCTGAGGCCTCTCGTTTCTCTGTGGGGCCTTCTGCTCGATACTTCTGGAAGCTTCTCTCCACCCTCGTGTGTGTACCCCACCCCCAGGGATGCTGGGCTCCGGAGGCTCCACCTCTTGTTGTTTCTGGGAGGGGCCTGTCCCCTGTAGGGTCTCATCAAAGGCCAGGCTCGCTCGGTTTGGGCCAGGGGAGTGTCAGGGGCAGTGAACCTGGCCACAAGGCTCAGCCGTATTTTTTTTTTTTAATGTTTTATTTATTTCTAGGAGAGAGAGAGACACACACAGCATGAGCAGGGGAGGGTCAGAGAGAGAGGGAGTCACAGACTCTGAAACAGGCTCCAGGCTCTGAGCTGGCAGTCAGCACAGAGCCCGACGCGGGGCTCGAACCCACGAACCGCGAGATCATGACCTAAGCGAAAGCTGGATGCCCAACTGACTAAGCCACCCAGGTGCCCCACAGCCATATTTTTCAAACAGCTTTTTTTTTTTTTTTTTTATGTTTTATTTCTTTCTGAGAGAGAGAAACAGCATGAGCAGGGGAGGGGCAGAGAGAGAGGGAGACACAGAATCCAAAACAGGCTCCAGGCTCTGAGCTAGCTGTCAGCACAGAGTCCAACGTGGGGCTCAAACCCACGAACCGTGAGATCATGACCTGAGCTGAAGTCGGACGCTTAACCGACTGAGCGACCCAGGCGCCCCTTTTTCAAACAGCTTTACTGAGGCATCATTCGCGTGCCATATAATTCACCCACTTAAAGTGTTCAATCTGGGGATAGTCAGTGTAGACAGACAGGTGTGGCCATCGCCCGGGCTAGAGGACATTTCTATCATAAGAGAGACCCCTAGTCTTCAGGCCCCAGCCCCTCATTGCCACCCCAGGCAGCCACGAATCCACGTTCTGTCTGCGGACTTACCTAGCACGGCTCACGTGAGCTCTCTCAATCCCCGTGTGTCCCACTTCCCGTCCTTCCTCAGAAGAGACAGAAAGAGGAGCTTGGGGGGCGCCTGGGGGACTCACTCGGTGGAGGGTCCGACTCAATTTCGGCTCAGGTCATGGTCTCCCGGTCATGAGATCAGCCCTCGAGTTAGGTTCTGCACTGATAGCAAGGAGCCTGCTTGGGTCTCTCTCTCTCTCTCTCTCTCTCTGCCCCTCCCTTGCTCATATGTGCGCTCTCTCTCAAAATAAATAAACATTTACCAAGAAAGAATGAATGAAAGAGAGGAGAAGGAAGGAAGGAAGGAAGGAAGGAAGGAAGAAAAAGGTACAAAGGAAGGAAAGAAGGAAGGAAGGAACGAACGAAGGAAGGAAAATAAAGAAAGAGCGGGGACGCTAGCAGCCTCGGTCCTGCCGCGAGGAGACTCAAGTAAGACGTCTCTCTTTAAGGGGCGAGGACGCGTGGAGGGCGCCGTCGGAACTGCATGGCGGCGACTCCTGGAGAGAAATCCACATCTGGCAGCAGACTCGCCTACCACCTCCCGGGAGCGTGGGCGGAATCTACTAGAACCAGAACCGGACATTCATACGCACATGACACGGGTGACTGCAGATGGTGCCAAACCAAACAGGCCAGACCCAAATGTGCACCCGCCGTGGGGCTCCCTTTACCCAGAGGACGGGTTACACAGAACCGTCACTGCCCACGAGAGATCAGAACACGTTTCCTCTGGGGACGGGGCCGGCACCCACNGGGCAGAGACACCTGATGCGCCAGGCCTGAGCAGGTGCAGGACACAACTCAGGAGCGCGTGGGGTCGTCGCCGCAGGGGTGACGGTGGTCACGGCCCTCTGAGCCTGCACGCTGCCCATCAAGTGCGGCCACCTGCCCGCGTTCTGACTCTACACAGCAGGATCTGTTGACTCGGAGCCTGCCTCCTGCAACGTAAGGGCTCGAAGCATAGGAGGTCAAGTCCGGCAGGTGCTTACCGTCACCCGCCAACGGCTAGAGCGAAGGTAGTATTTCTGTCCGGCTCGGGGCAAAAATACAAGCTTTAAAACGTACAATTCATTTGAGGATTGGTCCTAAGAGCAGAAATCAACTCTTGTGACTTGCATGTGGCCTGTGAGGCACCAGGAAGTCACTCGTTCTTTGTAAGTAAGAGATTCGGATCGGGGCCTTGGGAGAGGAAAGACGAACTTCCTTGTTGGACCAGAGATTACTGCAGCAGACATGGCCATGACCATGAGCCCGGCCCCTTGCAGGCAAGGGAGGGGAGTCACAGCCCCGTACCTGCGGAGCTCAGGCTCTGGTGGGACAGACAGACAGATGAACAAACAAGCTACGTCCACAGACGGAGGAGAAGCGTGCAAACATGGCAGTGGTTAAGTGCGGCACAACGGCTGCCTGGAGGAGGCGGACCCGAGCAGAGGTTTAAGGATAACTGGGAGGTTACCAGGCAGGAAGAAAGTGCGCCGTGTAAGCAAGGAGCTTCTAGGATCCACATGCGAGTTCGGCGTAGACGCGGACGCTTAGGAACTTTGGGCTGCACTCTTTCCATTTCTACCTGGACCGCCCAAAACGGGTCCCGCTTTGGTCACCTGTTCCTTTTCCACGATGAAGCCAGGAGTTTTAACTCAGAAATCGGGTTTGCCGTTCAGAGGAGCCTTCAGTGAATTATAAGCTGAGACTCTGGAGCGAGGGAGGAAGTGTACTTGGGGAGAGGAGCACGGCGTGGCTGCGTGAGAAAAAGGTGGCCTGGGCAGGCTTCTCAGAACGTGGCACCCTCGCCCGGCTGCCCGCAGTGAGCGGGCCGCTCAGCAAACATGCCTTCGGACCGAGACACAGGGCGGCAGAGCCTGCCAGCTCAATTCTCCCCTTCCGTCCTGGCAACGGAATTGTTGCCAAAGCCTAGCTCAGCGCTACATTCCTGCCGCTCCCTGCGGCTCAGGAGCGAGCTGAGGGTTTGAGGGAGGATTAGGTGCTGACAGAGCTGTGTGTTTGAGGCAGAGCCACCCCTGGCCCAGACGGTAACTTTGTGTGAATTAGGAAAAGACCCCCGTTCTTCAGAACGCTGTCAGAAAATTAACCCAATCTGCTGCTTTTGTCCTAGGATGCCTCATTGCTATTTTCTAGAAAGTGCTTGTAAATAAATTTACAAATCCACCATGTGGATGCCGTGTGTGGCATCCTCTAAGATTGTGTAGTGCACAACTTGCACAAGTGTGCAGGGGTCTTGCACGTGTGTGGAAGACTGGAAAGAGCCCGGATTCGGCTGGGAAGCACGCACCTTTTGGCCTTCCCCCTTCCTCCTTCATGCTTCCTGGGACACAGATGTGATGCCTGGACTCTGGTAGCCATTTTGGGCCATGAGGTGATCTTGAGAGAGGTCAGCACTAGGACGATGATGGAAAATTGGTTCCTGCTGACCGTGGGACTACTTACTCCTAAACACCCTTTGTGTGACAGGGAAACACGTTTCTACACTGTTTAAGCCACTGATGCTTTGAGTTCTCTATTATACAAAGCCTAACACTGTCCTCACTAATTGAAAAAGTCAGGGGGAGAAGTATATATCCAGCTCCCCATGGATGAACTCTCAACAACAAATGCTCAGTCTTCAAAATTGCCTTTTCTTTTTTTAAAGATTTTATTTTTAAGTAACCAACATGGGGCTCGAACTCACAACCCTGAGATCAAGAGTTGCACACTCCACGGACTGAGCCAGCCAGGAGCCCCTCTCTCCAGAGCACTGACCTCTGTTAACATACAATGTCGTCTGTACCGGAAGACCCAACCCCACCGCAGCTGGTCTCTCCCTTTGCTCTCGGTAGAAGGGTAAGACTGGCCACAACCAGAGCGTCCACCAGCCGGGGACGAGATAAGGTGTGATTGATTCACAGAACGAATCTGGGGCATGCCGCCTCAACGGTGCCCCTTCGGTGTAGTGATTATTTTAAGTAAAAGTCACTTAAGAAACAGCCGGCACATGGGCTGGAGACTGCCCGCCATCCTCGAGAGCAGGAAACAAACATCCCCCATGAAAAATGCTCTTCCTGCTGTAAGAAGTGAAAAGACACCCTTATCACCAGCGATGGGGCCTTGAACGCCGAGAATGCTGTGCAAACAAACCTGCCGTGTGTCTCTAACCTACTGCCATTTCCTTAGAGTTCCTGCTGGTTAAGGCCTGTGAGGACCTGGAACCGGTCAAGCCCTTGCAGATGCGTTGTCGCTTTGTCTAAAACATATACAAACTCGGGGCGCCTGGGTGGCTTAGTCGGTTGAGCATCCAACTTCGGCTCAGGTCATGATCTTGTGGTTGTGGGTTTGAGCCCCGCGTCGGGCTCTGTGCTGACAGCCAGCTCAGAGCCTGGAGCCTGTTTTGGATTCTGTGTCTCCCTCTCTCTCTGACCCTCCCCTGCTCATGCTGTCTCTCGCTCTCAGAAATAAATAAAAACATTAAAAAAAAAGTATACAAACTCTTTGCTTGGGCATTTCTCTGGGTCTCAATTTCCTTACTGGGACTCCGTGCACGCGTAATAAATCTTTGGGGCTTTTTCCTCCTGTTAATCTGTCCTGTGTAAATTGAATTCTTTGTCCAGCCAAAGGCCTGGAGGGAAGAGATGCTCCTTCCCTACGCCACGCAGGTTTAAAGGGAAAAAAGGAGGCAAGCTCTGTGCGGCTCTGGAACGCTCTCCCTGATGAACAGTGAGGACAGCAGAGAGCGGAAACGTGTGCATGATAAACGGGCCCACTTGCGCGGCCGAGGGTCCCACCTGCCAAAGACCGTCGGGGAGTCCGTCCCACNGCCCTCAACGAGGGAACACACTGTCAAAATGAGCTTTTGTGCCTTGGGAAAAAAAATCATTTTTTAAAATGTTTGTTTACTTTTGAGAGAATGAGAGAGAGAGAGAGAGAGAGAGCAAGCGAGAGCACAAGCGGGGAGGGGCAGAGAGAGGGAGACACAGAATCTGAAGCACGCTCCAGGCTCCGAGCTGTAGGCACAGAGCCCAACGTGGGGCTCAAACCCACCTACCGCAAGATCAGGACCTGAGCCGAAGTCAGATGCTTAACCGACTGAGCCCCCCAGGTGCCGCCAAAAATCTTTAACCAAAAGCGTGTACTATCTACTCAAAACAAAACAATTATACATTTTTATAACAGTTACGACGGTGAGGGTGCCGTCTTCCCTGCGGCCCCACTGAGCGGTGCATCAGACGCCCTCCCCACACAAAACACGCTCGGGCAGCTGTGGCTGGGACTCTGCTGGGTGACTTTCTAGTGGCCAAGAACCCGCCGGGGGAAAGGACGATCCAGAAGCCAGTGGGTAAAGGAACCTGGCTGTGGGGACAGAGAACCGGTGTCCAAGTGGGGCCTTCCTGTCCGCGAACGAGGCTCCCGCCGTCCCCCCTGCACGTCTGTGTTCCTCACCGAGACCCCGGCCGCCACCGCCGCCTCACCTGTTCCTGAGCATCTCAACACCCCTCGGGTGCGTCTGCGATGGCGCTGTGACCTTGTCCCGCTGGGCTTCTTTTTCGGGGGTTCCCTCACCACAGCCCCCCCAATGCCAAGCCAAGAGCCCAGGCGACGTCTCTGAAACCCCCTCCTTCGTCTCACCCCCGGGGATCCAGTCAACCGGCAAGTTTCAAAGGCCATCTCAAATCCACCTGCAAGGCCGTCTCCCCCGGACCAGAGCAGAGGCCCAGAACGGTCCCCTCACATGGGCTCTGCCCCCCACACCCCACCCCTGCACGCTCTGTGGCCAGAGGACTTTCTGCGAGTAGGAGCCTGACCACGCACATCGCTTGGGGAAACCCCGGGAGTGCCTCCGGCTGACACTGGCTGGCCCTTCAGGGCCGGTTAGCTCTGACC
>NW_027532592.1:3290619-3292075 GCF_008692635.1 Crocuta crocuta
AACCCCAGCTCACCCTTCAAATTTCCAATCCAGTGTCCCTTCTCCCGGCAGCACCCTCACCCCCACCCAGGTCAGCATGGTGCGGCTCCATCCCTAATTCGTGTGTCACGCAGACATTTGTCCCAGGTCCTGAGACAATATCGTCTCCCCTGCCCCCGCCCCGAGGGAAGTAAGCTCCCACCCCTGGAAGTAAGCTCCTTGAGGGTAGACCCCCCCCGCCCCCACCCCCCGGAAGTAGGCTGCCCGAGGGTAGAGGCGGTGTCTGCCCTGACTCCCCTCTGGTCCCCAGCGCCTGGCACGTATTGGACACTCAAAATATCTGCTTAATGAGTGAATTTCAAAAGTTTTCGAGGGGCACCTGGAGCATCTCAACTCTTCATTTCAGCTCAGGTCTTGCTGTTTGTGAGTTCGATCCCTGGGTCCTCTGCGTGGACAGCCTGGAGCCTGCTTGGGATTCTCTCTCTGCCTCTCTCTTGCCCACATGTACGTGCACGCTCGCTCGCTCTCTCTCTCTCAAAATGCATAAACACCAAAAAATAAATAAAAATTCTTCAATGACCGTGTTGAGGATTTTTAGAACTTGTGCACAGAAAGATGGCTGAACTCTCCTTGAGGACTTATATACATACTCTACTTCTTAGACTATTCTGAGACATGGACCGTGGGATGCAGGGAGAAGGCAGAGGAGGTGGAAGGCGGTGTTCTGACAAATTCCCCCAGAAGAAAGACTGGAGAGCCGGTGGGCCCGGTGGCCTGCAGATCTCAGGATTTGGGATCTAAAAGATGAGGCTCAGACTCTGGACCTTGCTGAACGCTAGTGNGGGGGGGGGGGGGGGGGGGAGTCCTGGCAGCTGCCTTCAGAGAGCCCCCCTTCCCCCAAGCAGGTGTGAGACCCATCATAGTCAGAAAGTGCTCCTAAAGGCACGCAGAGCAGCTGAGCCCAGATCTGCGCTCACCTGTACCAGGCAGCCGGACACCCCTGGCTGTTCCCGGAGAACAGAGGCCGGGAGGGCCCAGCGCTGTGCACACGGGGCCTCCGCCCTCTGCCCCGCTTCCTGACGCTTTCCTGTCTGTGACTCAGACTCACATGAGAGCGAGGGCCTCAGCTCCTCCTGGGGGAGGTGGGTCTGGACGGCCAGCTCCGGGGCAGAGCGAGAACCGGGGAGGCGGTGGTACACGGGCCCTGACGCCAGGCCAGACAGAAAGCGGGGCGCAGGGGTGTGCGTGCCCGCCGGGCCCGCACCACACTCCCCACCGCCATTGCCGCAAGGGAACATGCAGCGGAAAGGGAAAGGCAGCGTTTTTCCTTCGTGCAGGCTGCCTGCCAAGGCTGCGGAGGATGGGGGCGTCCGCCTTCCTGCCGCCAGCGCAGGGCCCTGGGGCTTCCCGACAGCCAGCCAGAGCCTCCCGGACCGGCTGGCTGTTGGCTCAGGAGGGGGGAGACGGGGGTAGCAGC
>NW_027532592.1:3292150-3298203 GCF_008692635.1 Crocuta crocuta
GCAGCTGGCCCAGAGGGGGGGGCGGGGCAGCTGGCTGGTGAGGGGGGGCCGGGGCAGCAGGCCCGGGCAGAGCAGAAAAGCCCTGGGAGGGCCGAGGGGGGAAGGGCAGGAGGTGGCCCGGCTGCAGCGCCTCGGCCCCTACAGCCTTTTCCTGGGAACCCCAGAGGCCAGACGACAGTGGGGGTGGGGGGTACTCGGAACGGGTGAGGCCGGGATGGGCCCTGAACCCCTGCCCGGACAAGGGCCTTGTTTACCTCCCACTAGGCCCCAAGCCAAGCCCTGGGAGAAAGAAGAGCCCAGGGCCAAGACCCGAGGGAAAGGAAAAATGCAGTTCGCAGGCAAACACAAAGCAGAATAAAAGAGAAGTAAAAACAGTGCGGGGGCGGAGGGGGGGGGGTTTGCAGGCTTCCTGTGGGGAACCCTGCTCTGGCCCGCAGGGAAGGGGCATCCCCAGCTGCCTTGGAGGGGACCCCCGCCCCCCAACCGACTCTCCATTCCTGCCTGTGTGGACGGACAGACAGACAGAAGGACTGGAGCTGCGGGTGTGATAAGAATGCCCCGGGGCACTCGCTGGCTCAGGCACCAACCTCTGGCCTCCAGTCACGGTCCTGCCACTCGCAGGCCACGTGACTTCAGGCTGGAGTCCCCACCTGTCCGGGCCTTACCCGGCTAGGGATTCAGGGAGTTACCTCGGTCAAGGGGCGACAGCCCCACATGGCATTCACTTAAAAAAATTTTTTTAACGTTTATTTCTGAGACAGTGCGACCAGGGGAGGGGCAGAGAGAGAGGGGCACAGAATCCAAAGCAGCTCCAGGCTCTGAGCTGTCAGCACAGACCCCGACGCAGGGCTCGAACCCACGAACTGCGAGATCATGACCTGAGCCCGAGTCAGATGCCTAACCGACTGAGCCCCCCATGCGTCCTGGGCCTTCACTTAGTACTTTACCTCGAGGACACTACAGATGGGCGGGAGGGACCGAGGCCAAGGGGACTGTCCCTGAAGACAATGTGCTGCTGGGACCAAGACAGAAGCTCAGTGATCTCTGCAGGAGTGAAGGGCAGGGGTGCCAGGGCAACATGGGCCCCAGAGGCCAGTGCCAGGGGGGGTCGTGGGGGGGCTCGGCGGGAGGAGGGAGGCCCCGGCACCTCGGGAGGGTCTCTGCCGGCTGAGGGGAGCCCACCGCAGGCTCATCTGCACAGCCTTCCGCGCAGGCCTGAGGCTGGATGCCACGATCAGAGGATTGTGTGCTCGCGGCCAGGGAGAGTCACTTGAGACCTTGTTCCGTCCCCTGGCTCAGTTTTCCATCCGTTTCAAGTTACAGGAGAAGAAGCCCGAGTGGAATCCTGCTTGCCGCCTGAGGACAAAGCGCTGTGCTCCATGGGGTCTCAGCCCTCGGCGTCTCTGAGCAGAGAGACATGACTCGGATTCCTGAGGATAAAGGGGGTGGGCCAGATGGTGCCCCACTGAGCACCCTGATCTCCTTCCCAGCGCTGGCCTCACTCTGCCCGCCCTCAACCATGTGCTCCCGCTTGGAAGCTTCCTCAGGGCTGGGAGAGCGCCGCTGGCTGGGCCTGGCCGAGGGCCTGAACCCGCTTTCTTGTCTGCACCTGTCTGGACCGCAGTGAGAGGGCCCTGTGCTGCCTGAATGTTCTGGGCTGCTGGTATCTCTGCCTCGGGTTACTCTGCTTGTGGCAAAGTCTGGGTAGCAAAAAGGAATACAAATTGCAGAAGCCACAAAATACGTGTGGAGCTCCGTTGAGGCCGACCAAACAGCCCTGCCTCAGCAGAAGGGAGGGGACCGGAGCCGGGCGAGGGGGACAGGGCCGCCCCTCCCCGGCCTGGTGGTTGGGCCCACCCGCTCCTGCGGGGACAACATGACTCAGGAAGCAGGTCCTGCCACGGGCAAAAATCTTGGAAAGCCGAAAAGTACATCCGATGCCCCAGAAACCTGGCAAGAGACTCAGACTTCCCGGAGCGGTGCCGGTCACCAGCCGGACTAATCCTGGCCTGGGAAGCACAGCACTTCTCTTACTTTCTGGAAGGCCCGGGTCTCTCCGGTCCCAACAAGAAGGGGAACTCGCAGGAGGGTCACCACTCAGTGAGGCCGAGGGTGCCCATCCCCCGGGGAGCCTCAGGGAAGGCGCAGGCCCCCCCACGGCCTCTCTGATGCATCACAGATGCCCTTGACCTCCTGCTCCCGGTCTTCAGCGTCCTGACAGCCTCCCGGGCTCCCGGGGCAGGACACAGCCGGCTGGAGCCGCGATGGGCCCCTGGCGGGACGGCCTGCGTCTGGGCAGCACAGCCTTCTGCGAGGAGGCTCCTCAAACACGCACTACCCCACGAACAAGGAAGGGGGAGCTCTTTCTGCTTTGAAGGGTTAGCAAAAACGGGGCTCGGGGAGGCGAAGCTGTGTGCTTGAGTCCACCCGGTTCATAAGTACCAAGAAGACGCCGGAACGCAGTCAGTTTATCCATCCTCCTCCCTAAAGGTGGCAGAAACTCCAGTTCCTGACCTGGCCTCCTGTTCCTCCCCGAAGTCTCCTTTTGGGGGTTGACTGTGGAATCTTCTGGAACATCTCTGAGCTCTTCAGACAGAAGAGCCCTTTTTTCCCAAAATCCAAGCACCTCCGGCAAGGCCTCAGAGGAGGAGGCTTGGCTGAGCGGGGCCGGGCCCCAGCCGCTGGACACGGACAGCGGGGGCCACGGGGTGTGAGGACGCCACTTCAGGTCTGTGAGCCCCGCTGGGGGCGGGGCAGGCCAGGACTTCAGGGGTCAAGGACGGATGAACTATAGCCTCCCCCGGGGAGGTAAATACACTTTGGTGAAAGCAAAAACACCAGTTTGAACTTGGCTGACACACCGGTGTGTTAAGTTATGTAAGCAGAGATGGGATTGCGAGGTCCTCTCCCGGGCGCAAGGGAGGGTTTCCTGGAGCAGGAACCAACCCTCCCTCCTCAAGGGCAGCGTGTGGCCGGGTCCTCTGGGGGATCTGCAGGGGGCCTTCTCCCTACTGCACCCCCTTGTCCCCAGAGCACCCGGAGCCTCTGCTCCTAAGGGGCCGGGACAAGGCTGAGGACACCCACCGGCAGCCCCCGCTGCCCCCAGGAGGCCCACCGGGCTGGGCAGTGATACTTCTGCATCGATCCTCACCCCTGCCCTCTGTCCAAGGCTTTGCCCCGCACCCTGGGGCCCTCACTGTCCTTGAAGCTGCCCTCAGCGGGCCTGGCCTGGGCTTCAGGCCCACCGTGGCCCCATCAGAACCGACCGCACCCGCCTACGTGCTTCCTTTCCTGTGGGGCCTCTTAACCACACAGCCATCCCCCACCGGTGCACGACGAGACAGACCCACAGAGGGAACGGCGCGGCCTCCAGTGTCCCCGAGAGCCCTGGGGAGGAGACGTCTCGGCACAGCCAGTGTGCGATCCTGCTCTCTCCATGCCAGCTCTCTGTCCGCATCGCTGTGTCCCCTCAAAATCACTAGTGATGGGCTCCAGGGCCCTTTCGGAGGTGCGTTTTGAGCATGAGAGTCTGGGGCCCCCTGGAACCAACACGCGCCTGCTCTATCTGCCCCCCCAGCCCCAGGGCGGGGTATATTTGGGGTTCTTTCCTCAGAAGCAACGATCCTCACACTTAGCTCTCCCTTATTCATTTATTACTAAGATTTTATTTGTAAGTAACCTCTATATCCAACATGGAGCTCAAACTCACAGCCCTGAGATCAAGACTGAGCCAGCCGGGCGCCCTCGGCCTTCACTTATTCTGTAAGGCCAGCAGTGCTCCATGTCATCAGCTCAAGGACAGAGAACCGGGGTCTGGGCAGCCCCTGCCACCACAGGTCTGGGCCTGGGCTGGGAGCCTGGAAGGGAAGAGTCAGAGGTGTCAGGTGAGCAGTGACCAAACGGGGCAAGCTGGGCTCTCAGATCAAGGGCAGGGGCTCCCCGTGAGCTCCAGCCGGGATACCAGACGTGAGCAGGAGGCTCCTGGGGGAGGCACTCCGCTCCCTGCAACGGCCGATGCCCCTTCTTGAAACCCCCCTCCCAAGGGCATTTGGTCACTTCCAGCGGACACCGTGCTCCCCAGAAGCCGGTAGGGCCACAGTGCTGATGGCACAGGGGACCCTGCGGGTTGGAGCAGATGGTGTTGGGGTTCACCTCGGCTGTCCCGCTGAGCAGTTACTGGCTGTAAGCCTCTTTCCCTTCCCGGAACTGGGGGCCGGGGGAGGCAGCACAGGTTCAGAAGTTTGGAGTCCTCTTGCTCTCAAGCTGGTTCTGTTTACGCAAGAGGCCATTCACACCAAAGGACGCCGCTGGCAGCCAGGCCCACGCTCGGCAAACAGACCTAAAGCTCATCCGTGCCGGGACTGCTCTCGCCACAGGGCCTTTGCTCCTGCTCTCCCCTCAGCCTGGTGCACTGTCACCCCCGGTGGCAACCAGCCACTCCTGACTCCTCGGGGTCATTTAAACATCATCTCTCAGATGAGGGCATCCCTCCCTCCCTCCCTTCCTTCCTAAATGTTTTATTTATTTCTAGGAGAGAGAGAGAGACAGTGTGAGCAGGGGAGGGTCAGAGAGAGAGGGAGTCACAGACCCCGAAACAGGCTCCAGGCTCTGAGCTGGCAGTCAGCACAGAGCCCGACGCGGGGCCCGAACCCACGAACCGCGAGATCATGACCTAAGCGAAAGTCAGACGCTTAACCGACTAAGCCACCCAGGTGCCCCGAGGGCATCTCTTTCATCGGACACCCACCTTCCCTCTCCAGGGCTCTACCCCACACCACACATCCCCTGCATTTTACAAGTTTATTTTATTGTCCGCCTCTCCCCAGCAAACTGGGCGCCTCCTGAGCACATGCTCGCTGCTGAGCCCCCTGCCCAGGGCAGAAGGCGTCCAGAGGCACTGCCCACGCTTCCTCTGGGAAACAAGAGTGTCCTCAGGTGGCCCTCCAAGTGCGGACATTTTGGGAAAGAACAACGTGCAGAACAATCCCAGGACTTCTTACTAAGTCAGACCCGGTGGGGCCAGGCCCTCACCTGGTTCCCTAAAGCAACAGCCTTGGACAGGGCAGACACTGTGTTCTGGAGCCCTTCTGGAGCCCGGAGGCCTGAGGATGTTTACTCCAGTGATGCGGCGTTCACAGAGACAGACACGTTCGCCAAGGTCCTCAACAGTTTCCCACCAGACAGATCTCATAAATCCAAGCAAAGGCGCTGGACAGCCAGCAGGGATGCGAAGACACAGGGCCCCTCTCCCCTCCCCTTCCCCTGGGGTGCAGGGTGGCGAGTCCCCGCAGGGCTGCCAGGCAGGGAGAGGGGCATCTAGAAAGGGGGAGGGGTGTCTGCCCAGGCAGGCGCAGGGCACATCCAGGCTTTGCGGAGCCTGAGGCTGATGGGGGTCAGGGGGAGCAAGTGGAGAACAAGAAGTCAAAACTGGGGGGGCTGGAGCATTGCTAGAGCCGCTGCCCCCACGTCCACATCGCTGAGGCCTCGGAAGGGGCAGGTGCTACTGAGCGGCCACACGGTGATCCTGGCCCCCAGGCCCAGGTCTCCCCTCAGGGAGCTGCTCTGGGGGGCGAAGAGCGAGTGACGGCGGTGGACAGCGATGGCAAAAAGCACGTTCCGAACTTGAGGTCTGAGACAGGTTTTAGGGGTCCAGGGACAGACACGTACTTTTCACTGTGGGGCGCGACGCACCCCGGAAGCAATACTCCCGGGGAGAGCGGCTCAGGGACCCCCCGGGGACCCTCCTCCCGGGCCGAGCGCGCGGTCGCAGGGCCTATCCCGGGCCTCTTCCCGGAGGCGCCCGCACCTGCAGCTCGGGGGTGAGGAGTGGGGGACGGAGGTGGAGGGGCAGGCGTGGGCGCCAGGTCCCCCTTCGGGTGCAGATGCGGGCCCCTGGGGCGGGNCGCACGCCTTCCCTGAGCATCTCGCCGCCCCTGCACCTTGTTCACGCGTGCGGCCACGCAACGTGCACCAAAGCGGGGCCCGTTCGCGGGTCTTCCCGGTGAGGATCCGGGTCTGCGGCGCCGACTCGGGAGGGGCGGGGCCTGCGCTGA
>NW_027532592.1:3298349-3349433 GCF_008692635.1 Crocuta crocuta
GCCCGAGCGACTGTCGCTCCGCAGGCGACTGTCCCCACGCCGGGCACCCTCAAGCCTCGGCCCGCAGAGGGCCTGTCGCGGGGGCAGGATGCTGCGGACTGACTGACCCGCGGCCTCCAGCCTGGCTGCGCACCTCGGCCCCGGACTCTCCCTTTCAGCGAGAGAGGCTGCGTCTGGCCCGCGGGCACACCGGGCCATGGCCGCCTCCGGGCCTTTGCTCAGGCCGCAGTCTCTCCTGCAGAAGCCTTCTCTCACCCTGCGGTCCCTGGCGTCTCTGTACTCTTCCCAAACTTGCCGTCTGTTAACCACCTTTCCCCACCAAACCTTCCTCCAAAGCTTTCAAATAGACGCTCTGGCCGGTTCTCCAAGGGACTCAAACTGGCTGTAACAAATCATGTACAACTGGTGTGACGATGGCAATCATCTTCTAATTCTAAAGTTAGGTCCTGGTGATGGCCTCACCCCCACATCTCTGTGACTGTGCTGACAACACTGAACTGTACGATTTAAGAGGGTGGATTTCATAGTGTGTGACTTATATTTCAGTAAAGCTGTTAGTTTTATATAAAATAACTACAGTGAGGGACGCCTGGGGGGCCCTCAGCCAGTTAAGCATCTGACTGTTGATCTCAGCTCAGGTCATGATCTCAAGGTTCTTGAGTTCCAGCCCCACATCAGGCTCTGTGCAGATGGTGTGGAGTCGGCTTGGGCTTCTCTTTCTCCCTCTCTCTGTTCCTCGCCTACTTGTGCTCTCTCTCTAAATAAATAAACTAAAAAAATTTAAAAAATAAAATAAAATAACCGTGGTGAGATTGTAACCTCACAGCTCACACCTGTGTCCTAACCTCCTCGGCTACATCATCCATCCGGCACTGAAATATGAGAGCTAAGACATTTCCAAGTGCAATCTGTGTGTATGCAGCCCATAAATAAGTGAGCCATAGAGTCCCACTCAACAGGGCAAAGTTAGACAGTCATGTATCCACTGCTTTTGGTCAAAAACCACCAAAAGGTTTATGAAGCAAAAGAGTGGGTATAGTGTGATCTCTAGAATACATTAGAATACATTGTAGATCGGTTCCCGATTCACCACAAAGGAAACAACATTCTTTATGTCAAAAATGAACGCATGAGGAAACATCACCAGAAACCCAAATGAAGTAACGTTCCACAAACTAACAGCCTATACCTCCAAAAATGCCACTGTCAAAACAATGTCAGTGTCACGAAACACAAAACAAGCCTGAGAAGCTGTTCCTCATTAAAGGAGGCTACAAAGTCCTAAAAATGAACTGCAGTGTTATATCTGGCCCCGGCCCTGGGGTGGGACCAGTTCTAGAAAGGACTTATTGGGGACATCTGAGGAAGGTCTGTAGATTAAACAACAGCATTATAAATGTTAAATATCTTGATTTGGAAAATTGATTTTTTCCTGAGTATCTGTGCTCTTAAAAAATAAACACTGAAGTATTTGAGGAGTAGTGAATAGAACACCAGGTCTGAAATGGTTGTATCTATCCATCCATCTGTCTGTCCATCTAACCATCCATCTACCTATTATCTAGCCATCTGTCCGCCATATCTATCTATCTATCTATCTATCTATCTATCTATCTATCTATCTATCTATCTATCTATCATCTATCTACCTACCTACCTACCTATGGAGAGAGGAAAAATTATAAAGGAAATGCTATAAAGTATTAACAATGAGTAACTGTGGGTAAAGAGTATATGGGAGTTCTTTGTACTATTCCTGCAACAACTTTTAAGTTTGGAATTATTTTAAGATAAAAAGCTTAAAAATTTGTGGACCTAACAAACATGCATTTATCTCAGCTACCAAAAACAACATGAAAATAACTACAGAGGGGGAAATAGCTATAAATCCCACAGGGATAAAGTGAGTAGGAGAAAAGATAGCAGCAGAGGAGAAATGTCAACAAGTTTTTGTAAGCTGGAAAGCAGGGTGATTGACTCAGAAAAACAAATAAAGCTGAAAACCTTTCTACAAGCAGAAGCAAGCAGATTCTTGCTCTAGACCTGTGGGGATCAGCAAACTAAAGCCCACAGGTCAAATATGACCCACAACTTTTTTTAAACAGGAACCCTGCTTTGTGGTAGGGTCCCTTCCCTACAGAAAAAAAAAACAAAAACCCTCAAGGCATCCTGACTATACACATATGTAACTACATCCCTCATGACCTTGTAACATGAGCCCACTTAATCAGACTGCACGTCTGTGTGTTACCATATATGGGAGACAAGAAGTAGAAAATATACAAAAAACTATGCCATGTGGCGTTCAGGGCTCAGTTCTTCAGGTAAGAACCCAGCTGAGCGGTGCCGGCATGAATAAAGTTGCTTCCTGGAAAGAAGAGCCTTGGTGTCCCGTCTCTTCGTGCGAGGATCCTGCTACATTCCTTGGGGGCTCATCCGGGATTCAGAGGCAGTGTTTTTCCACCTCCTTTGCCACCGAGGATACGAACCTGGGGGCGCCAGGAGAGGCGGCCTTGCCTGGTGCCAGCAGACCGCTCGACCTGCAGGGGGCTGGCCCTCCCGGCGCAGCAGGCCGAGGACCCCATGTGCTCCAATGGAACCCATGGCCCAGGAACCAGCGCAGGGAGCACCCATCAGACTGGTAAGAACCGGGCTTCGTTTTGGCAGACCTGCCCCTAAGAGGCAGGAGGGGAGCCTGATCACCTCCCAGAGCTGCCCTAGTAATTCTGCAAGGGACGAGGAATGAAGCTGAAACTCTTAACGTGTTGGGCGCTGGGCAGCAGGTTGGAGTCGCCATGTGACTGTGTGTGAGGATTTGTCTTTCTTTCACTTCCTGGGTCAATGGCTATGGTAATTAGAGCCACCTGTCTCCGGTTAGTCTACCCCAGAACGTGGACTTTTAAGGAATATTCCCAAGCAGCTGCCGAAACTCCCTTTGTTTCGGGGAAATTCCCTGTCTTCTCCGGACTGCATGGACTGCCCGGCTCCACTGGTGGAGAATAAAACAAGACAAAAGATACCTGGAGTTTGCTCCTCTGTCTGAGCTGACGAGATTTAAAACTGGGAATTCTCTTTCTCTGCCTTCTGCTGGCACCTCTCCTCCTCTGCCTTCCCTTCCTCCCCTCCTGTAGCACCTGCAGGGTGGCCTGCATAACTGGCTCCTCAAGGCCTCAGGCACCATCAGCTTCTCTTCCCTCTCCAGATGGTGAGGAGAGAAAACCCCCGAAGTCAGATTTCCCCACCAACGTTTTGGGTAAAAATCAACCATGGGGAACACATTGTCTTACGTGTACCCAAGTAAAATGGATGCAGGGTTTAAGCTAATTTAAGTTTGTTGGTTTGAGATAGGCAATGTTTGTCAACATTAAATTAAAAAAAAAATCTTTTATTCTACCTAGATTTGCTGAAGGTCAAATGAGTTCATGTTATCTCTGTTCCAATTTGTTAGCAAAAGGATGACATGCAGTAATGGTTACTTTGTGTGTCTCATAGTTTTCATGAGTAACGGTTAAGATAGCTTTCAAAGTCTTTGGTAACCTAAAATGTTAACATTTTTGCTTGCATGATAAATTGGGATTGGATCAATTGGATATTTAACGGGGTAAGAGGCTAAAGCACTAATTACTATGTGTAGGTTTGTGCTTTTGACTTGTTGCAGAAAAACTAAGGCTATTTGGATCTGTTGGAAAACAGGCTTTGTGCTTAACTGATTCATAGGTTTGCCATCTGAGAAATCCTGATTTAACAGCTCACAAGTGGCTACTACTTAGTTTTCACTGACTAAAGTTTCTTTTTTTTTTTTAATGTTTTATTTATTTCTAGAAGAGAGAGAGAGACAGCGTGAGCAGGGGAGGATCAGAGAGAGAGGGAGTCACAGACTCTGAAACAGGCTCCAGGCTCTGAGCTGGCAGTCAGCACAGAGCCCGACGCGGGGCTCGAACCCACGAACCGCGAGATCATGACCTAAGCGAAAGTCGGACACTTAACCGACTAAGCCACCCAGGCGCCCCTGAAGACTAAAGTTTCTAAGAGTTAAAATTCTGCTAAATGTAGTTAAGACTGATGCAAATAAGGAAAGCAACTCTGTGTGTAGAAAAGTAGATATAGAAAAAATATATAAGGAATGAAAATACATTTTTTGTTAAAATGAAAACCCCATAAGCCACGCCCCTGATGTGGAGACATCACTGGAGATCTGAATGCCCTCGGGGACCTGCCTCTGTGAGGGCGCAAATAACCCATGTCCCTGGAAGGGACTGACCGGGGCCTGGGGCTCTGCATGGTGGCTCCCCTATACCGACTGTCTATCAGAAACCCAGAACCTCGGCTAACTCTGAATATAGGAGAAGAGCTGGTTGGTTTCCTTCTTAACCCCAGAGCTCCTTTTCAGTTCTCCTTCCATTGCAGGCAGCCTGACCATCGGAGGCATCTCTGGAAAACTTCTAACTACATTCTTCTCTCAGCCCCTGGGATACATATGGGAAAAAATAATTTTTCTCATTCTTTCCTGATAATGCCAGAGAGCCTCACTCCGCTGCTAGGAAGGGGCATTGTAACTAAATTAGAGACTATAGTGCTACTAACTCCAGGGCAGATAGACAATTGTATGAGTTTGGGGGAATTACTGGATATTGCAGGCTGTAGATACCAGGGTTCAGGAAAAGAGCTCACATACTATATCAATTATGAAAGGAGACCCAATCCCACCTACTCTCCCAAGAAAATAATGGGGGTCTGACTCCTAGACACTGTCTCCAGCCCGTGTTACAGACAGGGCAGAGCTAAAAGAGCTCACAGAGCTAAAAGATCATTAAAACACAACATCAGGCCTTTCATTTAAGGAGGGACAAAACTTATCAAATGGCCCAAAAGATGTTTACTAGGAAAAATTTGTCAAGGACAGTTCTGCAAGTGCCATCAGCCTGTGAGTAGGTCTTAGAAACAGTCCTAGCAGGGGCGCCTGGAGGGCTTAGTCGGTTAAGTGTCCGACTTCGGCTCAGGTCGTGATCTAGCAGTTCGTGGGTTCAAGCCCAGTGTTGGGCTCTGTGCTGACAGCTCAGAGCCTGGAGCCTGCTTCAGATTCTGTGCCCACCCCCCCTCTGTCCCGTCCCTATTCATGCTCTGTCTCTCTCTGTCTCAAAAATTAATAAAACATTAAAAAATTTTAAACAGAAAGAAAGAAACAGTCCTTGCAACCACACACTTGCTCCCTCAGACAATCGGCGAACTGGGGACTATCCAGGGAAGACTGACAATTAGGTCTTATTCAGATGCCAAGGTCAAAGGAATTCCAGCATCTGGGGGTGTGGACGGATGCTTTTACTAATTGGGTAAAGGCCTTCCCCTACAAGACAGAAAAGGCACACAAAGTAATGCAAGTTCTGCTGTATAAAGTAAGACCTGGGTTTGGCTGACCTAAAAGTTTGCAAATTAATAACGGCAAATGGCTGCCTTGACTCTCTCTAGTAGAACTCCTGGCTCTTGAAAAAGGTTTGCACCTCTAAATAAAGCAGACTGTCTCCTTATACTCAGCAAAACTCTAAATAACACCTCACAAGCATTAGGTGCGTAAAAAATTTAAATTTTTAGGGGCACCTGGGGGGCTCAGTCGGTTAAGCATCCGACTTCGGCTCAGGTCATGATCTCACGGTTCATGGGTTAGAGCCCCGCGTCGGGCTCTGTGCTGACAGCTCAGAACCTGGAGCCTGTCTTCGGATTCTGTGTCTCCATCTATCCGACCCTCCCCTGCTCACACTCTCTTTCTCTCTCTCTCAAAAATAAATAAAACATTAAAAAGATTTTAAGAAAAAAAAATTTTTAATTTTTAAAATTAAGTTAGAGCCAAACTCTTGGAAGTAGAGCCACCATTGATTTTTTACTGCTCCTCCATCAGCTGGGTTATGAGAGATTCCCTGACATATGTCATTACACAGTCAGGGTCTCTCCTGGATTATTTGACAGGTTTGGAAACTGGCGACATTTCTTAAGATGCCATCTTGTGGGTCAGGATAATCTTAACTTTGTGTTTTTTTCCATGTGTCTGCTAATGTTTATGGGGCCTCATGGCTGCCGGCCTTCCTGGAAAACCACACTGTGGGCCACGTGACCAACCCTCAGGTAGACTCTAACTGCTGGACCCCTACACTGTCGCTTATCAGCTTGAAGAAGCCAGAACAGTCATCATCCCTGCTTCCCCACAGCAGTTACAGGCCCTGTTCCAGGGGAGAAATAAGCAGGGAAAGGGGTGACATGAGGCAGGGAGAGATCAGGGACCGCCAGGGAGGCAGACTGCAGCTGTAGGTGGGAGGCTAAAGGAAGAGATGGGGGCCTCCCCTTATGAAATCCTTTATGGGTGCTCGCCCCCCACCATCAAGGGCGTAAGGGGGGGATCTGAGTGAGATGGGCACTCTAACCCTAAGACAACAGAGGCAGGCCCTCGGCTCTACCCTAACCGCCTCTCACCACTGGGTCAGGGAGTGATGACCTGTGAGTCTGACCACAGATGCTCCCCCTGCAAACCAGGAGATGCTGTATGGGTGAAGGATGGAATGTCCAACCCCTAAAGCCCCTCAGGAGGGGTCTGTTCACTGTCATTTTGTCCACTCCTATGCAGGAAAGGGAACTGAAGTGGGTCCCCGGATTCACTACAGCAGAGCGAAGCCGGCTTCTCGAAACCAGGAGTGCGTTCCTGGTCCATCCCCGCCGTGCGAGCTGCTCACGGAAGGAGCGATCCGCAGCCCCAGAGGCTCTGGAGGCGGCAGCCCTGCTGGAGTCGCTCCAGAAGCTGACTCATCTACGCACGGCAGGAGCTCGAGGAATCAACGGTCCGGTGATTTTCTAGATGCTTCCTCACTGTGATGCACTGTCACGCCTTGTTTCTCACTGTTACTGTGATTCTTGCTCTCCTCTTTGCCACAGGATGGGCCGAGGCCGCCCCGGCTGGCGGGAAATGTGGGGAGAGCTTTCTGTGAACACTCCCCTTCCCTTTGTGGACAGGATCCTTCGCTGGTACCAACGTGGGGAAACAATGGCGCTAAGAGACTAGAAAATTAGGCCCCTACAAACCTGATAGTAAAACAAGACACCCCGGTCCCACTTACCAGGGTTTCGGTTCTCAAAAGCTCAATTATTGGGACAAACTGTCTGGCCTCATGGGGGAAAAGTTCATTGTCATCTCTGTCAAAAATGTAACATGCCTGGGCCAAAGGTTTTATAACTCAACTGCCCGAAATACCCAATGGTGGGGGACCCCAGGTCACCTTGGGCCAGATCCCTACCCCTTGTCGCCCCTCTCTCAGCTCTGAGGGGCCTGAGACAATGTCAACGCAGCCATCAAATGGCGAGTCCCAGGGGCCTGTACTAGCGATGTGGGAGAGCCTGTACAGCATTTCTCTCAGGCTGGTCAGGGTCATGTGTGCTGGAAACTATTTGTCCAGCTTTCTTCCTGCCCTCACTGGCCGGAGGGAAACATGTTGGGAATCCAAGTGTATGGGAGCAGGGAGACTTTCAAAGGAACCGGCGTGTCTTACAAAGTGGCAACGAAAAAGATGATAAATGGCCTCCCGAGTGTATGACCCAATGTTACGGCCCTGCCGCCTGGGCAGAGGAAGGGTCCTGGGGCTGCCGCACCCCCATTTACACGCTACACCACGTAATCAGATCGCAAGCAGCTGTAAAAGTTATAACCAATAAAACTGCCAGAGCTCTTAACTTCCTAGCCAAGCAGCAAACTGAAATGCGCAGTCCCATCTATCAAAATCGCTCGGCCTTAGGTTACACGCTTGCTTCTGAGGGAAGTTCACAAAAAGTTTCACCTGAGCAACTGCTGCCTACAGATAGATAATAATGATAATAATAATAATAATAATAAATCCTAGAGAAGACTACAAATCAAATAAAAAGGGCTGCTCATGTCCCTGTCCAGACCTGGAACAGTTAAAACCCCAGGGGTTTTACCATTCAGAAGATGGTTTTCAACTTTCTGGGAATTCGAGACTCTCATAGAAATTACCCTTCTAATCCTGGGACAGCGTTTAATCCTATCCTGCTTTGCTCCCCTGGTCGTACAGTCTGCCTCCTGTCTCACTGAGGCCAGGATTTTAAAAAAAGACTGTCACTCATGTAGTGACGTTATAAAAATATAAACCTCTAAACCAAGATGATGCCCTTTGACCCAAAATAGAGGGGTCCGAGCATCAAAGGGGGAAATGTGGTTGGGTCCCCTCCCTAAGGAAAGAAAAAAAACCCTCAAGGCAACCTGACTATACGCGTATGTGACAACATCATTCAAGACCTTGTAACGTGAGCCCACTTAATCAGACTTCATGTCTGTGTGTTACCATATATGGGAGACAAAGAAGTAGAAAATATATAAAAAACNGGGGTTTTACCATTCAGAAGATGGTTTTCAACTTTCTGGGAATTCGAGACTCTCATAGAAATTACCCTTCTAATCCTGGGACAGCGTTTAATCCTATCCTGCTTTGCTCCCCTGGTCGTACAGTCTGCCTCCTGTCTCACTGAGGCCAGGATTTTAAAAAAAGACAGTCACTCATGTAGTGACGTTATAAGAATATAAACCTCTAAACCAAGATGATGCTCTTTGACCCAAAATAGAGGGGTCCGAGCATCAAAGGGGGAAATGTGGTTGGGTCCCCTCCCTAAGGAAAGAAAAAAAACCCTCAAGGCAACCTGACTATACGCGTATGTGACAACATCATTCAAGACCTTGTAACGTGAGCCCACTTAATCAGACTTCATGTCTGTGTGTTACCATATATGGGAGACAAAGAAGTAGAAAATATATAAAAAACCCTGCCACATGGCGCTCAGGGCTCAGTTCTTCGGTTACGAACCCAACTGAGCGGTGCCAGCTAGAATAAAGTTGCTTCCTGGAAAGAAAAGTCTTGGTGTCACGTCTCTCTGTGTGAGAATCTGTTGGGAGCCATTCTGAGCCCACTAGTCGAGAAAACTCCTGGTGAGGTTAAAGCAAGTTTGCACGGTCTCTTGCCAATCAGATGACGACCGATATCCACCCCCACTCAATTATTTCTGCTTGAGCACTGACCCCTAGGGTACCTTGTTGATCAATATCGGGAGTGACTTGTCCCCTTATTCCGGCCCTGGTAGGATGNCGACAAGAATCCTGCTACAGCTTCACATCCTGAACTTATTTTTTTTTAAGTTTATTTATTTAGAGAGAGTGGCAGAAAGAGAGAGCAGCAATGAAAGAGGGTGAGAGAGAACCCGAAGTAGGCTCTGCACCATCAGAATGGAGCTTGGAGTGGGGCTTGAACTCAGGAACCGAGAGGTCATGACCTGAGCTGAAATCAAGAGTCAGACGCTTAACCAAACTGAACCACGCAGACACCCCCCCCCAACTTATTTTTGTAAATAAAGTTTTACTGAAGCAAATTTGCACTTACTTGTTGGCATATTTTCTATGGCCACTTTCCCAGTGCAATAGCAGAGATGAGCAGTTACCCCTAAGACCTAAAACAGTTATTATTTGGCCCTTTACAGGAAAAGTTTCCAAGCCCTACCATACAGCCCTGCAAAGTCTTAGGAGCTACAGGCATCAGGAGCCTCTGAGGGCAGGGATGTGAGGGCGCGGGGAGTGGCCATCCACCAAACCCCCTGAGTGTCCCTGCACCGCAAGAATACAGGGCAAAGAATCAGTAATGGGGCATTATTTCCTAGTGAGTGTAGAGTTTCAGCTCTGCAAGATGAAAAGTGCTCTGCAGATGGGCGTTGGTGATGGTCAGACAATAGGAGGAATGGGCCAGATGTCACTTAGCTGCACACTCAGATGTGCTTTAGATGGTAAACTGGATGGTACGTGTGTTTCACCACAATAAGTGAAATTGGGGGAAAACCCGAGGAGGATTAACATTTGTATAAGAAGTTATCTCCCATGTCACTTGTTCTCACGCTGATCTGCCTACCTTGGAAGATCAGCGGTTTGTCTTCTGGAACCTGAGCAGGGGCATTCAGCACAAGTAGGACAGGGAGGAGGCACCTGACAGGGGACAGAACTGAGTGGAAGTCTTCACAGTGAACTGGGAGTCCATCCCAGCCCCCTCCTGCTGTGGCTTCACAGAACACTGCATCTAGGCAGGAGCCCCCAAGCAGGAAGTGGACGGTCTGTCTCTGAAATACATGAGCAGTGGCCGGGGGAAAAGCCACAGGTAATGACGTTTGGTGGCCTCATGACAAAACTGCTGGCTCCCCATCTGCCCCCCTCCATGGAGGCCAATCTAGGGTTACTGCCCGCTACACACACAGACCTTCCAACTGCTGCTTCGGGGCCTTACTCCTAAATATTGAAAGATCAGATACTTGTGGAAAGCCTCTGACATAAAAGGCAAAGCACAGAAGAAAGTGTTCACAGGCAGAAGAAGAAGATATAATATCCACAGAGATAAGAAATGAATTGTTATCTGTGAAGCATGAACAGGAGGCAATAAACAAAAGAAGCATTCAGGTGATTAGATAACACTTTTTGAAACAAAGTTTTCAAGGGAGAAATCAGAACATGGAGTTAAGGAATTCTCCCAGAAAAACAGAACACAAACCAAAGAGACAGACAGTGGGAAAAGGAAGGAAGGAAGGGTGGAAGGAAGGATGGGAGGGACGGAGGAAGGAAGGAAGGAAGGAAAGAAGGAAGGGAGGAAGGGAGGAAGGGAGGGAGGGAGGGAAAGAATTTCAGAAGATCAATCCAGAAATCACCAGACTAATCTGAGTTCCATAAGAGAGAAAAGATAATATAGACAGAAGGAAATTACTAAAGAAATAATCCAAGAATATTTCCCAAACCAAAGGACAGGAGTCTCCAGATTGAAAAGACACAGTAAAAAGCCAGAATCACACCAATGCAAGTGGCTGTGAACTTTCAATATACTAAAGAAAAGATAAGCTCCTAAAAACTCCTAGAGAGAAAAACAAAAACATAAAGAGGTCAACATAAACACTCATTGGTCAGAATGTCATTGGTCTTCTCTTCTACATTTTTAAAAAAAATTTTAGAGAGAGAGAGAAGAGAGCACAAGCAGGGGAGGGGCAGAGGGAGAGAGAGTTAGCTAGCTAGCTAGAGAGTGAGAGTGAGAGAGAGAGAGAGAGAAAATCTTAAGCAGGTTCCATGCTGTCAGTGCAGAGCCTAAAGCAGGGCTCGATCTCACAGTGCTGGGATCATGAACTGAACTGAAATCAAGAGGCAGATGTTCAACCAACTGAGCCACCCAGATGCTCCCCTTTTTTTAAGTAGATTCCACACTGGGTGTGTAGCTGCAAGGTGGGGTATGAACTTATAACCCTAAAATAAAGATCTGAGGTGAGATCAAGAGTCAGATGCTTAACCCACTGAGCCACCCAGGGACCCTAGAATGTCATCAGTCTTCTTAGCAGTAATACTGATGCCATAAGATGGTGAAACAAGGCCTTCAAAAGTTGGCAGAAAATTATCTTCAACAAAGAATTCTATAATGAAGTAGGAGGATAAATTAGAGACATGTTCACACATGCAAGGAGTAAAAACATTTTTACTTTGGGGCGCCTTGGTGGCTCAGTCGTTTGGGCATCCGACTTCGGCTCAGGTCATGATCTCACGGCTCGTGGGTTTGAGCCCCGCGTCGGGCTCTGTGCTGATAGCTCGGAGCCTGGAGCCTGCTTCAGATTCTGTGTTTCCCTCTTTCTCTGACCCTCCCCTGCTCAAACTGTCTCTCCCTGTCTCTCAGAAATAAATAAAACATTAAAAAATTTAAAAAGAACAAAAAACATTTTTACTTCTTATGTACCCTTACTTGAGATGTAACCAGTGGATATGCTCCAGAATAACAAGGGGGTAAATTACGAAAGGGGACACAGTCACTGGGAACAGGGGATCTAATAGAGAGGAGTGCAGCAGGCTTATAACCGTGCAGCAGACTAGGAGATCACCTGTCTGCCCAAGGCGCTTGGAGGCAGTTCTCCAGGGAAGAGATGGAATTAGTACATTAACTGATAGAAAGAAGCTTTTGGAAAATAATATAAATAGACATTTGTCAGATCTGATGGCATATTTGGGGAAAAAAAAGAAACTAAAGAAAGGAACATAGAAAAATAAGCAAAGGGAAAGAAATGAATAACTACGGGAAAAACAAAGAAAACATAATCAGGGTGCATTGCTTGGCTCTGTGGTGAGTAGTATTTATGTGCTCACAACCGTGGAAACTGCTGATCTAAAAAAGCCACTATTACTATATTGGAGAGGATTCATTCTGAGCAGTGGAGGTAGGGGTACACGACTTAAGTCTTTACCTACCATAAAATCAATAGACCATGTCTCAAATCGACAAACCTGGAAATTCACATTATGTGATTTCCATTTACAGAAGGAAATGCTAAACGACTTGGAAGGTAGAATAAGAAACATGAGGGATGGGGGACTGTTCTACTTTATTCTAAGCCTTATTTTTTAAAAACCATGCACATGGATAAAAGTAAGAACTAACTTAAAAACGTTGTTTTCTGAGGTCATTGGACCCTCTCGATTGATTCGTTGCTTTTTCCTTCAGTTTCTGGAGCATGTGTTGTGCCTGAGTTGCAAACTTTGGGCTCAGATCAGTTCCTGTAAACCTCTGCCCCTTTCTCTCTTCACCCCAAGCATTTCCTTCACTCTTGTTTGCCCCAGGCACTTTTGCCCTGCACGATCTGCTATCCGGACACTCCCCATAGACCCCAATAAATTCCTTAAGAGACACTAGTCGAGAGCTTACTGATTGCATCAGAGTCTGCCCAGATTTTATTGCAGTTTTATTCTCAAAAGGGCAGGGAGCCCACGATTCATTACTTCAAGTTGAACAGATCCACTGGCATATTAAAGAAGTGAGGGTGGGAAACCAAATAGGTATTTTAAAAAATGTCCTAGAGAGAGAATTTTGTAAGAATATTAATTATATACTTTTATATAAAATAGTTTCATATCCAGTGCCTGGCTGGTTCAGTCAGTGGAGTGTGTGACTCTTGATCTCGGGGTCATGCATTCAAGCCCCACATTGGGTATAGAGATTACTTAAAAATTAAAAAATAATAATAATAAAAGAGTAATTTCATATCTGTGTCTTATCATTTTCATAGTCCAGTATATCTACCAGTCATCTGTCAGCATATGGGNAAAATAATAATAAAAGAGTAATTTCATATCTGTGTCTTCTTATCATTTTCATAGTCCAGTATATCTACCAGTCATCTGTCAGCATATGGGGCTACCAACGGACCACCCAGTAAATAAAACACAAGCAGAATCCCCCGTTTCTAGAAACATGCCCATGAACAAGACCTAAGGTAGTTTGCAAAGGTATCTGTTGGGGAGATCAGGAATGACAAAATAATATAGAATATATCCTATGTACTGAGTTACTACTAATAGGAAATAGTCTTAGATTTTCTATAGATTTCACATTTATAAAACATGCACCGCTGAAAGATGTATTTTGTTGGATCTGAAAACATTTCCCCATGTCCCCAGAAAGGTAGGTTATTACTCACTGGTCACCAAAGTTCTACGTGACTTCGCACTGACTTCCCAGGTCACTTCCTCCAGGTGTCTGGGGATCTCAGACGGAACCCTGTTCTCAGGGCTTCAAGGGCAATGATCAACGACATAATCACATAATTGTGTGAAGATCAAAGGTCAACAGGAGAAAAGTCAAGAAGCTCGCAAGTAAACACAAAGTTCAGAGTCAGGAAAGGCCCTCTTTGGCCCTCTATGGGTCTGCCCTGAACACTGCATTGTTTCTACGCCTCATTTGACTATGAAAATAATTTTGTTCCTGCTTAGCAGATGGGGGGCGGGGGGGAGTGTTCTTTACTTACCCCCTACCCTGTGCTTTAATCAGGTTTTTTTTTTTTAATTGTTGAATTTACATCCAAGTTAGTTAGCATATAGTGGTATAATGATTTCAGTAGTAGATTCCAGTGATTCATCCTACAACACCCAGTGATCATCCCAACAAATGTCCTCCCTAATGCCCCCTACTCATTTAGCCCATGCCTCCCACCCTAAACCCCTCCAGCAACCCTCAATTTCTTCTCTGTATTTAAGAGTCTCTTATGTTTTTGTCCCCCTCCCTGTTTTCATATTATTTTTGCTTCCCTTCCCTTTATGTTCATCTATTTTGTATCTTAACTTCCACCTATGAGTGAAGTCATATGATATTTGCCTTTCTCTAATTTCACTTAGCATAATACCCTCTAGTTCCATCCATGTTGTTGCAAATGGCAAGATTTCATTCTTTTTTATTGTAATACTCCATTGTGTGTGTGTATACACCACATCTTCTTTATCCATTCATCTGCTGATGGACATTTGGGCTCTTTCCATACTTTGGCTATTGTTGATAGCACTGCTATAAACATCAATAGCCCCTTCAAAACAGCACACCCGAATCCCTTGGATAAATATCTAGTAGTGCATTTGCTGGACCATAGGGTAGTTCTATTTTTAATTAATTATTAATATTTACCTATTTTTGAGAGACCAACAGAGAGTGAGCAGGGGAGGAGCAGAGAGAGGGAGACACAGAATCGGAAGCAGGCTCCAGGCTCTGAGCTGTCAGCACTTAGCCCAACGCAGGACTCTAACTCACAAGCTGCGAGATCATGACCTGAGCTGAGTCAGATGCTCAACCGACTGAACCACCCAGGAGCCTTTTTTTAGTTTTTTGAGGAACCTCCACCCTGTTTTCCACAGTGGCTGCACCAGTTTGCATTCCCACCAGCAGTGCAAAAGAGATCCTATTTCTCTGCATCCTCGCGAACATCTGTTGTTGCCTGGGTTGTTAATTTTAGCCATTCTGACGGGTGTGAGGTGGTATCTCATTGTGGTTTTGATTTGTATTTCTCTGATGATGAGTGATGTTGAGCGTTAATCAGTTTTAATTTGAAGTCCTGGGTGGCTCAGTCAGTTAAGCGTCCAACTTCGGCTCAGGTCATGATCTCGCAGTCTGTGGGTTCAAGCCCCGCATCGGGCTCTGTGCTGACAGCTCAGAGCCTGGACCCTGTTTCAGATTCTGTGTCTCCCTCTCTCTCTGGCCCTCCCCAGCTCATGCTCTGTCTCTGTCTCAAAAATAAATAAAACGTTAAAAAAAAATCTGAAGTGTCAGTTGGTTCCGCTAAGCGTTTAAGACAACAGCAGTTTCACCCCCAACCCCCATTCTCCCAGAAGAGTAAAAAACCAGGTTTAACCCTTCTAGTGGATTCTTTTTATATTTGTATATGTATATTGCTTTCCTTTTTTCTCCCCCACTCACATCTCAGGCACTGTATGTGGAAGACCTCAGCGGATATGGAAATGAGCTCTTACTTCAATGAACGTCCCTCCGTGGACTCCCATCCTTGCCCAAATCCCCCAAGTGATTTTAGTTATATCATTGTTCGCTGTTTTCATTGTTATGAAGTCAGTTCGGGGCTGATCTATAGAACTATGATCAATGTTCTTTTCCTGTTTAACATGTTTTCCTTAACATTATTTGAATTTTGCATAATCCGAGCCCCACTTCAACACCAACCCCGCAATCAGTCATGCACAGCTCTTCCTAGTAAATTCATCCTAGTAAATCTAATCGAAGATTGGATTTCCTTGATTTCATGGTTCTTAAGTGCCTGTGGAAACTTCTGACCTGCCTGGTCTGGTGTGGCTGCCCCATGCCTGGCACACTGCTGCGGCTGGGCTCCCCTTCACCTCCACGTGGGGACCCGTTCTGAGCCCTCCTGTTACAAGTCTGCTTCCTGTATCCCACACCTCCCTCTTCCTTGGCTCACTCCTTTGTTTTGAAGGAACGCATCCCTGAGGTGGGATATAAAGTTTTGAGACATTGTGTAGATTCTGTTCCCAGGCATTCCTGTCCTTTGCTTCGTGACCTCCAGCGCCTCCCTGCAGATGAATATAATTCACCAGGTCACTGATGGTAGGCTTGGGTGTGTCCATTGCTTTGACCAATAGATATGATGTGACATCTGAGCACAGGCTTTGAGAGCTGTCGTGAGATTTTGTTCTTTCTTCCTCGACCCTGGAGTCAAGGCACTGGAGCAAGAGCAGGATTGAGGAACCACAGCTACCTCTAATTTGAGCAAAAAATTAAACTTTGTTCCTGGTACTGAGATTGGTGGGGGCTGTTACCTCGGTAAAACATAATCTAAGTGTGGCTGGAAAATGTCTTTATTCAATGCCTCCCAGGGATTAATGCAAAACTCCAGAATGAAATAATTCTCCCTCAGAAGTCTGATGGTCTTACTCCAGGATCTCCTGATTTTTGGTACTAGCCACTGGCAAACCCAAAGTCACCTTTTTTTTTTTTTTAAGATTATTTGTTTAAATAATCTCTACATTCAACGTGGGGCTCAAACTCATGACTCCGAGATCAAGAGTCACAGGCTCCACTGACTGAGCCAGCCAGGTGCCCTAAGTCCAAAGCCACTCTGATGATCTATCCTTTTAAAGAACCTCGTTTTCCCTCTGGAAGCTTCTAGGGACCTTTTCTTTACCTGTCACTGGTTTTGATACTTGGTTTACTTTTATGTGTCACACAAGGCACTAGGAGGGCCTTTCCAGTCTGCAAATTCATGTCTTTTACTTCTGCAAACATTTCCTAAGTCATCTTATTGATCATTTCTTCCACTTCACTTTCCTTTTTTTGTAATGCCTGTTATCCAAGTCTTGAACTGCTGATCCTCTCCTTTCTTTTTCTCCCCCTGCGTTTTTTTCCTCCTCTCTTTTTGGCTTCAGTTTCTGAGATATTTCTGTAGGCAGAGTGTTAAGACACAGGCTTCCATATAAGTAGCTCATTTGGGACATCATCCCAGGGAAAGGAGGGCTGGGAGGTGAAAATAAAAGGAGGAAAAGACTATACGAGGATGTGTTTTCACCTTGGCTGCTGCTCTAGGCAACTGGTGCTTGCTTCTATGGAACCTTCTGAGGAGCTTTATCAATGGAGTCCCAGAGCTGTCCACCCAGTGGGAGTAACAGCTCCCATCCCCCAAGTCAGCCAGTGGTGAGCTCACAGGCTCTGAGTCCCCTATGCTTCTGAGTTTTGTGTGTGTGATGCCAACCACACTGACATCTGGCCCGAACCGTAAAACTGTGGACTAGGAGAGGGAGTGCCCCGTGTCCAAATCTGGAACTTGAATCTGACAGAAGGCACATCTCTAGTAGGCTGAGTAATAATGGCTCCCCCCAAAGATATCCATACCCTAGTCCCCAGAACTTGTGAATTCATGGCCTTCTGAGACAAAATTGACTTTGCAGATGTGATTGGGATGAAGACATTATCCTGGGGTACATGGGTGGACACGAAATATAAACACAACAGTGTTTGTAAGAGGGAGGCAAGAAGGTCAAAGGAGGCAGAGGTGATGTAAAGACAGAAATGGGGTGCAAATGGGGCACCTGGGTGGCTTAGTCATTTGTTTAAGTGTCCGACTTCAGCTCAAGTCATGACCATGGCTCATGGGTTCGAGCCCTGCGTTGGGCTCTGTGCTGACAGCTTAGAGCCTGAAGCCTGCTTCAGATTCTATGTCTCCCTCTTTCTTCCCCTCCCCTGCTCATGCTCTGTCTCTCTCAAAAATAAACATTTTTTTAAAAATTAAAAAAAAAAAGAAATGGAGTTCAAGAGGCAAGACATGATGTACTGTGGATCTGTGAGCCAGGGGCTGGGAAAGGCAGAGAAATCGATTCTCCCCAGAAGCTCCAGGAGGAACAAGCCCTCTGATGCTTTCTCAGCTCTTTACAATTCACTTTGGACTTCTGATCCTTTGATGGAATAAATTTGTGTTGTTTTAAGCCACGAAATTTATGGTAATTTGATGTAGCAGCCACAGGAAAGAAAATGGTTTGCGAGGAACCAAATCATATCCACACAAAAGAGCAGTATGAGGGACAGGCTGGGTGAAAACGTTTGCCAACATACATAACAAAGGACATTCTGCACAGAGGACTGCTATTTCTTTACATTTACTGAACA
This sequence comes from Crocuta crocuta, assembly GCF_008692635.1. Lineage (NCBI taxonomy): Eukaryota > Metazoa > Chordata > Mammalia > Carnivora > Hyaenidae > Crocuta > Crocuta crocuta. Next base: position 3,316,346 of record NW_027532592.1, read on the forward strand.
CTTAGAGACTGCTGTGTGCCAAAAATGGTTTTAAGTGCTGTACATGTATTAATTCCCTTAATCTTCATTACAACCCTATGAAGAAGATACTATTACTACTGCCACTCACATAGGAGGAAACTGAGGCACTGAAGTTAAGGAACTTGTCCAAGCTCCCAAGAACCCTTAAGGNTGGAGTTCAAGAGGCAAGACGTGATGTACTGTGGATCTGTGAGCCAGGGGCTGGGAAAGGCAGAGAAATCGATTCTCCCCAGAAGCTCCAGGAGGAACAAGCCCTATGATGCTTTCTCAGCTCTTTACAATTCACTTTGGACTTCTGATCCTTTGATGGAATAAATTTGTGTTGTTTTAAGCCACGAAATTTATGGTAATTTGATGTAGCAGCCACAGGAAAGAAACTGGTTTGCGAGGAACCAAATCATATCCACACAAAAGAGCAGTATGAGGGACAGGCTGGGTGAAAACGTTTGCCAACATACATAACAAAGGACATTCTGCACAGAGGACTGCTATTTCTTTACATTTACTGAACACTTAGAGACTGCTGTGTGCCAAAAATGGTTTTAAGTGCTGTACATGTGTTAATTCCCTTAATCTTCATTACAACCCTATGAAGTAGATACTATTACTACTGCCATTCACATAGGAGGAAACTGAGGCACTGAAGTTAAGGAACTTGTCCAAGCTCCCAAGAACCCTTAAGGAAATGACAACAGCTCAACAGAAAATTAGCAAACATGTTCGAATTCAGACAACACACACATGAAGCAACTATGTCAAGTCTAGTCCTCCAGAAAACACACCAAGCTGGAATAAGATTTACTGGCAGAAACTCCTGTGAAGGGAGAGGCAGTGGAAGGAAGGTTGGCTGGGAGCAGCTCAGGAAGAGCGAGTTGGTGAAGACCTCCGTTACCCCCACAGTTTCCTCGAGTCTCACTGTAATTCCTTCTGTTCACATGCTCCTTTTCCCCAGAGGAACCACTATCTGCAGTCACTGTAGATTATTTTGCAGTTTCTAGAAATTTACCTAAGTTAAATCATTCAGTATGTAACTCTTAAACATCTGGTTCCTTTGACTCAGCACAATTATTTTGAGATTCACCCAAGTTGTTGTGTGTGTTGAGTTTATTCCTTTTTGTTGCCGAGTAGTTTGGCTATGTAGGACATGCCACAATGTTTATCCAAAACCTTGACTTGTTGATGGAATTTTCAGATGTTCCTAGTTTGGAGCTATTAGTGAATAAAGTCACTATTATCATTCATGTAGAAGTTGGGGCACCTGGCCGGTTCAGTGGGTAGAAGATGTGACTCTTGACCTCAGGGTTGTGAGTTTGTGCCCCATGTTAGGTGTAGAGATTACTTTAAAATAATATCTTTACAAAACCCATTCACGTATAGGCCTTTGTGTGTATGGTAAATGTATGCGTAATTTTAAAGAAATTGCCTGTTATCCAAATGGCTGTATCAGGTTACATTCCTATCAGCCATTTAAGAGAGTTCTGGTTGCTTCTCATTTTTATATTTGATTTTAAATTGCAACTAATGATGTTGAACATCTTTTCATGTGCTTATTGACCATCTGTACACTTTCTTCAGTGAAGTGTTTGTTCCCACTTTTTCTGTACTTTTTTTGGGGGGGGGAGTACTGAGTTAAAAAATTTTTTATGAGAGTTCTCATATATTATCCACATATTACACATGTACATATATAACATATATATGCTTTGCAAATAATTTTTCCTTTTCTTTTTTTTCTAGTTTATTTGCTTTGGAAAAGCGAGTGAGCGCACAAGCAGAGGAGGGGCAAAGAGAGAGAGAGAATCTCAAGCAGACTCTGCTGACAGAGCCTGATGCAGAGCTCGATTTCACAAACCATGAGATCATGACTTGGGCTGAAACCAAGAATCAAATGCTTAAGCAACTGAGCCACCCAGGAGCCCCACAAATAAATTTTTCTGATACATGGCTTGCCATTGTCTTAATACTCTCTCTGGAAGAACAGATTTTAATTTTGAGGTCCAATTTTTTTATATAGATCACATACAGATTTAGAAATGTTTGCCTAACCAAGGTCACAAAAATCCACTTGTTTCCTTTTAGAAGTTTTATGGTTTTATGTTTAAAACTAAAGTTCATTTTTAATTTTTTATATACTTTAAGTTGGTTCCATGCCCAGAGCAGAGCCCAATGTGGGGCCTGAACCCACGATCCTGAGATCAAGACCTGAGCTGAGACAAAGGGTTGAATGCCCAACTGACTGAGCCAACCAGGCAACCCCATGGTTCATCTTAAATTAGTATTTGTGAGGTTTTTTTCATTATTTTTGTCCAATGTTGTTTTTGTGTGTGTGTGTTTTGTTTCTTTTTTTGTTTTTTTTTTACAAATAGTTTATTGTCAAATTGGTTTCCACATTAAATTAGTATTTGTATNTTCCAATGTTGTTTGTGTGTGTGTGTGTTTTGTTTCTTTTTTTGTTTTTTTTTTTTTACAAATAGTTTATTGTCAAATTGGTTTCCACATTAAATTAGTATTTGTATATGGTACAAGGCAGAGGCCAAAGTTCACATTATTTTAGGGGCACTTGGCTGGCTCAGTCGGTGGAGCGTGCAATTCCTGACCTCAGGGTTGAGTCCCATGTTGGGTGTGGATTATATGATAAAATCTTTAAAAATATATCTAACAACCTCAGCACCATTTGTTGAATGGACTGTCCTTTCTCCATGACTTGCTTTTGCATTTCTGTGAAGTATCAGTTATCCGCATATGTGTGGGTCTGTTTCTGGACCCTATTCTGCTCCTCTGATCTCATTTATGTGGGTGCTGTCTTAAATAACTGTGGGTTTATAAGAAGACGTGAGAGAAGGTGGTTTTAGCTCTTGACCTTACTTCATCTTTTGCAAAGATATTTTGCTATTCTTGACCAGGTCCTTCGCTCGTCCATGTGAACTGCAGAATCAGAGTATCAATTTCTACCAAAAAAAACCTACTAGGATTTTAAATAGGGATACAATGAAGATATATACATCAATTTGGGGAAAAATGACATTTTGATAATTATGATTCTTCTGAGCTGTGAATACGATCACTCATTTAAATCTTAATTTCTCTCGGCAATGTTTTATAGCTTTTAGGACCTATCTTTTGACATTAAAAATGCACTTGTTGGGGCGTGGGCCTCTGAGTTTCCTGAATCTATAGGTTTAAGTTTTTCACCAAATTTGGTAAGTTTCTAGCCAATATTTCTTCAAATACACACTTTCCCCAGCATCAGGCTTTCTTCACTCTTCCCGGGATTCTGAGGGCACAAATGTTGGGGCCTGTATTATTGTCCTGTGGGTCTCTGAAGCTCTGCTGTGGGGCTGCTTCCTGGTCTCCCAACCTTTTTCTGTTCTTCAGATTAAATTCTCTTGGTTTATCTCCAAGGTCGCTCTTTCCTCTGTTACACTAAAGACTATTCAGGGAGTTAATTTTGGTAACTGTGTATTTCAGTTCTAAAATGTCCACTTCGTTCTTTCTTTTATAGATATATATGTATCTTCTATTTCTTTGCTGTGATTTGGGTTTTTTCACTGGCTACGAGAATGTTGCTGATTATTGGCTAGAGCACTTTTGTAATAGTTGCTTTAATGTCTTTGTCAGATAATCTGAACGTCTGTGATCTCTCGGTGCTGGCATCTCCTGATGGTCTTTTTTCTGAGATATGAGATTTCCCCCCATCACCTGGTATGCCAGGTAACTCTGGAGTGCTTCCTTGACATTTGAACATCGTCACAAAACTGGGTCCTGTTTAAATCCTATGGAAAATAATGGGTTTTTCTTTCAGCAGGCAGTCAACATGGCTGGGTTGCAGGCAAAGGTTCATTTTTTAAAATTCTGGTATAACTGACATAAAACATGTTTCACGTGTAGAAGATCAGTAAATGTTTTGACAGCTGAACAGACCCTGGAATCCTAGCCTTCAGACGACAGTCAGGAATATCAGTTCAACTTTCAAAATCTTTGCAGTGCTTTTTGAACCTACTGCACGTGAATGCCTCCCAGTTGCCGGTCTGGGATTTGGGCGGTGATCTCTTTATTAGCTCAGGTGGAGTCTTTGGTCTGCTGAAAAGGATCAGAGTCATACATATGTACAGCTTGGGAGTGGACCCAGTTCATAAACAATTTACGAAGTCACTTTCTGAATTCCTTCCTCTCTGTGATCTCTTTGTTACTTTCTGGTTCCTTCTATTTCTGGTTCTCTGGCCAGAAGACTACTTTTGCCACGGTGTTTATGTCCGGGCCAAGTAAATGGAGGGCAGAGAGAAAAATGGGAGTGGAGATTGGCTCTCCCCTTTGGAAAAAGACCTGTAGTTGATGCCGTGACCATCATGGGATTGCTTGGGGGAGGGTTGTAAGGAACACAAAAAAGGGAAAAAGCAACAGAGGCTTTCTCCACTCTCTTGGGTATATTAGGAGTCACCCTTCTGCTCCTTGAGCCAGACCAAGGGTGCCTGTGGTCCCGTCTGCACCCCAAGGCTCACTTCTAGGTTTCGAATGTGCTAGAGTTCAGGCTGGCGGATACCAGATGGGGGAAAAGGTGGGACTTGCCAGTGGTTCAGTGGTGCTTCAAAATCTCACCTTGCCTAATCCACCTGTTTCCTTTCAGAGTCCATGGCTGTTCCATGCACCGACATCTGTATTTAGTGAAACAGCCACCTCATTGGGAACCAGCCCAACCAGTGCTTTCAGTTTGTTATCGTGTTTTAGTATCTCTACACCCGGTGTGGGGCTCAAACTCATGGCCCTGAGACCAAGATCCGCACGCTGCTCCGCCAGCCAGGCGCCCTCAACTAGTGCAGGAAAGAGGGATGAAACATTTGGCCTTTCTTCCCACATTATCATAAATTTCAACTGCAGTACTAGGCACACAGTTTCCTTGTGTTTTAAAGAGACATACCACTAACTTCTAGGATATTGTCATTACAACGTGGTTTTTTACCAAGCAGCACAGTAAAGAAGCAGTAAATAAATACGGGGATCTGGCTTCCAGGTCTGTTATCAGGGCACAGGAAGGACAGGACCTCTTCCTTCCTGTTCTTGGGCAATGGATTTCACACGTCGCTCATTTTTGGCTAGTTTCAGAAAACTGTGAAGACCGTGCCCGTCATATGGTTGTTAACGTTAGCTATTTCTAAGGTCGCAGGTCAACTATAAGATGCTGTCAATCCTGCGTCTAATCAGTGTCTCTAAGCTGTGGCTGAGGGAAGACTTTATATTAAGACAAAAAGGTGGCCGGCTAGGTGGCCCCGAAGGGAGAAACCAACCTTTGACGGCAGAGAACGCGGTGGCCCGCGAGCAGTGGTTAATGAAGCACGTGCTCCAAGGAGAGTGGGCCTTTACAAGAGAAAGACAAAATGGAGTGATCTGATCTGCTAACTGCACCCAGACTCTCATGACTATAGTGGCTTCACCTGGCTTATCTTGGCATTAGAGGTGTTTGATCGAATACATCACAAACGAGGTGCTGAAAATTAGTCTGTGGAAGGGTGATTAGTGTCTAGAAATACTTCATGATGACAAAAAAAAAAAATCAAAGTACACAGCACTGCAATTTTCAGGATATATGATGTTTGCTGTTTTGTTATTTATGGAGTCTTTAAGAAATGCAAGACGTTGGGGCACCTGGGTGGCTCAGTAGGTTAAGCATCAGACTTTGGCTCAGGTCAGGATCTTGGTGTTCCTGAGTTCAAGCCCCATGGAGCCTGCTCCGGATTCTGTGTCTCCCTCTTTCTATACCCCTCCCCTGCTCACACTCTGTCTCCTTCTCTCTCTCCCTCAAAATAAACATTAAAAAAAATCTAAAAAGAAATGCAAGACGTTAACCAGTTGATTCTCTTAATAACTTTATTTTGTACAGAGACAAATAAACACAAGTTTGAGATTCAAGGATTTCAGTTTCTCCCCACAGAACACGCTCTGGGCGGGCAGTCCTGTCTTGCTTCCCAACTGCCAGAAACAGCGTTTAAGAATAGACACAGCTCTCAGCAGAAAAGGCAGACGCTACCTGCAAATAATCCTGCAATTAAAGTTACAAAATAAAACTAAGGGCTGGCTATACCCTTTCCCTGAAAACTCCTCCCCTTCCTAACAGCTCCTGCCATTTATCGCACTTTTCCAATGTTCTGGGTACTATGCTGGGCACTTGGAAGAGGTGATGCCATGCAGCGCCCATTGCGTCCAGTTTCCGAAGTCTCCTTCCTGTCCGTGACCAGGGTTAGCAAGTGGCTGAGCCAAGACAGCAAACCAGGCAGGCTGCGGTGCGTACGCCCTCTGCTCTAGGCTACAGGGACCCCAGGTCCCTGAATCCCAGTCCCTCCCTTCCAGGCTGACTCTTAGGAAGTAGTGTTAAGAAGTGGAAGGTGTAGGGGCGCCTGGGTGGCTTAGTCGGTTAAGCGTCCGACTTTTGCTTAGGTCATGATCTCACGGTTCGGGGGTTCGAGCCGTGCATCGGGCTCCGTGCTGGCTGCCAGCTCAGAGCCTGGAGCCTGTTTCAGATTCTGTGTCTCCCTCTCTCTCTGACCCTCCCCTGCTCACGCTGTCTCTCTCCCTCTCTCCTAGAAATAAATAAAACATTAAAAAAAAAAAAAGAAGTGGAAGGTGTAAATGAGAAACAAAAGATCCAAAAAATCCTCCAGGGATCCCATTCATCCTTGGGGAGGGAAGACCCCCAAACCCAATACCCTACTATTTGATGTTACTTTTCTTAAGAAAACCACCTTGCCATCAACCTACATCTTCACAGAAAGTCATGTAATAAAAGGTACTGACAAAAAAAAGTGACCTATAGTATCAGGAGGCTTATTTTAGACTAAATGAATATAGTATATTCCAGTCAAGAAACCAGTAATTCTTGAAAAGTTAAAAACTCCAAGAGAAACATATATCCATATAATATTTTATGCACTTCTCAGAAACATGAAAAAAGTCATATGGCTAATGACAAATTCCTAACCAAAATATTTTAATGCAGAAAGCAACATGTGAACATTTAGGCAGTGAAACTTAGGTTGCGATTACATAGTAAGTATCAAATAACATGGCTCTTCAGGTTTAATGGAAACCATAACATCGTGACAGTCATGCTTAACACCCTGGTTAAGGGAGAGATGGACAGCGGCAGCAGGGACATCTGCAAGGCTCCACAGGTCAAATCACCGTTAGCTCTTTTGAGAAAACGTAGACGGGAAATGTGTGGCAAATACATCTGGAACACGGTGGCCGCAGCACGTCAGCAATCATGCGCGTGAAGTAACCACAGTTGTTTTTGGGCACTGAGGGCTGGATTCAAAGCAAGTATTTGGTCACCAAGTGAATGATACTGCAGACCCCTTATGTTGAAAAATACAGGTTAAATCTGGACCATTGAGGCCAAGCACGCTTGTTTCCATGATTATTTGTAGATCTGGCAGAGATGCCTCTCCACACAGCTGGGTGCTGTACACAGGAATTCCAGTCACCGTACTCGATGGCCGTGGGTCTTCAACGGCACAAGTTTTATGCTCCAAAAGAAACCTATCAATCCAGTAAAATGTGTGCAGTTCATTTTCTTTTACAGACAGATCCGCTAAATTTAAGGAAGAACTGGCTTTTATTGATAGCTCATTTTCACGTTACTGACACAAACTTAACCATGGAATAATTACATACTTCCCCCAACATCAATCGGCAAAAAGTTTCCAACACAGATGCATTTCTTGTCCAATTTCCAAAAATAAATAAAGGCTCTCTACCTGAAGGCATTTACAGTCCTAGATCTCTAAAGCAAACATTACCAAAAAAGTACAAAAAATGATCCCCCACTTCTGAAGAGCCCACTTAGTTACATAAAGTATTTTCTCTCCCAACATTTTGTCAAAGTCAAAAGAGATTTACTTCCAAAGAAGGGACAATCTTCCTTCCAAACCATTTAGTCCGTTTCCATGGCAACGCTGCGGGACTCCTTGGCTACCATAAGTCGCATTAGTTGACTGTGGAATTTCTCAATCTTCTTTACGTCTTGGGCTTGGTCTGTTCTATACACCAAACACTGTCAGAAATTTCAAAAGTGAACATTAACTGCATAAAACTAGATTATCAACAATGTAGCAAATGTAGGACTGGGTACGAACCTGAGTCTTTCTCTCCTACCACTTTTGCCCTATTCCCTCCAGAGGCCATACTAAGGCAAATACACTCGTTTTTCTTTCTTTTTTTAACGTGTTTATTTTTGAGAGACAGAGACAGAGGAGGGGCAGAGAGAGAGGGAGACACAGAATCCAAAGACAGGCTCCAGGCCCTGAGCTGGCTGTCAGCACAGAGCCGGACGCGGGGCTCAAACCCACGGACCAGGAGATCATGACCTGAGCCGAAGTTGGACGCTTAACTAACTGAGCCCCCCACACGCCCCAATACATTCAAGTTTTTAAGACCCCAGCAATTACATTCGTTTAGTATCTTACAGTATTTTAATTTTTTTAATGTTTTTATTTATTTCTGAGAGAGAGGAGAGAGAAAGCGTGAGCAGAGGAGGGTCAGAGAGAGAGGGAGACAGAATCCGAAGCAGGCTCCAGGCTCTGAGCTAGCTGTCAACACAGAGCCCAACACGGGGCTCGAACCCACAAACGGTGAGATCATGACCTGAGCCGAAGTCAGACCCTTAACCGACTGAGCCCCCCAGGCGCCCCAGTATCTTACAGTATTTTTAACTCCACTGCTGTAAATTTTAAAAAAATGAAATGAACTGTCAGAAGTCTCTCAAAAATGAGCAGTAAGTGATCCACTGAATCCCGCTGTGGGTCTGATGAGGACTCAGGCTCAGAACCAGCTGATTCCCTCTGGGATCTGGTCCGAAACAGCTGAGTTGTACTGGGGAGAGCTCAGCAGTCTCAGGATACCCTTCCCCACTGAAAATGGGAGATGGGAAGGAGGCAATAACGAGAATTTAAGAAAATATCTAGCATCCCTTGCTCACAGCCTGTCACTGCCTAAATTAAACCACAAAAATCTGTCCAACCTTGATTTTCTGAAGATATATACAATTTTTAATCCAAACCAAATTTTTCTTTGCTTTAAGTTAAATCCTTCCTTACACAGGTCCTTAAGATCTGCTGATGGTCTCTCAAAAACCATTTTTCCAGAGTCTTCAAAAATATCAAATTTCAGCTGACAGCTCTGTCCCTCATTCTGTAACACGAGATCCACTCTTCTGCGGCCCATGTTAAGGGTTCACCTGAGTCTTAAACAAAGGGAATGAAGGATCCTGCAATAATATCCATCAACTTAAGTAATCTACAGTTCAATTTGATCCCAAAACGGTCTGAATCCACTTTGCCCTCAAAAATCCTTTACTGACGTTTACCCACACATCGTGGGGACTGTGTGACACTCTCGTGACAAGGCCGTGAGAGAGAATGGATATGCCTTGTCGCTCCAGTTTGACAAGAGATTTCAGATTCATAGAAAATGTTTAAATCCGTCACAGGATGAGGGAAAAATGCACAAATGGGATTATAAAAAAGTCAAATCCACATGGTGACAGCAGTAAGTGCGGCCCAAGGGTGAGTTTTAGAAAGGATTGTTGTCTATTAAAATGAATTAGCAATGGAGGTGCACAAACTTGTTTAAAGAATTATTAGAAAATGGACTTTTACTGCTGGAGTGGATTCCTGTATTTATGATCTAGGAGGATGGGTTCAATTGTGTCTACTCTCTTCCAAACATGGGCTAATTCTCAGCAGTTTTAAGGAAGAAAACAAAAGCTGTTTTTCTATTTCGATCTGGTCACAGCAATCACAAGCCTCACGCATCAAGTCTCTCCCAACGCTTCCATCCGGGAGGCCCAGGCTGTGCAGAATCACAAGCAGAGCCAGAGAGGCCTCATTTTGAGGCACAGCCTTTTGTGTTAAAGTCAGTCCTGTGTTTTTTCCTATTTTAAAAACAACGCAGCAGTTTCTCTTCAGCAGACGCACCTACCCACTCGGTGCCCATCACAACTGAGGGGGATTCTCAGCATGAACTCCCCGAGACTCAAGCACACACGTGCGTGCCNCGTCACAGATCAGGAAACTGAGGCCCAAAAAGCCAAACTTTGGGCCCAAACCTCTCCGTGGCTGAAACGCCGAGAAAGGACTAAGCTAGGATGCAAATCTCTGGATTCCAGGTCCAGCCGGCTGCACCTCCACCTACTTTCCCTGTTCCACATCTTCAACGACTTCGCAGGACTTATGTGGTTCCCAGAGCACATGGTAGTCCCGGAAAGTCAGGATTTGTGCAACCTGACAACGCGACCTCGGACACAAAGGTACGATGTAAAAGTGGAACACAGAACTGAAGACAAAAAGTGATTTCCAGTCATTATAAAACTTTTTAAAGAACTAATCTATTAGAAACATGTTTACTGGGGCGCCCGGCTGGCTTAGTCAAGGGAGCGTGTGGCTCTTGATCTTGGTGTGAGTCTGAGCCCCACGTTGGGTGTAGAGATAACTTACAAAACAAAATCGTACAATAATAATAATAATAATAATAATAAATAAAAACAAACCTGTTCACTAGGTACTCTCCGAGTCAAGACCATGCTAGTTGCTAGAAACACATGTAACAATTTTACCTCTATTTCTTGAGACTCACAATCTACTAAAAAGACAAATATGGCGGAACAATTACAGTAAAGGACAAAGAGAGGGAGAAAGACAAGCAAGATAAAGCCAGCCTGCGAGCTGGTCTGGAAAGAGAAGCACCTGTCTTGCCTCACTGGGGCGGGGGTAGAATTCGATGCCGCAGAGACAGACACAGAGTGGACACAGAGCGCTCAGAAGCAGAGGCCTGCACCAGCCTGTGGGTCACAGGGAAGGCGGAGGGTGCAGGGGACGCGAGGCCACGGGCACAGGAGGAGCGATGGGGAGGCACTAAGGTTTCTCAGCAGGTCCTAACGAGCAAACGTGCATTTGGAAGAATCCCTCCGGACCCAGAAGGATGAGCGGCGGCAGGCACGCAGCCAGGAGACAGGCCCAGGCGGCTGGCTGTGGGAGGACGCCCAGAACGGAGGGGGGTGGCAGTCTGAGTTCCCTTCTAGACGGGCTGGTTCCAAGGAGCACCAATGTCAGGATGCTCAACAGAGAGCGGGGCGGCAAGTCAGGAGAAAAATGAGCTAAACGTACAAATCTGGAGACAGACTGGGACCAGGGAGTCTGGGCTCCGCGGCTGAATGCACTGCTTCAGAAGCGGTACGGGAAGATGGCCCAGGACAGAGTGCTGGAGAAACCAGTATTTATTAGCAAAGAGGGATGGAACAGAAAAAAGAAACAAAATAAATGGGAGCCACAGACACCAAAATAATTCCCACGAGAAGGTGGTTTTCTGGATCAGAGCAGCAGGGAGGTCCAGTAAGATGTGAGCTGATGAGACCATGAGGTCTGAAAATGGGGGGCTGTTGATGGGCTCTTCCCCAGAGTAACGCAGCGGATGGGTGTAGCTCAGGGGAGAGTAGCACAGCGGCCAGAGCGGCCGGAGGGGGAGCAGGGGGCACGGGCCTGAGGGATTAATGGGATGCGTGCAAGTGACAAGACACAGCAGACAGGGAAGAAAAGGTGGGGACCTGTAATGCCTAGAAGCTGTGTTCAAACACCATCACTTCTCACACGCTAGTAGGAGCGTCCAGTGTGGGTCTCCACACTCCTGCTTCGGGTCTGAAAGTAATGATTAAATTATACCTGACATACTGCACCGATGAAAAAATTATTCCCCAAAGTCTATAAACGTAGCTTCTAGAATGAGGTTCTTGACTTTGGAATGAAACGCAAAATAAGCATCTTAACATAATCTGCATAAATTCTATGTAAGTAATTTCAAAATGATTAACTCCAACAGATCTGGAAGTATGCAACAAATAAAAATGTATACTTACAACTAAATCATCTGTTACTTTAATACACAAACTCCCATCAGAATGCCTATATTTGAGAACCACACGTGCCTGAAATAAAAACACATATTTAGAAACAGTGAAGTCAGGAGACATTTCTCAAAAATAACAGCCTTCAGGTACCATGAAAGCACTCTTTTAGAATAGTCAAAACACCTAAAAGCATCTTTGCTATAATCATCATTATCGAAATGAAGCAGAAAACAGTATTTTAGTTCATTCTTACTGCTACAATTCGCTTTTTAAAGACTTCTTAAGAAGCTGGATATTTTATTTGCAGCCAGTTGAAAGAGATATACTGAAAATTTCCCAAACACACCCACACTCGGAACATTCAAGAGACTCTCTAGGTGCTCTGGCATCAAGAATACACAGATCTTTCTTGACTTATGACGGTTTTGTCCTAATAAACCCACTGTCAGATAAAAACATCATAAACTGAAAATATCACGGGCACTTGGCTGGCTTAGTTGGTAGAGCATGTGACTCTTGGCTGTGAGGTCAAGCCCCACGCTGGGCGTAGAGATTATTTAAAAATAAAATCTTAAAAGATATATATATCATTAAGTCAAAAATGCATTTAACACACCTAACTCACCAAAGATTATAGCCTAGCCTACCTTAAACACACTCCAAACACTTACAGTAGGCTAATGGAAATTACATAACAGAAAGCCTATTTGATAACAAAATGCTGAAGGTCTCACGTGACTTGTCAAATACCACACTCAGAAGGAAGAACGGAATGCCTGTGCAAGTACAGAAAGGTTCTAAGTGCATCGACTGTTCATCATCTTAATGGCATGGCTGATGGAGGGCTATGGCCTGCAACCGGAGGTGGCCGGCTTCAGGACAGTGCTGTCTGCTTATCGCTGGCCCAAGAAAAGATCAAAATTCAAATCTGTAGCATGCTTTCTACTAAATTTATATTGCTTTTGGAGCACTGAAAGTCCACCCAACGTCAAGCTGGGGACCGTCCATCTACTGAAGGGGATCACAATACGCCACCTCAAAACACGTCACTGTGGCCTAAGGACTGTTGTGAGCTCAGAGCAATCGGCGCCCTCTTCTCCTTCATGCTCTGCTGGCTGAAAGTAGGACATAAGATAACCTTTGTAAAAGTGACATAACTTTCTTCTTTTAAAAGTTTATTTGAGAGAGAGCACACACATGCACGTGCAAGAGTGAGCAAGGGAGAGGGGCAGAGAGAGTGAGGGAAAGAATCCCAAGCAGGCTCTGTGCTGTCAGCATGGACCCCAAGGTGGTGCTTGAACCCATGAGCGCTGAGATCATGACCTGGGCTGAAACTGCAAGGGGGATACTTAACTGACTGCGCCCCCCCCGGTGCCCTGGACATAAATGTCTAAGGGTAAAGGTGTTCCTTTCTTCCCTGCTGGGAAAAGAGGGGGTAACAAACCTTACTTACCACACGTTCCCACAACTGCCCTCCTTCCCAGAAGTCCCCAACCCCCTTTCCTCTGTCTACCCACTTCCCTACACTTTGGCACCTTGTGAAGACAGTTTAGAGGCCTCAATTTTAACAGTCTCAGTCTCACTGGATGTGGTGGGGTTTTTTTCCTCTTGCGAATCTGTCTTTTGTCAGTTAAGTCAGCAGGGCCCCAGTTGTAAATACTAAACCCAAGGGGGCAGAGGAGGTTTTCCCCACCCTACAACACCCACAATGCAGCCAGGGAGGAATGACGGGATGAGCAGTGGGAAAAACAGCAGACAGGGCATCGCAGGTCCAAGTCTGCGTCTCAAGGCTCCCGGGAGGCGGATCTGGACTCAGTAGTCAGCAAAAGCACATCTTGATTACAAGGTGACACGTTTACGACAGAAAACCAGAACTCTGTCTTGGGAAGGAGTCTCCATCCACAACTCTTCCAGAATAATTCCTACACTGAGCTCATGCTACACAATTCCTTTTACTGCTCGCATGCTACAGTTAGATGGCCCCTCCCAAGAGAGTTTACCACTATGTCTACATTAATATTTAAAAATAATTTTTTAAACTTTATTTTTGAGAGAGTTCATGAGTGGGGACAGGGCAGAGAGGGAGGGAGAGGATACCAAGCAGAGTCAAGGCTGTCAGCACAGAGCCCAACGTGGGGCTTGAACTCATGAACTGAGATCATGACCTGAGCTGAGGTCACTCAACGAATGAGCCACCCAGGGCCCCTCCCCCCGTAGGAGTATTTTAAAAATGGTTACAATGTAGAAGCAGACATCTCAAGACAATTTTGGACTCTGAATAAAAAGGGATCTAAAGCACTGTAGCCTACAGCTGCTCCCATCACGCTCTCTGCTCTCCCGGACTTGGGGGACAAAAAGGGATGCGACTCTGAGATTCGTCTCAGGGAAGGAGAAAAAGGAAGTCACCAAGATCTTATGTAAATCACAACTAGATTATCTTTAATAATTCTGATTCTATTTATTGGGCTATTTCACTCCGTTCTGCATGATTTAAATAATCAGCTCTCCAGAAACAAAACGTAACTTTAAAATGTAGGAAGCACGACCACTGTGTAATGTTTATCTCTGTTAAAAGAACGCTTGCTGGCTTCCCGAGGAGAAATGAGAGGTGGCGTGAGAGGATCTAATTTGTAACTTAGGGGGCACCGGCGACAAGCAGGGCAGACGCACAGAGAGGCAGAAAGCCGCCGAAGTTCCTGCTCTCTCGGAAGCGGGGACTTCAACCAGCCGAAGCCCGAGGCCAGCACGGGCCGACCCCATGGAGGCGGGCTCCAGACGGCTGGGAAGCACGCAACTTCAGCAGGGGCAAGGGGCTGTACGAAGGCGTCACAAAGGCGGTTTGGAAACGCACGCAGTTCTTCTAGGGAGGAAGGCAGGCGAGCAACTGAAGCAGCCGCGTGAATGAAGACAGTTTTGGAACGTCAGGGGTCCAGAGTGGAGTGGGGTGGACACGGTGGGAAGACTGGAGGGGGTCACGCGGTGGGCCGGGAGCCTGGACCTTCTCCGGCCATCAGCGAAAACCCACCATCTGAGCAGGGCACGGAGAGAAGCGTGGCCTGAGCAAAGGCGGGGCTGGAGAGGCACAGCGACCGGCGAGAGGCTGGCACGTGATCCACGGGAACAGTGTCTCCGGCCATGTGACGGTAAAGGCGGCGGGTGTGCGACGGGCTCCATGATGGGAGAGGACAGAGGGCTCCGTACGGCAGGTTCCAGATTCCCGAGAAAACATCTCCTCGTCTTCACGGACCGGCAGAAACAGCGCAGACTCAGGGCTTAGACAAGTGGGTCCAAACTTTGGCTTCATCCCTTGGATGCTGGGCAAACTAGCTGACATACCGCCTCCAGGGAGGGTCTTAACCGCCCTCCTCAATTACACACAGAGGGTCCTGAAGGGCTGTCACCTGCAGGGCGTCCAGGAAACTTGGTCCGGCTCCCTCTCCGTACTCCTCCCCTCGTTCCTATAAAACCCCCCACTCAAACACCAGCAGAAGGCTATGGTGAGGAGGCAGAGGTTTTTAGGACACTTGGAACTTTCCAGGGGGTGAGGAGCAGAAAGGTTCCCCTTCTGGCCTCTTCTGGACTGGCTGTGTTCACAGCAATCCCCTGGAACTACCGTATTTTCATTTTCCCTACCATATTCTTAAAACGTGACTTTTGATGGAAACCTGTATGTTCTTTTCCCTGTTTTCAAACACATTGTGTAGCGTGCGGCACTCTGGACACGAGCCCTGCGCTGCACTGTTCGCACAGCGCATTACTGGAGGGAGAAACTGCGTCCCTACCTACAGGGACATCAACAAATGGAGGAGCCAGAAATCGCAACATAAAATACTCAACTCCAAAACGTCTAACCCATTTCATCACTGTGATCATCATAATCTTTTACTGTAAAGAACGGACCTTTTATTATTTTATAGCTTCTCATTACTTTTCCAGGCCTAGAAACCTAGCAAGTATTTTTAATTAGCAAAGAGCTACTTATTTTTATGTGTTATTTTACATTTGAAAAAGAGACACACACAGAGCACGAGCGGGAGGGAGACACAGAATCCAAAGCAGGCTCTGAGCTGTCAGCATAGAGTCCGACGCTGGGGTGGGGGGTGGGGTTTGAACCCACGAAACGTGAGATCACGACCTGAGCCGAGATCAAGATCAGATGCTCAACCTACTGAGTCACTCAGGCACCCCATTATTTAAACACGTTTTGGGTATGACAACAAAATAAAATCTTGAGTGGAAGAAAAATCAAGACCCGAATGCTTAAANTCTATACCCTCGAACGATGAGCTAACCTCTGGCATCTACTTACAATTTCTGTGGCGGCCGTGAACGAGAGCCCTGAACCTGTCTGCATAGGCCGATGTTCCGGGGAACGGGTGCAAGCACTCTCCTACACTCGAGAGGACACCGACTTCCGAAAGGTTAAGAACCACGATTCTAAGGGGTGCAAATGCCTCCCAACTGGGGGGCATGTTTCACGTGTCTCGGCGGGGACAAATGTCCCCGTTTTATCTGCAGGAGGCTGGAAGAGGGCACCCGGGCTGCAGGGGGGAGGAGCCCTGACCCGAGAGACACGTAAACCCAGCGAAGACCGCAGGGAAGTTCCAGGCCTGGCAGCGGAGAGGGCAGGCCCCAGGCTGCGTAGGGCCGCGCGAGCACCCTGTCCAGCCGCTCCCCGAGGGAGGGAGGAGACAGAACGATGAGACGCGGCGGGGTCTGTCTCTGCTCACCGCCAGCACCTGCTGGGGGGGCTGCAGAAGCCCCGGGGCTTCCGGGGGCAGCGCGGGCGACTTACCTTCATAGGGTCGGCGAGATAGAGTTTCTCGGCCGCGCGGCTGAACTCCTCCCAGGTCTGGTACTGCGGCATCGTGGGCCCGCAGCGGAGCGCGAGAGCAGGCGAGGTCCAGGACCGCAGGCGGCGCCGCCCGGCCCACCTTCCACTCACCTCCGGCACCAGCGACCGGTGCGGAGACCCAGCGGTCCAAGATGGCGGCGCCTCCTCGCACCAACGCCTCGTCCCATTGGACGGCCCGGCCCGCCGTCGCCCAATGGGAAGGAGGGATGCTACCAGGAGGGGCGGAGCCCCGAGCGTGAGCCTCTAGGAGCTCGCCGGGAGAAGCCGGGAGAAGCCGGGAGATGGGTGGCGGGGTGCCACAGCGCCCCCCTCAGGACTGGAGGAGCGGAACTGCGTGGTCAGGCCCAGGGTAGCGCGGGACCGCGGTGGAGCCGCTGGGTGGGAAGAGCAGGGGACCCAAGCCTGGAGACCCACGGGTCCGGGTCTGGCTGTCACGCCCGCAGCCTAGCGAGGGCGGGGGAGACATAGACGCAGCAATGCAACCGAAGTTTGTGCGACAGACATTGATGTGGGCTCGCTGGGCCCCGGAGGAAGCGCGATGGCCTGGGGGTCGCGGGCTCCCGAGCTGAGTGTCTGGAAACGTGGCGGGTGTCCCGCGGGAGGGCGGCGGAATAGCCAAGCCCCTTCAGATCTGGGCTCAGGGAGTGTGCAGGTGTGTGTAGAAGGGGGAAGAGAAGAGGAGCCCTGCGCCAGCGTGCAAGATGCGGACTTCGCTCTCCAGGCAGCGGGAGACACCTGCATGAATCAAGTTTATTTGGGTATATTTTACGTACAGTAAAACGTACTGGTGTTAAACGTACACGTCCGCTGCATTTTGACCAACGTATATGTGTGTATACCCACTGGTCATATACCAATATGCCCGATACCACAATCAGGATCCGAGACCTTTCTTCATCTCCAGAAAGTTCCCTTATGCTACTTTATATTTAACCCCCCCACGCCCACCCCTGCCTCTAGACGATCACTGATCTGCTTTCTGCCACCCTAGATGGGTTTTTCCTGTTCACTGCATTTTATAGGTCCCCAGCTTTCACCTCGTAGTGGGCAAAGAGAAAAGAGCAAGCTTGGGGGAGATTGGGGAAGACAGGGCGTTCAGTTCTGGACTTGTTGAGCCTTGGGACATCCAGGGGGAGCCCGCTGGTAGCTGAGCTGGTGTCTCCAGAAACTCCAGGAGCTGTGTGAAATGACAGTCATCAGCAGACAGGACACGGCGTGAGGAAAGGAGACTGACGCAAACCTGGGAAACGGCCACATGCTCATATGGTTAGAGAGAAGGAGCAGAGCCCACAAAAGAGGCAGAGGAGAAATGGTCAGGGAGAGAAAAGGAGACCAGGGGGGTTTCGACGTGACGGAGGAGCAGGTTCTGCGGGACGGGTCCGTGATCTCAGGGGGCAGACAGGGCACAGGTACAAAGACCCGAAAGAAATCGATCCATGGTCGCCATTGGTGACCTCGGCCAGACGAGGCGCGGTCAGATTGGGATCCGGGTGCAATTGATGGAGAGAAGCAGAGGAGCCGTGAAAGTGGAGGCAGCTATCCGAGCATAAACGGAGGAGCTCACAAAGTGGCCTGAAGACATTGGTGAAAAAGAGTGTTATTTTTATTTATTTATTTATTTATTTATTTATTTATTTATTTATTTTTAATTTTTAATGTTTTATTTATTTGTGAGAGAGAGAGAGAGACAGTGTGAGCAGGGGAGGGTCCGAGAGAGGGAGACACAGAATCTGAAGCAGGCTCCAGGCTCTGAGCTGTCAGCACAGAGCCTGACGCGGGGCTCGAACCCACAAACCGTGAGATCATGACCTGAGCCGAAGTCAGATGCTTAACCAACTGAGCCACCCAGGCGCCCCTATTTATTTATTTTTTTTAAACGCGGGGCTCGATCCCACAAGCCTGGGATCATGACCCCAGCCAGAATCAAGAATCGGACGCTCAACTGTCTGAGCCACCCAGGCGCTCCCGAGAGTGTTCTTTTTTAAGATGGGAAGAGTTTGTGCCTGTTTATAACTTCCAGAGAAGGCATCGTCAGAGACGCAGAGATGAAAACTACAAGAGAAAGAGCAAAGCAGGATCTCAGAAAGAGAAGGGGAGTACCAAAGGTACAGACGTGTGACCAGGGCAAGGTCCCCAGTGCCTTGCAGATGTCCTGTCTTGAGACCATGCCAGCTTTGCCCTCTGTCACAATGCGGATCATAACGTCTATCAGGTGCGAGGCGGACCTCGTCCGGCCTCACGGACACCACAGCTTGGTGAAGAGGGTTATGGTGCAGCAGGGATCCCAAGGTGAGGGTGCCCATCACTCAGCCCGGCCCGGCCCCTGAAGAGAGAGAATCAGGAAGAGGAAGATACGGACTCCCGTGGCTTATCCCAGTGCCCCCCTCCCCCCACCGGCTGCACTTGGCGCATTTTCTGAACCAGGTTTTTTTCCCAGCTGTAGAGAAACGGCTCCCGAAAGGCTACCAGAGGAGTGCCCTCTGTAAAGTGCACTTCGCTTCATTGTCACGCGCACACATGTCATTTGGGTGTTAAAACAACCCCTTGAGGGTGGCCGGCCAGCCCTTATCACGACTCTGGAAATCTGAAAAGCTCAGGAAAACAAAAGTATCCTAGTAACTCCGTTGGTAGAAAACTTGACCTGACCTTTCAGAAAGTTGTTTGGAGTCCTTATTTGTGCCTCTCGGTGTGTTTGAGCACAGGGTGGAGCCCAGCCTCTGCCAGTGGTGTGAGGTGGCACATGGCGAGTACACCGTATTACCCTTGTGGATGCTGACAAGCTGTGAATTCCCAAACGCACGTGGCTGCAAGCAGTTTGGACAGAGGATTATGGGTCTGTGTAGCTCTCCTCTCTAGGTGATGAAGAAATGGAGTCTGAGAGGTGCCTGGGTGGCTCAGTCAGTTAAGTGTCCGACTTCGGCTCAGGTCATGATCTCACAGTTTGTGGGTTCAAGCCCCGTGTCAGGCTGTGCTGACAGCTCGGAGCCTGGAGCCTGTTTCAGATTCTGTCTCCCTCTCTCTGCCCCTCCCCCACTTACACACTCTCACTCGCTCAATAAATGAATAGACGTTAAATTTTTTTGAAAAAAAATAGAAATAAAAATAAAATTAAAAAAATAAATAAAATTTTGGGGCATCTGGGTGGCTCAGTCAGTTAAGCACCTGACTCTTGATTTCAGCTCAGGTCATGATCTCGTGGTTTGGGAGTTAGAGCCTCATATCAGGCTCTGTGCTCACAGCGTGGAGCCTGCTTGGGATTCTCTCTCCCCTCTCTCTCCCCTCCCTCCCCCAAATAAATAAACAGGCATTGAAAAAAAAAAAAGAGGAAACCAAGTCTGTGAATAGAATGGATTGGGGCAGGACTTCGCAGCCAGCCGGCAGGTGGCCATCACAACAGGAAGTGGGAGGACTCATCGTGATTTTTAGGAAACGTAACTGGCGTAACTGGCGGCAATGAGAAGCTGGATGGGTAGGGCAGAGCCAGGGCGCAAGGTCAAAACCTAAAGCCTTGTCCTTTGTCCTGTGTTGGTGGCCTCCTTAGTTGCTCTCCTGTGTTTGCTGTCAGCCCCGAGGGCGTGGGTGGCACAGGCGTCCCTGGGCCCAATGATCCCCGCAGACAATATTCCGCCCTTTCTTGACTATATTATTTGGGTGCATTTGAGGCCACCGGCTACCCCATTGTCCTTAAAACTTCCCAGGCCCTTGTCCCTCCTTCTCCCCACCTGGCTTTACCTGCTCTGGCTCCTACTGCCCCCAGCTCCTTCGGCAGCCGTCCCTGGGATAACAGACCTTGGGGTCCCCCTCCGCGGTTCTTCCTGGGCCATGATGTGTCACTCTTGGGTTTCTGCTCAGTCCTGCCTTCTTCCCCGAGCCTCAGATTCTCATGTCCAAATCCCTGCCAGGCCCTGGGCTAACCTGAGTTCCATTTGGGGAGATGAAAACAACTTCTTGGCAAACCGAAGTGACTTACTTTTTTTTTATGTTTATTCATTTATTTTGAGAGAGACAGGGAGGGGCAGAGAGAGAATTCCGAGCAGGCTCTCCACCCAGCGCAGAGCCCTATACGGGGCTCCATCCCATGATGATGAGACTGTGATCTGAGCCAAAATCAAGAGGCCTACGCCTAACCGACCGAGCCACCCAGGTGCCCCAAACTGATGGGACTTATAAGCAACAGGTGTGATGCCTTCTTTTCCCCTTGTTTTACTATTGCCCTTGGCAAGTCATTAGCCACTCATTGCTTGACTGCCAGGAATTCACTACCGGCATCTCACAGGCTTTTAGGGTCAAGTCTCTGGGCTGGTCACAGTCCTTCTAAGCGGATGAGGTCAGGGCAGAAATAATAAGGCAAATTCACAAATCCCGGAAATGGAAGACAGGAAAGGTGCCCCAGGGAAGGAGAGGTGGTCTAACCTGGAGAATCTGGCAATGCTTGTGCCCTTTCCTTTCCCTTGATCTTGCCCCAGAGGAGAAAGATTTCATTGTTTTCAAGATGGAGAGAAATGCCCATTGGTTTTGAATTCTCCTGCTTGAAGCTTTTTGTCCCCAGATTCACTTCCGGAAGCCGTAGGCTCCACGATAATCCTAACGACAGTGCAGGGCACTGCCAGGGTGCCCGGGACTGTGTGTCATGCTTGGGGGGGGGCGGGTCACGCGGGATTCATNGGATTCATGGAACCCACCACTCGCTGTCGGTCAAAGCAGCCGCTGTTGCTCCGGTACCTTCCGGGCCACGCGGTCAGCACGACACAAATCAGGTAAGAGGATCTGATGGGGAAACCGGTTAGCCCGGTAGCTGTGTCCAGAACGGGGAAGAAAGGCGAGCGGATGCGCCCGGCGCCCAGCGGAGGGCAGTGGTGTGCAGAGTCCCAGGGAGCTATCCCCGTCCCCGGAGGAGGCTGTCCAGGGGAGCTGCACTCCCAGCTCAGCCGGGGACGCTGCTGGTGNTCATTGAGCACCCCTCCCGGGGCACAGCGAGAGCAAAGCTGTGTGCGGGGAGCTTACCCCCCAGTGAGCGCACAGGCCGACAAGGGTGAGGCGAGGTGACCAGCAGGCAAAGCCCAAGGCCACACGGAGCACGTACAGAGCGCCCAGGCTCCGGGGCACCGAGGCCGGGGGGAGTCAGGCGGCAGTGAGCATCCCTCCCACCCGGGGCTCAGAGGTGAAGACCGGAGGATACAGGTGGGGCTATAGAACGTGTCCGAACAGTCCTCCCTGGCGGGTCTGTGGGCGTAGCCCGGAGCTGCCCTGGGGCCCCACAGCCAGCACTCTGGATGGAGCCTGTGGTTGAACCCCCAGAGCTGCCCAGGACCCGTAGGCATCCCCTGAGGCTGGGGGGCAAAGGGAAAGAAAGTTCCTCTAAGAGACAAAGCTCCTTCTGAGAAATAGGGGCTCCGAGAGCACAGGCACCCCCAGGCGCGCGGCAGGCGGTCTGGGCGCACCCCGCTCCAAGAACGCCGACAGCGCCCTATGCTGGGCAGGTAACGATCTGTTTAAGGTGAAACAGACTTAGGCAGGATGAAAACATTTGGAAAACAACGGGGGAGAATTCCTTTCTCCCCCCCCCCACCCCTGGGGGTGTTGAGGCTCCGTGGTGGGAAAGACCACCCTCGATGCTGCCCCCCTCGGAGGGCAAGGGGGGCAGGCCAGGTCAGACCTGCCCAACCCAGGCTGCGGGCGGGCCGTTCTGGGGACCCGAGACCCCAGGAGGCGCAGACACCTAGATCTCTGGGCTCCTGGCTTGTCAGCTGCGTCTGAAATACATTGCAGCGAAATGCAAGCCCCAGGAGCTGGGAAGCAAGGTCCCAAGTTCAGCCCTGAGCCCTGCGGGCAGCCTGGCCAGCCTCCCCCCTGCTCAGGTCTCCGCTCTGCGCTGGCTGCCCACGGGGCCCCAGAGAATGGCCCCATTGTCCGTGAGGCTGAACCGAAATAGCAGCGTCCTCTGTTCTCCGCCTTGGGGAGATTCACTTGAACCCCCAAGGTCCCAGATGTGGGCGACAATGGAGGTGGTTGTGGCCATTTAGTGAGTGGGGAGCAGATGAGAACCAGGTAGTCAGAAAGCAGCCCCGGGCGGTGGGCCGGGCAGCGGGAGACTATGATTACGCAGTGCCCCCATTAACCCAATTAGCCGTCACTGGCAGGATTCTGTTAATCACCGAAGAAGCTGGGTGGGAAGGTGGGAAAGGGGACAGCCAGCTGGTGGGGGTGGGGGGTGGGGAGGAGGGAAGAAAAGACTGGGAGTTATTTCTAGGCTGGTAAATGTTATTTTTATCCTTTTTTTTCAATGTTCTGGATTCTTTTTTTCTAACATGCCCTGGAGCATTTGGGTGAACTGTGTTCGCATTAATTAATAAATCAGATGACATCTCCGCTCTGAGGCCGGCTCTGCCTTGGAAACCCCCTGGGTGGCCCGGGGAGTGGTGACTGCAGGCTCTTGACTGGTCGCAGCTGCCTGCGCCCTCAGTCAGTCAGTCCAGCAGTCAGTCAACACACCCTGAGCGCTGGCTGCCTGGTGCTCACTGGGGTTCTGTGGGGGCGGGGGTGGAGCGGGAAGGGGCGCAGCATGAGAAAGGCAGTGTCTGGGCGCAGGGCTTGCGGTAATGAGCTGCGCTTTCGATCAAGTCCCAAAATTCGGCTGTTCTAACTAGGCGGGCGCGGGGCGGGAATCAGGGAAAGCCGCACAGGGGGCTGGGTTTATGAGGACGAAGATCGGATGATAGACAGAATGGCCAGGCTTTTGGATGCAGAGGGTGTGAGCAGAGACAAGCATTCAGGGAGCCGGCTTGGACCTTCCCCAGCGAGAGCTTGGGGAGCCTGGGGTTTGGTGAGCTTGGGAAAGGGAGCACTGATGGGAACAGAGGCCACTGGGGACACGGTGGGCAGCGTGCTCCCGCCCTGCTCCCAAGCCCCCCCCAACTCGACTTTATCTTTTTAACAATTGTTTCTAGGGGCGCCTGGGTGGCTCAGTCGGTTGAGTGTCCGACTTCGGCTCAGGTCATGATCTCACAGTCCGTGAGTTCCAGCCCTGCATTGGGCTCTGTGCTGACAGCTCGGAGCCTGGAACCTGCTTCGGATTCTGTGTCTCCTTCTCTCTCTCTGTCCCTCCCCTGATCACGCTCTCTCTCTCTCTCTCTCAGAAATAAATAAAACATTAACAACAAAAAATATTAAAAATTGTTTCTGATGTTTATTTATTTTTGAGAGACAGAAAGAGTGCAAGCAGAGGAGCGGCAGAGAGAGAGGGAGACAGAACCTGAAGCAGGCTCCAGGTTCCTAGCTGTCAGCACAGAGCCCGATGCAGGGCTCGAACTCACGGACTGTGAGATCATGACCTGAGCCGAAGTTGGACGCTTAACCGACTGAGCCATATGGGGCCCCTGGACTTTCTCTTGTTTAGAGGAGCTGCATGTGGGATTGTGCGAAGCAGGGCCCTGATACCCGAGGCTTCACGGCAGTAGGGAAGGGGGAAAGGGAAACCCCCCAGGGCCAGAGCACAGGGAGGCAGAGGGAGGGCAGGCTGAGCCCCAGGAGAAGAGTGACCGCCCTGTGCCACGGCCTGCTCTCCCGCCGGCCCCGCTGTCCTCAGATGCTGGGCGCACGCCCAGTGCCAATCCCCAGCTCTCACCTCTGCCCACCTCATCCAGCCTTCCAGCCCCTGCCAAAGAGGAAAGGAATGAAGTGTGCAAAGCCTTTGTCTTCGGTACAAAGGCGGGGTGCTCTGTGTCCCCTGGTGTGTGGCCAGCTGCAAGCTGGGTGTGTCTGGTGGCTCAGGCTCCTGGTAACATTACTGCCCTTTGTGGTCGTCTTTAGGCTACAGGGCTGGGCCAGGAGGGGGCAGGCGCCAGGCTCTGTAACCAGACACTTGGGACTGTCCTGCCCAGTCAGTGCTTGCTGATGACCCAGGGGGAAGTTACCTCCCCCACCCCTCAATGATTTCATGAAAACACTCTTCTTTAATCACCGACTAATGAGATTTCTGTATCCCCAGACGTGCCAGGCGTGCGTACTGAGATCTGAACTGTCACATGCATGGGGTGAGGGCAGAGAAACAGGTCCATCGTCGTTGCTAGACCTCCTTCCTACCGGACATGGGTCACCAGCTCCCCACGGGCCCCTCCTCGAGGGGCTGGGGTGGCGTCCGCACGGAACGGATGGGTGGCCTGGGGCCGTGTGCACTGAGCCGCACAGTCCGCCCCGTTCTCCAAGCGGCGGCCCCAGATCACTCCTGCTTCTCAGGATTCACCACTGCCCAGCAACGTGCACCTGGGCCTGGTCCCCTGGGCCGCAGGGGGTGCTGAGTCGCCGGGGTACCCTCAGGGGGCGCCTCAGCGCGGGCACCCTTCAGCAGCGACCTCTGCTCAGGGCAGGAGGAGACCGGCGGGTCTCCAGCTCACCTGTGGGCAGAGGTGGGGCACCTGCTTGGGTACCTGCGTTGGCCACGCCATGGTACAGCGCCCAGAGAGCTTCCCAGCGTCCCCGCGAGAGCTCTGGCCCGTCTCCCAGCCGCGCTCGGCCCAGAGGCCCAGGCTCAGCTCTAGGCAAGCCCTGACCGCCAAGCTCTCCCTGCAAGCGCCAACAGGACTTGAAATCCTCCTGACCTCCTGGGGTAGGGGTGCGGCCACTGACTGCTGCGGTCCCAGGGGGTCGGCTCCCCATCTCTGTCCAGATGCAGCGGTCCCCAAAGCCGCTCTGAAGCTGGCCTTGAACTCCTGTGGCCTCCCTTGGTGTCGGGAGGCCTCCCAGCTGGTTGCAGCGGGCAGAGCCTTCTCGCTGACTTGGGCTTTTTGGAGCAGGGTGTTGGTGAAGCGGAGTTTTGGCAAGAGTCTTGGCAGCCGCTGCCGGGAGGAGGCTGAAGGGAGATAATTAGACCTGGTAATTGGTTTGCTTTTGCCTTTCTTACGGGCGGCAGTGACCGTGGCTGAGAGGGGAAGACACAGAAGAAAGTTGTTCTCCAGACTCAAGGCGGAGCCGTCCCCGTCCTGGGGGAAGGCGGTGGGCCGACCCGTCCAGCCATCCTGTCCCATCTTGCCTGGCACATCTGAGTTTCTGTGGCAGGATTCTCGGTGCCGCACGCTGCCCCCCCTCGGCTCCCCCCCCGCCCCCGGGGCCATGCTTGCCCATGTCCACGCCAAGCCTGGGACCAGATGACTTAGAACTTTGAATTTCAGAATCATCTTAAAAAACTTTTTAAATGTTCGTTTATTTTTGAGAAAGAGAGAGACCTTGAGCGCAGGAGCCGGGGAGGGGCAGAGAGAGAGGGGGACACAGAATCGGAAGCAGGCTCCAGGCTTTGAGCTGTCAGCACGGAGCCCAAGACGAGGCTCGAACTCACAAGCTGTGAGATCATGACCTGAGCTGATATCAGACGCTCAACCGACTGAGCCCCCCGGTGCCCCCCAAGGGCCATCTTCAGACGGAGTCGCCCCACTCTGGCTACCCCAAGGACAGCCACTGCTGGGCCTGTAGCAAAGGACTTGAGTGAAGCTTTTGTTCGCGAGCAGTGCTGACTCATCATTCTCCCCTTTCTCCTCCCCCCACCCCCACCAGAAGTTTGCTCTCTGGGCGGTTTCCAGGCCCCCGTCCCTCCCGCTGGACGTTTCTCCAGACCAGATGGCGCACATTAGGTCTCAGCTTGCAACCTACTGCCCTTTGCGGGCGCACGTTCTGGATTTGTCCCAGCCTGAGCAGCTGATTCCCCTGGATGCTCTGGGAAGGGCTCCCTGTTCGATTCCGCCCTCGGCACATGAGCTTGGAAGTTGCCGTCTCCCGGCTTTCGTGGGGGGGCCTGTTGCTTCTAAGCGCAGACATGGAAGTGGGGGGCCCGGGGCCTGGAGTCAGACGGCAGGCTGGGGGCCCCCGGAGCCATGCGTTAGGTGGGCAGGGCTGGCACCGCCTTTGGAGGAGGGAGTGGCTCAAAGTCCACTGGAGGCTGGAGTGTTTGAGGGTCTCAGGTAAAGCAGAGGAAGGAGTTCATGCCCAGGTGAAGCCTGAGGGTCTGGGTTCAGACGGGACAGACTTCCTACCCTCCTAGCTACCTGTGTGCTAGTCCAGTAGGTAGTTGTTGAGCACATGCGTTGTGTCAGACATGGTGCTTTGGGCTGGGGAATAAGAATACGGACGGTTGGTGCCTTCGAGGGACTCCCGGAGTGCGTCTGAGGGGGTCCCTGTAACATGCTCTTTAAATGGAATGAATGTTCCAGGCACAGAATTGGGGCCCCAGAAGATAAAGCTGCTGAATGCAGCCTTTGGGGCCTGATTCTGGCTACGGAGTCTGTTCCCTGGCACCCAGAGAGGAGATCTTGCCGGGAGGGAGCATCCTGCCTCTTGTTGGTGGCCTGGGGTCCAGGGAAAACGAGTTTGCAAGATCACGGGGCCAACTGGAGAGTGCACCCGTGGTCTTCAGGCCAGCACCGAGGCGCCCAGTCCAGGGCGAGCAGGGGACACCGAGGCGCCCAGTCCAGGGCCAGCAGGGGCCCTGTTTTCCGCAGCTTTTGTGCTATAGCACGGCGGTGTCTTTACCTCGCATCTAGCAAGAGTGAGTAATCTATCTGGGATATTTAACCCAAACCAGACATTACCTCACTGGTGTCTTATCCAAAGCTGCTCCAATCTTCCCAGTAACCCCAGTGATTTGGGCTCTTCTGCGTGTTAAGCAGTATAGGGAGGACTCCACAGGCTTTCTGAGTATGGGGGGGCCCGGCACACTCAGAGCTGAGAAGCCCCCCCTCTAGGATTTGCTCCCAAGCCCCCCTCACCCCCGGGAAACATCTGCATCCTTCATTCTGGAAACACAGCGGGGGAAGCGAGCCCAGCCCTCCCCACAAGCGTGCAGACTCTCGTAGGCTTCTCTGGCTGTCGTCTTCCCCGAGGGGAGGAAGAGTTTTGTGTGTGAGCTCACAGCGCCCGCCCCCCCCCCCTGCCCCCCGGGCAGGCCAGGGCCAACACCAGCAGCGGGCAGCCCCCCTCTCTGAGGCCGATGGCTGCTCTCTCACGGAAGAGTCAGAGAGATGGCGATGGGAGTGGTCATGGGCCATGTGACCAGCAGCAGAGTCACAGGCGGCTCCTGTGACCGCCCCCTCCCCCAAAACACAGGTGTAGAAAGGCTGCTGCTTCCTGGCAAAGGGCCACCTGATGGGTTGGTCAGAAATGGAACCCCCTGGGGTTGTCCCCACATAGAAAGACCATGGTAACCCCGGGCCAGGCAGTGGGATGTCTGTGTTTGGCAGCAGAAAACTCAAAGCCCAGTGAAAAACTTCCATGTGTCCAAAGTCACTATGTCCAAGGTGACATGGCGGTGTAAGTGTTCATTTTGATATGTGTCATGGTGACATGACTACGGACTGTCCCCTGTTGTCCTAATGGTTACTGACGTGTGTCAGAAGGACACGATGTACAGTCTGGGACTTGCTTCAAAGTGTGTTCGTAGCAGAGCACCCGGCTGGCTCTGTCGGTGGAGTGGAGTGTGTGACAATTGATCTCAGGGTTGTGAGTTCAAGCCCCATGTTGGGTGTAGAGATTACTTAAAAATAAAATCTTGTTTAACTGTTTATTTATTTATTTTAAGAGAGAGAGTGTATGCAATCAGAGAAAGGGGGAGAGAGAGAATCCCAAGCAGGCTTTGTGCCGTTGGGCACGGAGCTCGACTCAGGGCTCAAACTCACGAACCGCGAGATGGTGACCTGAGCCGAAATCAAGAGTCGGACACTCAACTGACGGAGTCACAATAAAATCTTTAAACAATAGTAGAAGAAAATATGTTAGCAGAAATATAAGAAAGAAAAAAGAGATAAAGCACATAAGATAAAATCTTTTAACAATTGAGTCTGAGTAATGGGTAAGATGGTTCCACTTTACTCTTTTCTCAACCTTTGTGGTTGATTAAACATTTTCGTAATGAAAAGGAAAATTAAAGACACTGATTACTGTTGAAAGACAAGCCCACAGATGGGAGATGATATTTACAACCACATCCACTGACAGGGATTTCTACCCAAAATATATGAAGAACTCCCACAAATCAGTTAAAAAAAACAACAAAAACAGGGATGCCAGGGTGGGGGTGGGGCTCGGTCAGTTAATTGTCGTGCTCTGTGCTGACAGCTCAGAGCCTGGAGCCTGCTTCACATTCTGTGTCTCCCACTCTCTCTGCTCCTCCCTGGCTCTCTCTCTCTCTCTCTCTCTCAAAAATAAATAAACTTTTTAAAATTTAAAACAAAAAAGCAGTTTTATTCTCAGAAGAAACTTGAATGGCCAATGTCCACCCTCACAGGTGATCAGGAAAATGCAAATTAGAAAACAAGACACCAGTTTATGCCCATAAGGTTGGCAAGCATTTCAAAGCCTGGCAATATCAAGTATTGGGGGAAATGCACAGTTTAAAACATACGCTTAGAAAGCAGTTTGGGGGGCGCCTGGGTGGCTTAGTCGGTTAAGCGTCCGACTTTCACTTAGGTCATGATCTCGCGGTTCGTGGGTTCGAGCCCCGCGTCGGGCTCTGTGCTGACTACCAGCTCAGAGCCTGGAGCCTGTTTCAGTCTGTGACTCCCTCTCTCTCTGACCCTCCCCTGCTCACACTGTCTCTCCTAGAAATAAATAAAAACATTAAAAAAAAAATTTAAGAAAGCAGTTTGGGAATATCTGTGAGAAACACATATGTCCTACAACCCAAGTGTCTACTTCTGAATGTAGACCCCTCAGAAAGCCTTGGGCAGGGGGCACCTGGCTGGCTCAGTCGGAAGAGCCTGCAACTCGGGGTTGTGGGTTTGAGCCCCACATTGGGTGTAGAGATTACTAAAAATAAATTTCTTTAAAAAGTCTTGGGCAGGTGCACAATATATATTTGGATCACACATTCAATGCCTGACACTGTGTTGTTGATGGAGAAATAATTAAGGACATGTGCATAAAAGGATGTACTATATTGAAGTTAAAATAAATATATATTAATATACATGTATATAATCATGGATGAGTTTCCAAAACATAACACAGATACTGAGTGAAATAAAAGAAAATTGCAAAAAGACATGCATGCTATTATACTGTGTATATAAACAATTTAAATTCCCTGCATAACATTTTTGGGCCCCTCTCTCTGTGTCATAAGAGACCAAAAATAATTGGAAGGACCCCAGGGCAATAGGAGAATAGAGATTATCTCCAGGGCAGGAGAGGAAGGAGTGGGCGTGACCTCAGTTTTATCTGCAATGTTTGCTTTCTCTTTGGGGAAAAATGTTTTTTAAAAGAATCTGAAGCAGATGCATGCAAAGAGTGACACTTGAATATGGGAGCGGTAGGTACCGGGTATTTATTATCAGGCTTAGCTCGTTTTAATATGCTTCGCAGATACTGTAGTTTTTACAAAGTGAAGGTTCCGGACGTCAGGGGAGGAAGTCCCCGCAGATGTGGTGGAAACAGCACGGAACGGGGACCCCGAGTGGGGCCCGAAGACGGGACGGAAGGGCTGCGATCTCATCATCACACTGAACGGAGGAGCACACGGTTCCTGGAGGAGGAACGTCCTCCTGGTGAAGACGCCGTGAAGGCGGCGCAAGTGACCGCGGAGGACCCAGAACGGGACGCCGGCCGCGCTGAGGCGGCGGCGACGGGGTCTGAGGACGGACTCAGCCCTGAAGGAAGTTCTACCACGGGTCCCATGAGGTCAGGCTGCACCGCGTGTTCCAGAGAAATCGCTCGTGAGGGGAAGAGTCCATCGATGAGGCCGACTTGTCTTATTTTCAGAAAGTGCCACGGCCGCCAGCCGGCAGCCCCAGCACCCTGACCAGTCAGCAGCCGCCAGCAGGGAGGCCAGACCCTCCAGCAGCGGAAAGCTCAGACTCGCTGAAAACTCAGACAGATGATGGTTAGGGTGTTTTAGCAATAGACTATTTCTTTAAGTTTAATTATTTTTTTATTTTGAGAGAGAGTGAATGAGCGTGCACGCGCAGGGGAGGGGCAGAGACAGAGAGAGAGGGAGAGAATCCCAAGCAGGCTCTACACTGTCAGCGCAGAGCCTAATGCAGGCTCGATCCCAGGGCTCTGGGATCATGACCTGAGCTGAAACCAAAAGTCAGATGCTTAACGGACTGACTACCTAGGCGCCCCTGCAATGAAGTATTTTTTGATCAAGGCATGCACATTGCTTTTAATTTTCTTGTACACTGTTTCTTAGACATATACCATTGCGCACTTACCTGCAAACATAACCTTCACATGCAGGAGGAAGAGGAAACCGGTAATTTCTCTGGACTGGATTTGTCGCGTGGTCTGGTTTGCTGGTCTGGGAGCACCTCCCATTTGGAGCACCCCCTCCTGGTCCAGGAGCACCCCCTTCTGGGTCTGGGAGCATATCATTGGTCTGGGAGCATCCCCCGTCCAGGTTTGGGAGCATCTCCCTCCTGGTCTGGGAGCACCCCCCCACTCTGGGAGCACCCCCTCCTGGCCTGGGAGCGGCCCCCCTCCAAGGTGTGCCTGTCTATTGCTGTCTGTACTACTCTGCATGTTTCAAATATGTTGTAACTTAAAAACCAGTTTCTTCAGGGAGGTCCTGAACCCTCCTTTCTGCTTCTCATCTTTTCCCATGACGTCAGAATGTCTGTGAGAGCGATTCCCGCCCTGGCGTCCCGTCCGTTCCCGCACCAACATCACGCCTGCCTCCAGCCACCTGAAGGCGGATTCTTTTCTGATCTCATGTTGGTCATCCGAGTCAGTGACCTCTGTCACCCCTGTCCCCAAATGGCTCTTTCTTGTCCTGTCTTCTTTCTGGCAGCAGCCCATCCAATAAATGTTGGGATGTATTTTCCTTATTTTTCCCCCTTAAATGCCTTTTGTGCCCCCTCCTGAAATGTTGTTTCACATCAATGATCTCCAAGCTCAAAAACCTGATGG
Organism: Crocuta crocuta; assembly: GCF_008692635.1. Lineage (NCBI taxonomy): Eukaryota > Metazoa > Chordata > Mammalia > Carnivora > Hyaenidae > Crocuta > Crocuta crocuta. The sequence goes on from NW_027532592.1 coordinate 3,347,998, forward strand.
TGCCCACAGCCAGTTGGAGAGGGTCCAAGACCCTGAGGCATTTGTGGACGACCTTGAGCCTGCTGCCTACCTCTTCCTCCGGCTTCGCTGCCCGTGGTCAGCTGTCACTAAAGGGCCCCACTGTCACCGGGTCCTGGTGCACGTCTCCCTGCCTCCCTGCGTTTTGCGGCCCTGAGATGCTTTACCTTCTGGTTCAGATTGGACGCCTTCTCCGTGGAGGCTTCGTTCACTCCTGCAGGGTCTACACTGCCCCGGACACAGGTGACGCTCTAAAGGCACGTCCTCCCCCCTCCACGGTCCCTTTCTGCGAGTCCCGAGCTCCGTTGTTTGGCAGACCCAGGAAGCAGAGGTGGGGGGACTAGACTTGCTCACCCATGTGGTACCTCGTCCCTATAGACACTATATCCACCCTCCCCCACCCTCCTTCCCCTGGGCTTCCTTGAGCCGTATCTGCTCTGAAGCAGGCCGGCCTTGTATCAGGCTTGCCGAGAGGGTAGGGTGTGGTGGTCTGACTCACTGCCAGAAGCTAGTGAAAACAAGATTACTCTGCATGTGATACTGTATCAGATCTAAGATGCACTCCCCCCACCCCATTTTAATATCTCTGAAATCAGGACGCGTTTTGCAATCAATGCAAGTTTTCCCCCCCTTGGTGGTATAGAAAAATAAAAGTGTGTCTTATATCGATGGTATCTATAATTGGATGAAATCAGGTACAGGAGAAGGTCATTGAAAATACACATAAAATACAAACAAATGGCTCTTATTATTTGATGTGAATATTAGTTCTCAGTGTTAAAAGTGAGATTTTGGAACACTGCTCTCGGCAGGCACACTGGTTTCTTCCTTCTTTCCTTCCTTCCTTCCTTCCTTTCTTCCTAAGCAATCTCTATGTCCACTGTGGGTGGGGCTCAAACTCACGACCTTAAGATCATAAGTCACATGCTCCACTGACTGAACCAGCCAGGTGCCCCTCGACAGGCACACTTTGAGAAGAAGGTTCCAGAACGTTCTAGCACATTCTCTCGCAGAGGCGGCACTGTGCTCTGCACATTTTGTAAGCTACTGGAGGGCAGAGAGACCCAGAAGAACATAGAGCTTGGTAGTCTCTGTGTGATAAGAGCAGACATGAAGCCCCGCGAGCAGCAACTGTAAACTGGAGGTCTTTCTGGAGGAAGTGACTGACCAATGGTGCAGACAATGTGCAGATGATCAGGAATTGAGCCCCGGCCTCCTGGCCTCAGTCCTGGCTGGGCTGCTACCCTCTGATCTCACTCCCCGTGCCTCTCACCACGAGGAGAGAATCTGGGCCATCAGACCGTTGCCACACACGAGTGTCATGATGACAGACGTTGCCAACAGTGTGGTCAGGAATTCACTGTATGTTTATGCTTTCCTGACTCAGTTCCCCCCCCCCCCCCCCCCCCTCCCACTCC
>NW_027532592.1:3349467-3354318 GCF_008692635.1 Crocuta crocuta
CGGGGAGGGGTCAGGCCGCCCAGGGCCCCCTCCTGTCGCTTCCTCATACCACTTCCTGGTGAGGAGGGGTCCCCAGTGAAGATCTCTGGCCCTTCCTGGTCACCTTCTACCTCACCTGCCCATCCTGTCTGGGTGGCTTAGGCAATAAGTGCCCCGTGACAATCTGGGTGGTCGAGGGAGGCCCCCCATGCAGCATGGGACCACATAGACGACGAACTGTGATCACTGCAAACACAAGGAACTCAGAAGCTGGAGAGGGAGGAAAGAGAGGGGCTTGAAAACTCAAAGACACGCGCACGCGCGCGCACACACACACACACACACACACACACACACACGGTGGGTTTTCCCAGCGGTTTGTTGTTACGTGGTTTTGTCTTGTGCTCTTCCCTGGCTGGACTGCGCTTACGGTCCTAAATAGGCCGGTGGCCAAGTCGCTCCCTGGATGCGTGCTAGGGCGAGGGCTGGCAGTGGAGACCTTTTCCTGCTTACGGAAGCAGCTCCTCCAAGGAGCTGGGAGGCGCGGCGATGGCGAGGGCAGAAGACAGAAGGCAGCCCGGAGAAGCTTATGGCCCGCCCGGGGCGCCCTCTCTCCCTCTCCCTCCACAGCCTGCTGAATGGAGGTCAGGGAATACTATTTTGAGGCTCAGACAGGGACAGGAGGCTGCTGGGGCGATCGGCCAGCCTGCAGAGCCTGAGGGGGGAAAAAAGCGTCGTCAATCAAGGCAGCGCTAAACACAGACGCTGTTCTCTGACCTTCACCCCGGGTGCTGCCTCACTCCTGGTGCTTTTTCTTTGCCAGAACCACACTGAGAGGAAGCTGCTGAGACAAAGAGGTGACCGTGGAGCCAACTTCTATTTCTGGCCTGTGGTTGACCCTGGGAAGTAACCTTGAGCAGGCCACTAAGCACCCACCCCAACCCAGGGTAATTGTATTGGATTCCAACCCAAGCCGAGGGCCTCCCAGGAAAATTGCAAAGTTGAGCTTGTAAAGTGCTTTGAGATCTCAGAAGAGACACACAATCAATGTTTCGGGTGATATTATGGGCTGCCTTTGATATCTGGCTCTCCACGCACTGGCTATGTCCTCTCCCTCACTCAGGGACCGAGTATAGAACGCACTGCAGATTAGGAATGAAAATAGCCAATGTGTATTAAATATTGACTATGTGCTGGGTACTTTGGCTGCATGCTCAGGGCAACCTTACGAGGGACAGTTGAAGAAACAGAAGTCCAGAGAGGTTAAGTAGCTTTCCTAAGGTCACACAGTCAATAAGCCAGAGCTAGTATCTAAACTCCGGTTTCCCCGCAACCCTGGAGTGTAATCAACAACTGCGCTGAGCAGGGCGGTATGAGATTTGGAACCATGTAAACAGGAGACAGGCAAAGGATGGGCTCTGTGGTGATACCGAAGCGCTTTTGGAGATCGGAGGAAAGAGGGATGAGTAGGGGCTGGGCTCTCCAGGGAGAGCGTGAGCCTTGAGCAATCTCGTTTCTGCCGTGTACACCGAGTGGGAACACTTAGGCTCTCTGGAATCACTGTGTGTACAAAAGTGCTAATTTGCATTGGTTGCTGGGAAAAGGGGCACGGAGGAGGGGCTCATTCGAGGCCGAGTGAGGGGCCTGTGGCACGCACTGTCTTGAACTCGTTTGCAAGGCACTCGGGCTCTTGAAGCCCCGTGGCGCTCTGCACATGGTGTCCGTGCTAAGATGACACAGCTATGTGTCAATGATATCTCAGCTACATGTAAAAAAAACCCCACCCAACCAGCACGTCCCCCAAATGGTTTTGGCCACAGAACACCTTCGTTCATTGAACTTGTGACAGTCAGTCAGTCATAGACTCCCAAGTTGGGAAACCACTGACGTGAAGGACAGCACGCCCCTAGAGATAGACGCTGTTTACAACCTTCAAGCAGCTTAAGACCAAACTCCCCGCCCGTCCAGTGTAATTGTCACCTTCTCAGAGCCAGTGCATGTCACTTACTGTTCATTTGACATTTCGGTGTCTTTTCCCTGCATTCCTCCTACCCTGGCCAGACTACGAAGATCTCAAAGGCAAACACTTGGATGGTGTCTGTTTTAGACACCATGGTTCCTAGCCCACTCCTTGTCTAAAGGTCAATAAAAATCTGTTGGTTTAAAATCAAAGGTAGACATCGGGGCACCCGGTCAGCTCAGTCAGCAGAGCACGTGACTCTTGATCTTAGGGTCACGAGTTTAAGCCCCATTCTGAGTGTAGACCTCACTTTTTTTTTTTTAGTTTTTGTTTTTAATGTCTATTTATTTTTTTTATTAAAAATTTTTTTTAATGTTTTATTTATTTCTAGGAGAGAGAGAGAGAGACAGCGTGAGCAGGGGAGGGTCAGAGAGAGAGGGAATCACAGACTGAAACAGGCTCCAGCCTCTGAGCTGGCAGTCAGCACAGAGCCCGACGCGGGGCCCGAACCCACGAACCGCGAGATCATGACCTAAGCGAAAGTTGGACGCTTAACCGACTAAGCCACCCAGGCGCCCCTGTCTATTTAATTTTGAGAGAGAAAGAGAGCAGGGGAAGGGCAGAGAGAGAGAGGGAGACACAGAATCCAAAGCAGGCTCCAGGCTCTGAGCTGTCAGCACAGAGCCCAACGTGGGGCTCAAATTCACGGACTATGAGATCATGACTTGAGCCAAAGTCGGGGATGTTTAACCAACTGAGCCACCTAGGCGCGCTTGGACGCAGACCTCACTTATATAATTGGAACCCGAACAGAGAGAAAAAAGTGAAGAAGAAGAACACTTGAAATGACAGCACGCTTGAAATGACAGCAATTATTGGCAATTTGCAAGTGATTACTTCGTTGTTAATTGCCGCTTGTCAATCAGTTCTCTTTGCGAGACTAATCAATTGTTTAAAATGAAAAATAATGTAAATGTTTGTCTTGGTCAGAGCTGGGTATGCAGTTGGAGGGAACCGGCTTTGGGGCTGGATGTCTAAAACCACCTTCTTTATTAGCTGTCTGCTCCGGCCACCAGGGCTTTGCCGCCGGGACCTGGGCTCTGACACCTGCTGGGTAGTGTGACGGCAGATGGAATGGCTGCACGTGATGCCACCATTTTCTGACCACCCACCCCAAGGGTGGTGGAAAGGCTGTATCTGAAGGTACTCATGCCAAGTGGCGCGTCCTCTGCCCCAATGTGACACCTCCCCCCCCCCCCCGGCTTTGGACCCAGTGCCAGGGCTGGGGAGGGAGGTTTGGGACTTTGAGGCTCTAAAACCCTCGCTCCTGACCCGGCCCTACTTTGGGAACTAACCCACTCTGGGGCACGTAGCTCATGAACCTTTGGCTGCTGACACTTCTGAGGGGTCTCAGTGTGAGCGGGCGGGAACTCAACCCGTTTTCAGGAGGGGGGAATGGAGGGGATCCCGATGGGGGCGGGGTCCCTGCACACGGTGTAGGCATCTCTCAACATCAGTAGCTTTGGCAAAGAAAATTCTGGCTCCATTGGGGGGAAAATTGATCCCATTTGTTCTCTTTGTTCCTCTTGGTTGAGTTCCCAGTGTGGACTCCACAGGCGTCCTTGCTGTCAGAACCACCCAGACTTGGGGGTCACTGGCCGGGGACACTCCTCCAGATTCCTGTCTCCCCCAACCCAGGAAAGCTGGTTGGACTGCAGGAGGCGGTCTGGGGGCTTCGAGATTCCTGTAGAGCCCTACCTGCTGCTTGACCACCTCCCCTCTGGTGGGGGTGTGTGTGGGGGTCCCCGCTGCCACTTCCCCTCTGGGAGGGGAGGGTTCGGCTCCAGCCTATTTAGAAAAGACTGGAAGGAGTGCGTGGAGAGACTCAAAGCCTTGAAATCCGATCTGTAGCTGTTTTTCCTCTAAAACCAACAGAGCCCCACCCACCACCTGGCTTGGGTGCTCTTCAAGTCCGGTGGTGGTGACCCCCCGGGGACATGCTGGGAGGTGGGGCGGGGTGTGCACCCCCAGGTTCACCTCCCGCTTCCCAAGCACTTAGGGACCAGTCTGGGGTCAGCTCCGTCCTCGTGACTGCCTCCCGTGCTGGCTTGTGTTTCGGAGCCCTGTGAGCCTTGCCACGGCCATGGCTGAAGTTTCCCAGTCGGCTTCCCTCTGATTCCCACGGGGCTGTCCACACAGGGGGCTGAATGCTGTTGATGGCCTGGGGAGGGGTGTTGGGGGCGGGGGCTGTTTTAAATGAGGCGTTAAAGGGCGAGCGTCAGAATCCTTATCCTGATCCCGAATTTGTCTGCTACCTGCTAAGGAGCCGGGGTGCAGCCTTCCGTCTCTGTCCCTGGCCCTGTCGCACGGGGTTTGTGCCCCCGCCTCCCTCCAGAAGCCAAACTCCTCACCACGTGGCATCCCCAACACCTGACCCTGATCAGGTTTCTGGGAGACATTGCAAGGGTTAATTACGCCTCAGGGAGACTCAGTTTCCCTGTGACGGAGGCAGGGAGGCCCAGAACTCTGCAAACATGNGGGTGGGGGGGGCACTCTGTGAGAAGCCAGCCTGGGGACACTCTCACCAACAGGTCCCCTGGGCCCCTGCCTGCTTTTCATACTGTTGATTGGAGATTGTGTCCCTGAATGGAGCTTAATGTCCTTTTGAAATTATCTGTTCTTTTTTTTCCCTCTTTTAAAACATTTCTCCTGCTTTCTCCGTTTGGTTTAGATTGTCACTGTGTCCCTATCTGTGACGGTGGACAATGGGCCATCCGGGAGGATGGGAATGCTGGGGTCAGAGGGTCTGCTTGCTCTGAGGCCAAGCTGGGGGCGGGTGGGAGGAGGGAGGGAGAGGCACTTGGGGAACAGCCCTGGGAGACATTTTCTCTCTGGTCCCTGTAGGGTTGGAA
>NW_027532592.1:3355231-3360386 GCF_008692635.1 Crocuta crocuta
CCCACCTGTGCTGGCCCAGAAGCCGGGTGCGGGGTGGTGCGGGAGAGGGGAGGGACGGGGGAAGGGGGGATGGACGGGTGGTGGTGGTGGGCAGGGTCATTCGGTTGGTGACTCAGCACCCTGCACCCTCCGCGCCCTCTGACAACCAGAGGCCTGGACTCAGTGACTGGGTACGACCACCTTGTCCCCACCCGGCCTCCTGTCACGCATCAGGAAACCCAACCGGGTTTTGCAAGAGTCCAGGAAGATTTACAGCCATTACGTTCAAGGACGTCTCGGAGGTGTGACATTGTTCAGCCGCTCGACAACCTCGCCTCTACTTACCCAGAAACAAATGAAGACTCGGAGAGGCGCCAAGGGGGCCGGCAGTCATAGGACCAGAGACGTGTCGCGATTTGGCTGGTGGTGCCCGCGCACAGCAGTGCTTGGCGTCTTCTAGTGAACGATGCTGATAGGATGCAGGGACGTGTCCCCTGGGCTCCAAGACCCTCCCAGAAGCCGGGAAGGTCGGTGCCTCCAAATAAACGTTACGAGTGTTTTCTGATTCAGTTCTCACCCCTCTCCTGGGCCCTCCCCTCCCCGGCTGCCCCCTACCCCCCTGCCTTTCCAAGAAGGCATGAGGTCATCACTGGACGTGCTGGGTCTCCACCCACGGGGGTGTTTGGATGCAGTCTTCTGGACGCCGGACTGGAGCAAGTGAAAAGAGCAGATTAAAGTCCCTCCTGGGACGACAGGGTTCCAGCAGAACCTCGTCCGTGGATCTGGATCAGAGGGTCTGGGGAGCCCGGCCTGTCCTCCGGGCAGTCCCTCCCCGGAATTGCAGACTCCTCTGCATCATGGCTGCCAGCGTGGGCTCTGCAGCCGTCTGCCGTGGCCCTCCTCCCTGCTCGTGGTTCGAACCCCCGGAAGGGCTTCTAAGCCCAGCAGGGTTGGCCAGCGCCTTTGCCACGGTCAGAACTGAGACCAGAAGTTTCATTCTGGGCCGATCTCTTGAACGTGTAAAAAAAGACTATGAACTAAGGCATGGTCTTCATTTATATTTTATTATTTGATTTAAATTTTGACCAAGTGCACAGAGGGCATAGAAAGCTCATTGTGGGGGCGCCCGGGGGGCTCAGTGGGTTGAGCGTCCAACTCTTGGTTTCGGCTCAGGTCATGATCGCGTGGTTTGTGGGTTCGAGCTCCGTATCCGGTTCTGTGCTGACAGCTCGGAGCCTGCTTCGGATCCTCTCTCTTCCTTTCTGCCCCTCCCCCTCCCCCCTCAATAACTAAAAGAAAGAAAGAAAGAGAGAGAGAAAGAAAGAAAGAAAGAAAGAAAGAAAGAAAGAAAGAAAGAAAGTCCATTATAGAGCAAGAAGAGTGGACACGGATGCAGAGACGCCACGTGGAGACGCTCTTGATACCTTCCCGTCCCCGATTTTGTCACCTGCCTATGGCCACCGCCTGCCTGCCTGCCAGTGGGCGCGGAGAACAACCCTCTAGCTGTTCAGCCGCTGGTCCTTTCGTGTGTGAGCTGGCTCGACTTGGCTTCTGCTACGTAGAACAAATTCATTCTCACCTTCAACGTGAACAGAAACTTTGTGAAGGGCAGGAGTGGCAGACCTCGGTATTATCAGGGCTGTGAGTGACAGTCAAACGGGGACTCTAGAGCCCGGTGATCACGGGGACGCCCCCTGCCTCACAGCCTTCTCTCCTCCCAGGCCAACGCCCAACAACCCACATCGATCTGGAAACAAACAGAGTATGACCTTCCCCTGTTATGCCCAGATCGCTATCTCCCCAAAATCCCAAGACCACCAAGGAGTCCGAGTCTCGTATGCAAAAGCAAAGGGCTTTATTACGGGCTTAAGCTCGGACTCCCAGACTTCGCCAGCATATGGATCTGTGCTGAGAGCCCCGAACAAGGGCAGAGTAGGGTTTTTATGGGGTTTGAGACCGGGGAGTTACAGAAGTTGTGACATGGAAACAGTGATCCAATCATAATTACTCAACATCATTGACAGCGGGTTTGACCATACACATTGTCTAGAGTATTTGTTACTTTTGGCGGGATCCAATTACAACGTTTAGAGTACCTTTTAAATTCAACCAATCACAGAGCGAGCCTAGGGTCTTGTTTGGCGACTAACAGGTTAACTTTAACATTAGGTAACAGGGTCCTATCTATAGTTTCTATCTCCAGGCCTCTCCCTTAACAATGTGGAGGGTGGTCGCTGGCCTTTCTGGATTGGGTGTTGCAAGGGTGGTTACTCCTGCCTTGGGCAATGTGTAACTACCTGATAGTTTCGGAGCCGAAACTCAGGCCTTCTAGTTTAGAGGGGAAACTTAATGCCTGTCATGGAGTCAGTTTGGTTTAGACATTTAGACTTGTGGCCTTACACCCCTAAATCTACTCTTTGTGTGACACTGACTCTCTGACTTGCTCTGAGCCCGAGGAGGGAGCCAACGTAGTAGAAGAAAAAGAAGGAAGAAGGTGAACTCCCTTCTAAACTGTGGGGACAGCGCGGAGTGGCTGTCAAGCCATGGCCGCAAGACCAGTGCCAGCCTCGCAAGGTGATTGGCCGCCACATCGTGGTCTGTTTGTGTAGCCATGAAGATAGTCATTCCTCGCTCTTCGTGAATACTCGCTGTCTGCTCGTCTCCCTTTAGAATTGGAAGCAGGCTCCAGGCTCCGAGCTGGTCAGCACAGAGCCCGACATGGGACTCGAACCCACAAACTGTGAGATGGTGACCTGAGCCGAAGTTGAGGCTTACCCGAATGGGCCCCCAGGCACCCCGGGGCCTCCTTTTCTCACAAGTTAAAACATCCGCAGATCCATGGGTGGCTCCTCTTTGTTGTACGTCTCTGTTCCTGCTCCCAGAGGGGCTAACCACCCGGAGGACAGTGAGCCCAGGGACAAGCGTGCAGGGGTGACCCCTGATCCCTGCCTCTAGACCCGTGGCCCCCAGGGCTCGTGGTCCCCATGGCCGCTTCCCCACGACATGGGCAGCAGGCCCAGCTACCCTGGGATCTCCAACCCGCATGTGCTGGAACTGTCCTGTGACCCTGGAAATGTGTGGACACGGGGCCGCCGTGGGAAGGGAAGCGTGGACAGGAACGCTGGGCCTGGGCCGGGCCCCTGCACCTGCCTCTGGATTTCCCTGCTGCTCTGCTGACATGCCGGGCTCCCCCGAGTGCCCATGACCTCAGGTAGATGGGACTGGTCACGACACCACAGGGAGCAGGCACCGGCAGCACGAGCTCAGGAAGCAGAGGAAGCAGAGGCGGGTAGGTGGCTGCAGTCACTTCGAGGACCCAAGCCCCGGACAAAGCGTCCCGTGAGATTCGAGACACCCGCAAGCCTGGCGTGTCGGCTGGCATTCAGGGTGGGGACGGGCACTCACCTGGGCAAAGCCGCCCGGCCCCAGACAGCAGGATCCAGACGCAGGCCAGGCTCCGCTGGCAGGTTCCCACCTCGTCCCGACCCAGGGACACTGAGCTTGGAACAGCACCATGAGTCTGTGGTTCAGGTCGCCCGGGGGGAGGGAAGAGGGGCCAGATTTCTTCAGGAGAAGCTTTCAGCCTTCTGCGCTTTCCTTTTAGTAAGAGGCTGGCAATCGTTTTATTCGTGGGCAGAGCCCATGTCTCCCCGGCATCCGGCTTGTTCTTAACTAAGTGGGGCTCCTGCCCCGCTGGCGCCTGGCGAGGCCTCTGCGGCCACAGAAGTGCGGCTCCTGCCGTCACTCATAGCCACCGGAGACGCGGGGACACGTGTATCTAGGCTACGGGACTGTTTCCTCGCAGCTCAGGGCAGGAGGAGAGAAGTGATCTGTGCCGGCCGGTCCCGGGCAGAGAGGCAGGAGCCCTTCCCCCGCACGGATCACACTGCGGAGCCCTGCACACGGGCGTGGCCCCCGTGTTTTCACACCTGAAAAGATGTCATCGCTGGAGGGTGGTCCCAGGGGAGCTGGTGAGGGGGGGAGGTTGAGGCATAGAACAGAGGCACAACCAGGGGCCAAAACAAAGCGGCTCACAGCTGCCCCTGCCGTGTGCAGAGCCCTGGCCGCACACTTTACATCTCTTAGCTCGTTTCTTTGCAGTGACTCCGTTAGGGGTATAGTCTTGTCTTTGAGCCCAGATCGTGCTGTTTTCAATGCCCGGACCTTCACGGTCGTCCCTCAAGCTGCCTGTCAGGACAGTCCTGAGGGTGAGTCCACGGAGCTCCGTGCGGGGTCCAGGCTCTGCGGCCCAACGCCCCTCCTCCTGGAGCCTCGTGGCTTTGGCCACAGTAGCTTCGCGATCCGCCCCTGATACCACAGGCGGAAATGCTTTTGGCGCGTGCCCTCCGGGATGGGTCTGTTTTCAGAGGACGACAGGACGTTTGGGGAACTGTCTGGAGCGCACGGGGAGCCCACGATGAGCCCACGAAGCGGGCTGGGGAGGGGAACTGGGGGGACAGGGCGGGTCTGCTGGCCAGCGGGCCCCTGAGATCCGCCCCCAAACCCGGCCTCGCTTCACGTCTTCCTTGTCCTGTCCCGGGAACAGTCCCCCGATTCCGGAGAAGTCACTGTACTTCGTGGAATTCCCATACCCAAGTGGCTCCCTCCGCTCACTGAGGCAGAGCCCCTCCTCTCTTCCAGAAAAATCCCAAGAGACTACTGTGTTGGATTCAGCAGGCGATCCCGTGGAAGCTGCGTGCCAGGCCCTGCTCCACCGACTGGAAACCCCGGGAGCGGAGTTGCGGGGTGGGGGGGGGATTCCGCACGTAAGTGCCTGCGCGTCTGCTCTCCACGCGGGTGCTCCCGCGCCTCCGCCCCACCCCACCCTGCGTGCGTGCTCCCGCGCCTCCCCCTTCAACCCCCGTGTGCGTGCTCCCGCGCCTCCCCCTCCAACCCCCGCGTGGGTGCTCCCGCGCCTCTGCCCCTCAGCGTGGATGCACCCGCGCGTCTGTCCCCCCAAAGTGGGTGCTTCTGCGTATCTGTTCCCAGCTCGCCAGTCACAAGCTCCGCTGTCAGCTTTCCGGACAGGCCTCAGCAGACGAGCGGCGTGGACAGCCCAGCCGACATGCCGTCCGACCCATGCAAGTCACGTGGCACCCTCTCTCCTTTCTCTGCTTCATCCTAAGGCCTTTCCTCGACCCGGCGCATCATGCGACATCGACCCCAAACGGGGCGG
>NW_027532592.1:3360662-3386355 GCF_008692635.1 Crocuta crocuta
GCCGAGCCTCCCCCGCACTGCCCACAGCTTCCGAGTGGAGACGCAGGTGCCCGCCCCTCCCGTGGGGCCCCTGCCAAATCTTTTGTCGTATTTTAAAGCAGCCTTTGAAATGCCAGATGACAAAATTTCCCTTGGAGATTGAGACCTTGTGATTCGGACGCTGGCAGAATTCTGGAGCCTGGGACAGATTTGCTCTCCAGGGGCTGGGAGGGGGCAGGTCGGGGCTCCCGGCCCCCATCTGAGCTGAGCCAAGGACTTCCTCTCTCTATCGCTTCCTAAACTGACAGTGGGTACAGCTCTCACTTGAAAGTTCATTTTTTAAAAAATGTCCACAGGGTCCTGCCTTGCATTATCTCTGTCCCATGCCTTGGCAGCTGGACAGGGTTTTGAAACAGGGAAACCCAGAGGGAGAGAGAGTGAGCCCTTGGGGACGAGGAAAAACAATGAAAGTCGTCTGGGCATCAGCAGGACACCTGTGAAGGAGCCTCCACATCAGCAACACAACCGGCTGGCATCTGGAGGGGACGGTCCCGGCCAAAAGGGATCCTATTTGGGAAACAGGAAGATCACACTTTGATTAATCCGAGGTGATCACCACATCCCAAAGACACCCTACATCATCCAGAGCTAAACAGCGTGAGATTAAGTCATGCGTTGCCTTCAAACGTAGGAAGATGCTTCTAGTCTCCAGTCCTGAAAGACACCACCAGGTCTAAGAAGCAACAGACGCTAATTTAAGGTTGATTTTCCCTTTCCCTCTTCTCCTGGGCAGCGTTCACGCCTCTGACTGCAAAGAGCCAGAGTGGAGCACTCAACCCATTTAGGTGATGGCCTCTTTAAAAAAAAATTTTTTTTTAATGTTTATTGCACGAGCAAGGGAGGGGCAGAGAGAATCTGAAGCAGTCTCCAGGTCTGAGCTGTCAGCACAGAGCCCGACTCAGGGCTTGAACTCATGGACCACAAGGTCATGACCTGAGCCGAAGTCGGATGCTTAACCTACTGAGCCACTCAGGCGCCCCAGGTGGCGGCCTCTTTTAGTGTGAAATGTGAGGCCGGGGCTCAAACTGCCGCTGTGCTGAGTGTTCCCAGGAAGGCTTTTGTGCGGTAACCCAGATGCCTGTCCAGTGGCCCTGGCTGGTCCCGCCTCTGGCTCACCTCCCCCAGGGCGGCGCTGCTATCAGCTGACTGCTGACATTTCCTTCCAGTGCCTTCTCCCGCTGCGGGGTGAGCACCTAGTACTAGCTTTGCAGGGTTCATTCACCCCAGGGCTGGGAGCTCTTCCGCAGTGTAGGAAGGTTACGTGTTTGCAAATCAGCAGAGTCGGGGCAGAGTGACTTGGAAGCCACTTCATTTTTCAGTTCATCAAACTCCCACTCGCTGGGAAACTCTCAACCAGCGACACGAAACCTTTCTGGAGTTGTGACACCCTATTGTCACTCATTTTATTTCATCAAACACCCACCCCTCTGAAAAAAAATGCCACGAGGCATGTATTTATTTTTAAGATTAAGGCGAATGGAAATTGGAAAATTACCTGAGAATTTTCTGGCACTCTAGCAGAAAGGAGATTTACCGGAGGTGATTGGAAATCAGAAACCGGGGATCAGTACTCTCCGTGGGGAATACATTTGCCCATACTAGGAGTCACGGGAAGTTTCCTTTGCTGTGTCCCTCCCAGCACACATTTCCTCCCCGCGCTGGGCACCCCCTCCCCTGGCTCCCGCGCCCCCTTCACCCTGTACCTCCCTTCATGGTACCTCTTGCAGGACTGGCCCTTACCAGCCCCTCGCCCCTGCCCTGCCTCCTTCCCGTGCTTCCTGACACTTCACCAACGCCATCTCCCCTGGAGGTGGCTCTTGAAGCCTAGTTGTGACTTTGGAGAGGTGCTAAGAATACCGTCCAAGTTCCCTTTGGGCACAAAAATTGTCGTAGGGTGAGCAGCAGTGAAAATTAATCCCTCCCAGGGATACTCGTGATGGTACTAGAGGCAATGTCACACCCAGAAGAATGAATTTCCACTAGGATTTCAACTCCTAACAGAAATGGCTGGCAGGGAGCTGGGCGGGGAGTCCGCTCTGCCTTGTGGGAATGCTCCTCCCCGCTACGCTTTGCTTCAGGACAGCGTAAGAGGCCCTGGATGAGGGTCAGGTGACGTGACTCCGGTTCTGAGTCAGCCTAGATCGGGCAGTATTTAGTAAGCACCTGCTGGATGCCTGATATTGAGCGAGGCCCTAGGAGGTAAAAAATGGAAGAGACCTACCCTGCGTCCTCAGTGAACTTGTTTACCAGGAAGTAACTGATGCCATGGTCACAGCTTCCCCAGCAGTAGATGGATGCTGTGGGAGCTTGGAAGATGGTAATTAATTCTGCCTGGAGAAGGCGCTTGATCTTTCAGGAGGAGGAGGACTTCAGCAGACGGAGAAACTGAGGAAGGACGGTGGTGGGAGGTCGGGAGGGGGCGCTGGAATAGAAGCACAGGAGGCGATTGCTTGCGGCGGCAGGAAGGAGGGGATCCGATCATAAGGAGCACCGTGAGGGAGGAGGCAGGGCTGAAACTGAAAAGCAAGGAGGGGGCCAGATTCTGAAGGGGTGTCACCGCCTCACTCAGGAGTAGAAATGGTACCCTGCACGCCGTGTGAAGGCGCATGAGGTTGTCTGAACCTTCATGGAGACTTCCACGCTCCTTCGGGCCAAGATGTTGGAGGGAAGGGGGGACAGGCAGTGGATGGAAACAGTCAGCAGTGGATGGAAACAGTCAGCAGTGGATGGAAACAGTCGGCAGCCCAGACGTGGGAGGGAAAGGGGAGGGAATCGGGAGTGACAAATGAGGTGTCTTGCGCAGGCTGCTAGGAGAAGCGGTGCCATTAATCGAAGCCGGGAGCTAGAGCCCACGGAAGACAATGAGCTTGGGTTGGGGCCCGGGGCGTGAGGAGACTCGGCCGTGAGGTCAAGGTGGCTGTTGATGTCAGAAGATTCTTCTGTTGCTTATGAGTCAGTCCTCTTCGAGGACACCGATTCCTGTCCGAGTCTGTGCTCCACGTTCCATCTCTGACCTGGCTCGTCTTCCAACGCCGCCATTTCTTCTGCGAACCAGCAGAAAACCTTGATCCTGGAAGGAACTAGAAGGAATTAGTGCCTCTCCAAAGCAACGACTAGCCTACAAGAGGCACCTGCAAGAGGATCTGGCGTTGGAGAAGGGCTAATAGGGGTGTTGGGTGGTGGCAGGTGCCCAGCAGGCAGAGTATGATCAAGAGTCCCTGGAACGGCCAGAGGCCAAGCCAAATGGAAGCTTCTGGAAGCTCAGGGCCCCCTTGAGTACAGACCTGCCTCTTCTTACTTTCTAGACGTCAAGCTACCCTCCCTCTATCTCTTCTGTTCTCTCTTTCTCAAGTAATATCCTTGCCTGGGAAGCTAATTACCCTTCCAAACACAGCTTGTGACGTCCTTCTTGCTTATTTCGGCACAGTTATTTTGTTCGCTGTTGAGTGAAAAAGCAATGTTGATTTATGAATTCAAACTCTCTGTGGAGATAAAGTAGTTTGGGAAATGCTTGGACTATGAGGACCGCATCTCCAAAACCCTAGAAATGTGCGTGCTCTTTGACCTCATAACCCCATTTCTTAGCATTTATCCCAGAATAATAGGGGTGAGCATGCGCATGTGTGTGTGCAGTACTGCTGATCTTGCTTAGTGTAGTAAAAAACTAAGAGATAACCTAAAAGTCCCCAGATAAGGGATTAAGTATACTCATTAAAATGATCGATTCCATGGAATTTTATGAAAATTAATTCATTAAAAATGACAACGTAGATCAACATTTACTGACAACTAGAAAGCACTAAAGGCTTATTGATTGAAAGTAATAGATGGCAGGGCACCTGGGTGACTCAGTCAGGTAAGCGTCTGACGTCGGCTCAAGTCATGATCTCACCGTTCATGGGTTTGAGCCCCGCGTCGGGCTCTGTGCTGACAGCTCTGAGCCTGGAGCCTGCTTCAGATTTTGTGTCTCCCTCTCTCTCTGCTCCTCGCCTGCTCACGCTCAGTCTCTCTCTCAAAAATAAAACAAACATTGAAAACAGAAAGAAAATAATAGATTGCATTAATGTATTATATAAAAATTTTATTTTATTATTTTTTTTAATGTTTTTTTATTTATTTCTAGGAGAGAGAGAGAGAGACAGCGTGAGCAGGGGAGGGTCAGAGAGAGAGGGAGTCACAGACCGAAACAGGCTCCAGGCTCTGAGTTGGCAGTCAGCACAGAGCCTGACGCGGGGCCCGAACCCACGAACCGCGAGATCGTGACCTAAGCGAAAGTTGGACGCCCAACCGACTAAGCCACCCAGGCACCCCTGTATTATATAAAAATTTTAAAAATGTTTTTTAAACGAGGTCCTGGAACCAGGTCCGTGTTTATCTCCTTTGCCTGCACCCTTATCCCGCCTGCCTCCCCGGGGTCGCTGAGATGCCCCCCCCCCAGCGGTCTCCCGGTGCCCACCCTCGCTCCAAAGACATGGCAGCTGGAAGGATCTGTTTACATTTGAAGTTGGATTGTGTCACTTTTCACACCTAAGCCCTGCCCTGGTGCCACTCGGAATGCAGAGCCCAGTCCCAGCGGTGACTTTTGGGGTCCTGTGCGGTGGGTTTGGCTTCCTGTCCCTGCTCTGCCCCTCCGCCCCCTCCCCTGCAGCCGCTCCGGCTGTTGCTGTCCTGACCACAGGGACCAGCTAGCCTTAGGGCCCGCAGTCCCTTTGCTTAGAGCTCTCTCCCTTACCGCTCCCTTCACGTCTGCTCAGATGCCTGTGTCCCCGGCGGGCTCCCGGGGGGCGGGGCGCACAGCAGGACGATTATTGAGGAGCACTCTGCGGTCAGCTCCCAGCAGGGAGAGGAAGCAGCGGGATCCGTCTGCGAAGTAGCCCCCTCGAAGCTGTCCTCCAACCCCAAGGGCATTCAGAGCTGCTGTGGGTTAGGGCGCGGGGCCAGGCCATCCCATCCCTGACTCCCCCAGTCCCGGGACGAGGGTGGCCCTCGGGAAGGGCCTAGACTCCCCAACAGGGGCGAGTCCAGGACGGCTCACAGGAAGGCTGGGCCCTGGCGGCCCCACCAGCAGCAGCTGGGGGCCTCAGGCCATCGGTCCCGATGGGGACCACGTCACAGCATCCCTAATAACCACCCTCGTGGGCTCAGATTGTCTCCCTCGTGGAACTTTCCCTCCAGGACCCTGGGGGTGCTGCTCCTAGAGCAACGTAAGGGGAGGAGCGAGGCTGTCTGGGGGCTAGAATGGACCTGCCTTTCTCCCCTTGACCCCATTCTGCACCCTAGATGCCCCTCACCCACAGGCAGCACCTCTGCTGGTTTTGGTGGCTTTCCGGGCAGGGGGGACCCAGAGCCTGCTTTCTGAGGGATCTGTTCCCTCTCCCCTCCCCCCCGTCACCATGTGCTTCTCAGGCACAGCGGCCGCCCTTGCCCATCAGCTGTCAGAATTGGGTGGGGGAGCAACGAGAGTTGCCTGTGTGCCAGACATGTCCCCTCTGCCCCCGATGTGTCATAGCGTCCTGCCTTCTCTGGCCTACTGGCTGCATGTCCACGGCCGACACGATGCCTGCTGGCCGTTGGGCACAAAGAGCCTGGATGATCCACACGGCAGCTGGAGCTCAAAGAGCAGACTCTTCTGTGTCCCTCGGTGGTACCGGGACCCCTGCCCTGCGGAGCCTGGAGGGTCATGAAGAGAGGCGGCAGGCTCGTGGGGCAGGCTCACACTCACCGGCCTCCTCTGATACCTCTTTCGCCATAACGCGGGTCCTTTGGTCTAGTGGGACCCTGAGCTGGCCGACCGAACCCAGAGCCCTTGGGTACTGGTGCTGGTGGAGGCCCTGCCTGGAGGAAGGCAGAGCCGTCCCTGGAGTATCTGTCTAGTTCTTGGCAGAATTAATTACCAAAAAGGCAAAAAAAAGAAAAAGGAAGCTTCAAGTAAAATAAGGCTGTACCTCCTCACCAGTAAAATACATTGCAACCACTGACAAGTGCATTGTTTCTTAAAAATTTTAAAAATGTTTATTTATTTTTGAGAGATACAGAGCTCAAGCGGGGGAGGGGCAGAGAAAGAGCGAGACACAGAATCGGAAGCAGGCTCCAGGCTCTGAGCTGTCAGCAAAGAGCCTGATGTGAGGCTCGAATTCATGAACCACGAGATCATGACCTGAGCTGAAGTCGGACGCTCAACCGACTGAGCCACCAGGTGCCCCTGCAAAGTGTTTGAAACCATCTTCTGTGCTGTTGCTACAGAATCCTCTGCGCACAAAATAGTCTGTACAACCTGAAGTGATAAATCCACGTGGGCAGGGCAAATACTCAGCACACGGCCCTTGTTGTATTCTGTCTGTTTGTGAGGGTCCTGGCCCGTTTCTTATATGTTAGGTAGCTACGTGTTAAAGTCATGATGCACATTAATTATTTTTTTTAAATGTTTATTTTTGAGAGAGAGGGGACAGAGTGTGAACAGAGAGAGAGGGGGACACAGAATCCGAAACAGGCTCCAGGCTCCAAGCTGGTCAGCGCAAAGCCCAACTTGGGGCTCAAACCCATGAACCTCGAGATCATGACCTTAGCCGAATCAGATGCTTAACCAGCTGAGTCACCCAGGTACCCTTGGTTTCTGCATCTCGAATCCAATGCAAACTCTTCCCTAGTCTGATGCCTCTTCATTTGCATAAAAGTTTTAAATGTTACAATAATAAAATCTGGTCATTTTTTCCGTCACTGGTTGCTTCTCTTGCCATAAAGCCATGAAGATAGTCATTCCTGTGCAGACCTCGTGAATACTCCGCTGTCGGCTCGTCTCCCGTTAAAAACATCTAACTGCGACTCCTTATAAGGCAGCTGAGGGGTCTCCTCGAGCGAGTGTTGAGACCAGAGAGAGAGCTCAGCGGGTCTCTCTGCTGGCAGGCCGGGACCCAGGTCAGCGGTGCTGAGGGCACCGGCACCACTGGGCCCACGGCCGTGTGGCCTGCCCACCGTGGCCTGCGCTGGGGTGGCCTCAGCCCACTTGGTTATTTAGTACTTCTTCCTTGGCGGTGCGATCTCCGGGATGTTGGCGAGCTAACGGATGACCTTTGCACGGCACGCCCCTCCCATACATCCACCAAAGTGCCCCTATTGTCACAGACTTAGTTCCGATCTTCAGATGTTTCTCTTTCAAGGCCCTCTGCCCAGCCGCTCAGCTCACCACGACTCGCGAGTCCTTGTTTATTGACCCTCCCCCCACACCACTTCTTTCTTCTCACGCATCGGACGACTGACTCGTCACTGGAAGGGCTGGCAGCTGAGAGGATCTCCGCCCACCATTGTCCTTCGAGGTCGCTCCTGAATGTACTAGAAGGCAGCCACTTCCACTTTCAGCCTGCAGCTGCACATCCAGCCCAACCTCCGTGAACCACGCTTAGGACTTCCCTTCTTCGTTAACCACTCATAACCCGTGACCCACGCGGAGCCATGGGGGTGAGCTGAGAGGTGTTGGGTCAAAGAGACGGGGGTCTGGCCCGCCCACTGGCTTAGCTGGTGTGTGCCCTTCAGCCACTCGGGGGCCATCTTGGATGGTGGCCGTTGCCATTTCATGGGGCGCCACGTTAGGACTGCCCGGCCTTGGGATTCCAAAGGCTTACGATGCGCGTTCAGGATGCCCAGTCACCTGTCACATGGTCAAGGTCTGTCTCTAGGAGGGCCTAACAGCTCACCAGAAGGTTTCTAGAACGGCACTTAATCCGCTGCTGCAGATGGCGTGAACTCGATCCAGGACACTGGGATCTGAATTGTGATTCTCCCACCGGTGCTTCTAGCGACTTAGGGTCAGCTGGGCCGTAGGGTCCTTGCAGTAGGGACGCGAGTGGGCCTGGACACTCTCTGCAGAGCCCTCTCCTGCCCTTGACCCCGCTTAAAGGTGACCGGCCCCCACATCGCGTGGTACGTGGGTGGAAGTGATATTTCCAGGCCTGGAATGTGCCGCCTGAAAACCTCAGAGGCCTACAGCTGTGGGCTTCTTCTCTGTTGTGAGACATCCAAGAGCCTGTATCCTTTACTCAGGTGGGGGGGGGGGTTGCATCTCAGCACGTGGTCCGCCAGACCACTGGCCCCCTAAAAATGTTGTTGACACGTCCGATCTCTCTGAAAACTGAGTCTTCCCCCCCGCCCCAGTTCTCTGGAACCCTGTGGTGTGGAGGTCTCTAATGCAGTCGTCGCCACTGCTTGCTCAGCTCCTCTGATGAGCCGATGTCATCAATACCCGGCCAGTCCGGGTCTCTCGGGACCGAGTTGTGCCAAGAGCAGCAGCATTAACTCAGCGCTGGGGCAAGACTGTACGCGTATATGGTGTCTGTTCCAAACGAATCGAGTGTTCGGATCCTCTTTTTGGTGGGGATGGAGAAGAGAACAGTCCCTCGCTCCGCGGCCTCATATTATGGGCAATTATGTTAATTTGTTCTGGCGAATAGCGGCTGCAGATGTAGCTGCTGCCTGGTGGGACCACAGTGATCTGTGGTCATCGCCCGGGGCCTGCTGGACGCGTGCTGACTGGTCAGACTGGTGATCGATGGAGCCGTGACGGGGACGGCCAGCCCCGTGGGCCTCAGGAGCCCAAGTCCCTTTTGCAGTCGCTTTGTGTGAATTGCTGCCAAGCCGGGCCACCTCTCCATCCGCGCTGATGCACGCTGTTTTTAACTTACTCTTGTGACTCCTGGGGCCAAGCCGTTTCAAAGGCCGTTCACTCCACGGGCCGAGGGCCCAAGGTGTGTGCGTTCTAATTACACACTCAGGCTGGGGACACGGCCGCTGGCTGGGCCATGGACTCAGGGGGGCACATGCGGAGGGGAGCCAGCAGCGGGCTAGCCTCCATTTACTAACTGGTCCCCATCTGCACGCACTCTAACCCGGGTGCCATGAAGAAATTTTAGGTCTCAGGGTCTCAACTCAGACCCCCGCCCAGCAGTCCTAGGAAGGACAGTTGACATTCGGCCAGTGAAATAAACACCCCAATCCCTGTCAGGGGGGAAACTTGGGGAACACCTGCCACGGGCATCGGCATGGCATTCAAGGGCACCCCTCTGGGACCTGAACACTCCATCGGCCCTGGGTCTGAAACCGAGCTCCTTTCCAGAAACTGAGCAAAGGATCATGACTGTTTATTGCAGTGGGTGACCGTGTCCTCCTGATCATCCACGCTCGACGTGTGGTCCTACAGCTCACTGTGTTCGATCCACCGCCAGCACTGCCGTCTGAGGGGCTCCGCCCCCTGGACGATGATGATAATGGCACCCACCTGGCTTCTGGGCTGAACCGCTACTCCTGGTACTTGCTGCTTCGGGGTCCTAGTGTCCCCATTACGCTTTGTTATTTTTTTAAAATGTTTATTTTTAAGACAGAGACAGAGTGTGAGCAGGGAAGGGGCAGAGAGAGAGGAGAGACACAGAATCCAAAGTGGGTTCCAGGCTCCAAGCTGTCAGCACAGAGCCCGACACGGGGCTCGAACCCACAGACTGTGAGATCGTGACCTGAGCCGAAGTCGGACATGTAACCAACTGAGCCACACAGGCGCCCCCAGATCCCCGTTACCATTGGTGAGCTGACAGGCTCTTGACGACAAGGGGGTTGCCTCGCACTTACCTCGGGCCCCCCAGGGAGGGCACTGCTGGGCAGAGGGTACTGATTCTGGCATGCCCACCTCCCTGAACCTCGTCTCCCCTGCCTCCATCATCTGCGGGCCATCCCGGTGTTTCTACCACACTGAGCGAGGCCCGTCGTTGGCTTCACACTTCCAGAACCTTCAAGCAACACGTTGACTGTGTGCACCTGGACTCCTACGTCCTGAGGGACAACTCCCGCCCTGATAATCTCTCTGTTTTCCAAACTCCGCTTTGCCCCCTGCCCCAGTGCCACCAGGCCTCCCGCGTAGTCCTGCCCACGCTCTCCCAGTGGCTCCCGCGCCGCGCCGTGGGGGTCAGGGTCCCTTCTCAGGCCCCGCTTGTCTCCGGCAGGGCCATGCTGGGGCTTCATCCTCCTTCGTGGCCAGGAGGGCGGAGAGTGGCCGAATCCGCAGGAGGGGTGCGCTGTCCCACGGTGGATAGTCTGCACCATCTCCGAGTTGGGGGGGGGCTGCCCCTGTGGCCTCAGGGGACTCAGGTGAGCTGGACACTAGAGATGTGGGGTTCTGCCTCAACTCGGATACTCATGTTCCATGTCAGGGGTGCGGTCTTCCCCATTCGGGGCCCGTCCAGGTTGTGAGTTTAACCACCTTGAGCTGTGCTATCTCTGCCTTGAACTATCTCGCGGTTAAGCCCTGCACCTGCTTCTCGGACTTCCATGGCCTCCGGGCTCAGAAGATGAACTTCTCATATGCACCCAGGAGGTCTCTGGCTCCACGCGGCATTTTTTAAAAAAACTTATTTCTAGGAGAGAGAGAGAGAGAGAGAGAGAGAGACAGCGTGAGCAGGGAGGGTCAGAGAGAGAGGGAGACACAGACTCTGAAATAGGCTCCAGGCTCTGAGCTGGCAGTCAGCACAGAGCCCGACGCGGGGCCCGAACCCACGAACCTCGAGATCATGACCTAAGCGAAAGTCGGGCGCTCAACCGACTAAGCCACCCAGGCGCCCCACCACGCGGCATTTTAAATCGCTGGTTGGGCGGGGCTCCTGGGTGGTTCAGTCGGTTGGGCGTCTGACTTCGGCTGAGGTCATGATCTCAGGGCCCATGAGTTCGAGCCCCGCATCCGGCACACTGCTGTCAGCACAGAGCCCGCTTCGGATCCTCCGTGCCCCCCTGCTCCTGCCCCACTCCTGATGGCTCTCTCAAAAATGAATAAACGTTACAAAACATTGCTGGCTAATCCTCAATATTTGAAAGTGTTAATTATCCTCAGCAAAAGCCACCCAGTTCCACTGTTCTTGTGGGTATTTATTTCCCCCTATTCCGCAAACACCTGGGGTTTCACCCCTGCTGGTGGGTTCCCTCCCACCGGAAACACCGTTCCATTCCAACTTCCCTGCTGCCCTGGGCTGGAGCCCATCTGCCCGCCGCCTACTGCCACCGGTGGGGTCCTCGCTGCCAGCCCGAGGGCGACGATCTACTTCTAAAACCCCATCTCAGCAGCAAGCTCTGCTGGTCCCCGCGGCGCTGGGCTGCATTCCCAGGGGAGCCGACGCGGAGGCAGATGTCGGCACAGAGCCGTCTGCCAGGAAGTGCTCTGGATACCAACCCCTGGGGTCGGGGAGGGCAGGGCCAGGCTGTGCCCGGGGAGGGGGCGGTCAGACCAATGGTGTCTAGTGAGGCCTCCGCCATGCCCACGTGGAGATCTGAAGCCGGGGTGGAAAGTTGGGGACCAGGGGGCAGGCCTTGGAGTCCCCACATTAACCAGCCACTGGCAGGGGGATCTTGGTGAGCTGACTTCCTTCGTCCCCAGAGAGGACTGACAGCTGGGGCTGGGGGAGCACTGTCCAGCCCTCAGGGTACCTAGACTGCATCCGAGCGTCTCCCGGAATCAAGACAGACGGATACAGCTCTCCTTTTATTCACTCGGTGAGGCAGCCCCGGGTGCCTCCATCCCCAGCCCCGAGGCCTCTGGGATTTTTCCCACAGCACGCGCCCTCTTCCAGCATCGTGTACACAGCCTGGTTGTTATCTCTTCTGGTTAGTATCGCTTTCTCCTGCTAGAAAGTAAAATCTAAGATCACAGAGACTTCTGGTCATTCTTACGAATGCATCCCACGCATTTGTAAGGTAAGGATGTAGGTAAGGACTCAGTGACTGTATGACAGGGGCTGAAAAAATAGTTATTAAGTAAATGGGCAAGAAAATGACTGCCTCACTCATTAGGAGATAAGAGGGAACCGATGAAATTTAAGCAGGGCAGACGCGCCGTGTTACCAAGTGCTGTTACAGAGTTGGAAGTCTTGGCCCAACATGGCGCTACCAGTTTGCCTCCCACTAGTGGGATTATGGGTAATTTTTATTTTGTTCTTTGAAATTGTTGTATTTTCCAGATTCTCTAAGATGGGTACATTTAGCTTTGCCATCAGGGAAAGATGGTAAGTTTTTTTTAAGTTTATTAATTTATTTTGAGAGGGATAGAGACAGTGCGAGTGGGGGTGAGGCAGAGAGAGGGAGAGAGAGAATCTCAAGCAGGCTCCGCACTGGCAGTGCAGAGCCCAACGTGGGGCTCGATCCCACAAACCGTGATCCAGAGTCGGACGACGCCTAACCGATGGAGCCACCCCGGTGCCCCTGTAAGTTGTTATGTAAAGGAAAATTTAGTTGGGATTTTCCTGGATGATCAAGAGGATAGAAATTCCTGACGGGCATCGTCTCTCTGTATCAGAAAGAACAATCGATTTGACAGCAGGCTTCAAATGGTCCTCTCTCAAGCTTGATCTTTACATTGTTGAGTGCTTGGAACTGTGCCTGGCACAGAGCAATTGCTCAGTAAATATTTGCTTGCAAATTGAGGACAGAGAGGGAGACGGGCATCAGGAGATTTTAGGAGACATCTGCTAGGCTGTGGAAAACAGCATTGTCAGGCCGAGGGGCTTAAAAATGCGCTATTCTGGTCTCTCTGTTTCCTATCTGTCAAACAGATAATCAATACTTGAGTATTAACAGGTAATAAATTCTCCTCTTAGTGACCTCATAGACTACTTCAAGAATAGATGACTCCGATACCATCCCTACCAAAATCCAAGCTGCCTTTTTTGCAGAAGTCGGCAAACTGATCCTCCAATTCATATGGAAATCTGAGAGACCCAGAATAGTCAAAACAACTAAAATGACAGCAAAAGAGCAGTTGGGAGTCTCATACTCCCTGAGTTTGAAGCTTACTACAAAGGTACAGTAGTCAAGACAGTGTGGAACTGGCGTCATGACAGACACTTAGGTGAACGGCAGAGTCGAGAAGCCAGAAATACACCCTTACGTGTGGTTAATGGATTCTCGAGAACGGTGCCAAGAATTCAGCAGGGAAAAAAATAGTCTGTCCAACAAATGGCACAGGGACAACTAGATGTCCTCACGCAAGACGATGAAGAAGACCGTGTCTACAGGGCCTACAAAAATGAGTCCAAAGTGGGTCATGGATCTAAATGTAGGAGCTACACTGTGAAACTCTCAGGAAAACACAGGAACAAATCTTTACACGCTTGGATCAGGCACTGGCTTCTCAGATACGACATCATTAGCGCGAGGGAGAGAGGGAAAAAATAGATACATTGGGCTCATCAATATTAAGACCTTTTATGCTTTAAGGATGCCATTAAGGAAGTGAAAAGGCGGGGCGCCTGGGGGGCTCAGTCGCTTAAGCGACTGACTCTTCATTTTGATTCAGGTCGTGGTCTCATACTTTGTGGGATTGAGCCCCATGGCTGGCTCCTCGCTGACTGTTTGGAGTCTGCTTGGGATTCTTTCTCTCCCTTTCTTTCTCTGCCCCTCTCCCCACTCTCCCTCTCTCCTTCTCAAATAAAAAAAAAAAAAATTAAACATGAGCTTCCCACACGACCCGGAAATTCTGTTCCTGCATGCATACCCAAGAGAATTGAAAACCTATGCTTTTGCTAGAACTTATACACAAATGTTCACAGCAGCAATATTTAAAAAAAGAATTTTTTTATTCTTTATCTTTGAGAGAGAGAGAGTAAGACAGAGAGCGAGCAGGGGAGGAACAGAGAGAGAGGGGAGCCACGGAATCCAAAGCAGGCTCCAGGCTCCAAGCTGTCAGCACAGAGCCTGACTCAGAGCTTGAACTCAGCAACCGTGAGATCATGACCTGAGCCGAAGTTGGCCACTTAACCCACTGAGCCCCCCAGGCACCTCACAGCGTAATTCTTAACATCCCAGAGCAGGAAACAACCCAGGTGTCCATCAGCTGCCGAATGGATGAATAAAATCCACATGAGGAATATTATTCAGCCATCAAAAGGAATGTGGTATTGATGTACACACAGCATGGGTGAACCTTGAGAGCCTGCTGAGGAAAGAAGCCAGACACAAAACCCTGTATGTATATGACTCCATGTATACGGAGTAATCCGAGTGGATACATTTACCGAGATAGAAAGTAGCGTGGCCAGATGGGGTGGGGGATGGGGTGGAGGTGGGGGATGGGATGTGACTCCCAATGGGCTCAAGTTTCTTTTTCTTTCATTTTCTTTTTTTATAATGATTGTCAAGTTAGCTAACATACAGTGTATACACAGTATGCTCTTGGTTTTGGGGGTAGATTCCTGTGGTTTATCGCTTACATACAACACCCAGTGCTCATCCCGGTAAGTGCCCTCCTCGATGCCCATCCCCACTTCTCCCTTGCCCCATCAAGTTTCTTTTTCAAAGTGGTGAAAACATTCTAAAACTGTATAGTGGTGAGGGTTGCACACTCTAAATATCCTGAAACACACTCAAGTTTATGCTTCTAAAAGAATGGATTTTATGGCACAGGAATTACATATAGATAAAATTATCTTTACGGGGGTCACCTGGGTGGCTCAGTATGTTCAGCACCTGATGTCAGCCCGGGTCACAATCTCACGTTCTGTGAATTCCAGCCCGTGTCAGGCTCTCTGCTGTCAGCACAGAGCTGGCTTTGGATCCTCTGTCCCCCTCTCTGCCCTTTCCTCGCTCACACTCTCTCTGTCTGGAAAATAAATATACATTTAAAAAATCCACTTTGTATTATTTTTTAATATTTAAAAAAATGTTTATTTCTTTTTGAGACAGAGGCATACAGAGTGTGAGCGGGAGAGGGGCAGAGAGAGAGAGGGAGACACAGAATCCAAAGCAGGCTCCAGGCTCTGAGCTGTCAGCACAGAGCCTGACGCGGGGCTCAAACCCATCAACCATGAGATCATGATCTGAGCTGGAGTCAGACACTTAACTGACTGAGCCACCCAGGCACCCCAAAAGCCCATTTTTTAAAAAGATAAATGACACGGGGCACCTGGGTGGCTCAGTGGGTTAAGCGGCTGACTTTGGCTCAGGTCATGATCCTGCGGTTCGTGAGTTCGAGCCCCACATAGGGGTCTGTGCTGACAGCTCAGAGCCTGGGGCCTGCTTCAGATTCTGTGTCTCCTTCTCTCTCTGCCCCTCCCCTGCAAATAAATAAATAAATAAATAAATAAATAAATAAATAAATAAATAAATAAATAAATAAATAAATAAATAAATAAATAAATAAATAAATAAATAAATAAATAAATAAATAAATAAATAAATAAATAAATAAATAAATAAATAAATAAATAAATAAATAACAGCATGAGCTGTGTCTTGATCGGAGAAGGGAGGCTTGACTGGCTGCGGACCTCAGGGGGCTGGAAGTCCCAGGGTCACAGGGCAACCTGCCCCTTCTCTCCATCCTGCCTGTGACCCGGGCCCTCACGCCCCTGTGCCCCTGGCGCTGTGCCTGCCATCCCAGCAGGTTGCTAGACTGGCCCGATTAGCCAACAGCCACGGGACCTGGCCACGCTGAGCGCCTGCGATCCACTCCGTTCCGACGGCCCACCGGGGGGCTCTGGGTCACCCCCCAAGTCTCCTCCTCCCTCTCCTTCCACTGGAGGACGTCCCCCTTCCTGCAGGCTCTTCCCCCACCCCCACCCCCAAATCACAAAGGGCGTCTACTNTAAGGCTCACCCTGCTGAAATTCTGAGTCAGCAGGTCTGGGTGGGACTGGGAGGCTTGAAGCTCCCCCCCCCAGGTGATTCTCATGGTCGGCCAGCCTCGCCCCAACCCAGGGCTGCCGCATCCCTGCCAAGCGGCTGACTCAGCCTTTCCAAGGAGCGCTCCCTGACTCGCCCGAGTGGGCCTCCCCACCCACACGCTCGTCACCACCCTCTTCAGTGTGTGGCTGGATCGTCACCACCTGGGCCGCTGGCTCACCCCGCCCCCCACCAACTAGACTGCAAGCTCTTTGAAGAAGGGACCTTTGTCTTACTCCCAACACTTGACTCATAGTAAGGACTCAATGCGTTTGCTGAATGAAGGAACGGAGGGACATCACCAGACATCTACTCACAGTCTTTGCTTCCGGGGTGACGGTGGTGCTTGCAAAGCCTGTGGCACAAGATTTCGACAGAGACGACGGTGTTCAGCTGGATATTACAGAAAGGGACTTGGGACCCGATGTTTGTGTCCGTTCTGAAGGTCTGACGGGAAGCTCGCTGCCGTTGGAGAAAGTGCTCGAGCCGTCTTCACAAGAGCCGCATCGGGAAGAAGGACCCTTTACTAGAAGGGCTGGATGGTGTCCTGGGACCAAGAGTCCAGAACTTGGAACTGGACGCTGGCACCTGTAGCTTCCAGAACAACACAGGAGCCGACAGTTCTCAGTGCGGGGAAGGCGGGACCCCTGGTGAGGGGCCAGAAGCTTAAACCACTCTGGGGGCCCCTTTGAGAAAGATCTTGTTTCTCGAACACCCACAAACCTGTAGGACATACTCAGTTTTGTGACCCGACAGCTGATGCTGCTCCTTCATGATGCACAGGGAGGGGGTAGGGGGGCAGTTTCCACCGCGCGGTGGGATGTTCCCGGAGGTCACGCCGATTCAGGCAGCCAGCGTCGCCTCAGCACGGCCCTGGGGCTCACGCTGAGTGTCTCCCCAGGATCTCCTCCTAGCTGGGTCTCCAAATGCCGTGGTCGCTCGGGCGTCACTTGACTTGAGGGCAGGTGATGGGGGGACTTGGCTTAGAGACAGAGGTTATACTAGCGACAATATCTTACTTTTGAAATTTGTATAAAAACGTAGAACCATGATGGGCGCCTGGGTGGCTCAGTAGGTGTCTGACCCTTGACTGCAGCTCAGGTCATGATCTCACGGTTCATGGGTTCGAGCCCCGCGTCGGGTTCTGCGCTGACAGTGTGAAGCCTGCTTAGGATTCTCTGTCTCCCTCTCAGTGTCCCTGCTCTGCTTGCATACTCTCTCTCCTCTCCAAGTAAATAAAGACTTAAAAAAAACCAAACATATAACCATGAGAGCACATAGTAGGGCCTCTCCCAGAGCCTCAGAAGGGTCTCAAACTCAAGAAAGTGGGAGCTGAAGCTTAAACTCTGGCATCGCACTCACTGCCCTGTGTGGCCAGCACACATTCGCTGGGCACCTACATGCCAGGCTCGGTTTCAGGCCCCAGGGGGCAGCGGTGAGTGAGTGGCTTCATGGCCCTTACATTCTAGCCCGACTGAAGTGGAGGCGCCCCCGGCCCTGGAGGGCAGGTGCGATGGAGTAATCGGCCACCCCTGCCTGATTTGCGGTAAATATTTGTGGAATGAATAAATGAACGATGGAGTGAATGGAACATTCCAGAACTAAAAGCCGTCACGCTACGGAGATCCGGCAAGTCAAAAACAAACGTTAGGGGCGCCTGGGTGACTCAGTCGGTTAAGCGTCCGACTTCAACTCAAGTCATGATCTCACAGTTTCTGGGTTCAAGCCCCGCGTTGGGCTCTGTGCTGAGAGCTCAGAGCCTGGAGCCTGCTTCGGATTCTGTGTCTCCCTCTCTCTGACCCTCCCCTGCTCATGCTCTGTCTCTCTCTCTCTGTCTCTCTCTGTTAGAAATAAATAAAACATTAAAAAAAAAAAGAACATTAGTATGGATCACAAAGTGGATCCCAGAGCCGGTGGAAGATTATGGGGGTGGCAGTGACAGGGGTGTGGCCACGCGGTTTTCTGGGATGCGGCGGGACCCTTGTCCAGACATGTGCTAGCTGGTGACCTGGGATCGCTCCTTCTTTCAGGAGCTACATTGGCACTCTGGCTGGGACACCCCCGAGGCGGGCCCTCCCTCTGCTTGCAGGGTGGAGCCGGGAGAGGCAAGCGAGGGCCAGTCCCCTGCCATCTGCCTCGTCCCCTGCTCCTGCTCCCTGGATGCAGGACCAGCCGGTGGGCCCTGCCAGAGGCCACTGGTCCCATGGCTCTCCCCGCTGACCCCTCCACTGTCACCCACCCTGATGTCACAGACAGAGAGGACGTCAGGCGACCATTGCCCGCCGCTTCCTGACGCCAAACCCGCCAAGTGGGCTGCGTCTGAGTCCCTCGTCCGTCCCCTCATTCCTGTCCACGTGGTGACACTGAGCACCTGGGGCCGCTGTGAGGGCCTCGGTTCAACATCGGCCCTATTTTAAATTATTTTTAAGTAGGCTCCTGCCCAGTGCGGACTCAATGTGGGCCTCGAACTCACACCCTTGAGATCAAGTCCTGAGCTGAGATCAAGAGGAGGTGCTTAGCCCGCTGAGCCTCCAGGGACCCTGACAAACTCTTTTTATAAAGGACTTTCTGGCGTCAGAAAGACGAGAGGCGACAAGTCTGGCGTGGATGTGGGGAAAGGCAGTCCTTCCGCGGTGCTGGTGGGAGCCGCGTGGGAGCAGCGCGGGAACCCCTCCCACGCGACGGAGGCGCTGCCACGTGATCCAGCAGCTCCACTTGCGGGTGTTTGTCCACAGGAGTCATATCACCGTGTCCACCCTGAGCTCGTAGCAGCATTGTTGACTGTAGCCAGTCATGCAGACAACCTGAGTGTCTGTGGACAGGCGGCGTGTTAGAAGACATGCACACACACGCACACTAACGCGCATGCACGTGGGATGGAGTAGGAGGAACGCACCTGAAGCCGTATGAAGCCGGGATGGCGGAGTGCAGATACGTGCTGAGTCACATCCTGGGGGTGGTGGGTGAGCGTGGAAGTGGGACAGCCCCAGTGCCATGTTCACACAGAAGGTATGAGCTAAGCTGGACATGACAGGCAGGACTCCCAGGGGCCGGGTTGGAGTTACGGAGCCAGGGCTCGCTAGAGTACAAAGTGAGCAAAAGCCTCCCTCAAATTCTTTATTCTTACTAAGGTGTAAATGACTAACAAGAACTTCAAAAGAAACGTACCAGAGATAGCATGTTGCACGAGAGCCTTCAACTGAGAAGATGCAGCCTTACGGATAGGATTTGTGGCATCTGCTCTGAGCTGGAGAAGAACGTTAGAGTAAAAAACATAAACTCATCCCTCCCTCTCTGATTGCAAGCCTTCCCGTAGAAGGACTGTGCTCTAATTTGTCAGCCCTGCTGTGCAAACATTTTCCCCGATAGAAGATCAGAGCCAGGTCCCAGCCTGCCCCAGGCACACTCAGCCTCACACCCTCCCAGCGGCTGCGTATTCTCAGTGCCGTTTGATTTCGATCTCTGTTCAGGGCGCTTTCATAGCTTGTGTTATTTTAATCAAAACCATGTTTGATTTTTTAAAATGCTTTCTTACTTTGTGCAACCTGGCTCTCTCCTGCGTCACGAGTCGTAATGTCAGATACCCAGGTAGCGATTTTCATCGCTCTGCGTGGGATTGACCTGCTGAATCGTGATCGGCCCCATGCACATCTGAGGAAACCGAGGCACACTTTCCATGTGTGTCCATGCGAAATAACTTGCTGTGAAACTGGGAGACAGGACGGCACTCAGGAGGAATGCGTAGCTTCCTTCTTCCAGGGACGGAGGAGCTGAGCCTCCACCGTTAGAAACTCTTGCCTTTTATTAGTGTCATGAATGCTTCTGAAACTGTTTAAAATTTGCAAACAATTGAGTGGCACTTTTAAAATCGCTATAGAAGTTTCTAAACACTGAATTTTCTTTAAATTTGAGAAAGAGAGAGAGAGAGGGAGAAAGACAGAGAGCAAGCACGGTTCATGAGCTCGAGCCCCGCGTTGGGCTCTGAGCCAAGCATGCAAAGCTTGCTTGGGATTCTCTCTCTCTCTCTCTCTCTCTCTCTCTCTCTGCCCCTGTCCTGCTCACTCTATCAAAATAAAGAAATAAACTTAAAACAATTTTTTTCATGTAGGCACAGAATTTTCAGGACCGCTGTCATGTAAGCAAGGGCTTTTGGGACGCCCATGCCTCTGGGAACCCATGTGGACGACCAGAGCCCAACACCCTGGCCTGGCCGCGGTCCCCAAGTAGCCTCTGATGACACATGGGCGCTAACAGAGCCACACCTCATTCATGAGGGCGGCGCTCCCAGCGAACACCCAAGCCTGTTGCAAGTGGCCGCGCGACCCGGTTCACGGTTCAGGAAACCTTTCACCTCCCAGATGACAGGAGACCATGTGGCCAGTGTGGCCCTGTCCCTTCTTCCTGCCTTAGAAAACGAGGCCGGTTAAGTGTCCAATGCGGCCTCGCTGCCGTGATGGGGCAAACACGAGGTCACAACCTGACCTGGAAAGGTCCTTGATGACCCAGCCTGGCGTGTCTGCTCCCCGTCTCCTCGTTATGTGAAAAAAAGAAATCTCTTTCCGTTGGAGCTGCTGCAAGTCTGGTTTTCGGCCGCGACTGAGCTTTCCAGCCAGAAAGGGATGGTCCACAAAATCAGATCAAAACGCGCAGCCCAGTGTTCTCCCCCACGACTGTTCCCATCTGTGGACGCTCGGATAATTCAAAGGAAGAAGGCTTTTCTTTTCATTCCTGACATCCTGTCCCCTTCTCTCCAGGAGCCGAAACAGAACGAGCAGGCCTTCTTGGGTCTTTTGTTTCCTAAAAGGGACAGGGCAGTCATCAAGGCCTCGGGTGGAAAGTGCTGATACACTCACCACATCAGAATGTGCTGCTCTCATGTACTTTTTAATACAAACCCATCTCTGCGTGCGGGCACTGGCAGCAGACCGGTGGTTACGAAATGTTGGCGACCGAGGTCGTATGGGAGGTAAGTGACACGCAGCAAAGGAATCTTGTCTTCAGATTACATGGAACGCAAACCACTGTGGTTCATGACATAGCTCCCACATTTTTTCCATATGTACCCAACAGGGCTCCGGTGAAATCGATCGCCCGTTCCATTTCTCAAGTGGACGCATAAAGCCGCCTGGAAAAGCCGTGGGAACCAGGCCGGCCGCCCCACCTGCTTGCTCCCGCAGCCCGCCGGTTGCTTCCCTGGGCACCCCCGAGCTCCTTTTGAGAAGCAGTAGAAATGGTTTGTACGATGTTCAGGATGAAGTCATCGAAGATGACGTGTGCGACAGTTACCCCGTCCAGCACCCAAGGAATTCGTGTGCTTTGATGCACACACGGGCAGAAGGCATGAATATAAAGCTATACCTCTGGACAGAGGAGACACTGCGACTCTAGGCACGGGCTGCCAGGAAGTCCATGTGTCTCCAATGTCAAGGGCTTTTCAAGATTATTGGCTGTCTTTCCCGCCAGGCTGCCTCTGCTACAAATAATTCCATGTGATCAGACAAAGTAGACAAAATGCTGCAAAATGCTATCTTGAGGGCAAAGGTACAATCAAAACAGAGTGTAAATGCTCATGCCCATGAGAGAACTCCGTGATGGGCTCTCTATCCAAGGAGTGACTTTCAAAATAAAAAAATTTTAAGTTTATTAATTTATCTTGAGAGAGAGGCCAAACTGGAGGAGGGGCAGAGAGAGAGGGTGAGAGAGAACCCCAAGCAGGCTCTGAGCTGCACAGAGCCCCATGTGGGACTTGAACTCATGTACTGTGAGATCATGACCTGAGCCGAAACCAAAAGTCGGACGCTTAACTGACTGAGCCCCCGGGCGCCCCAAGGAGCGACATTTTAAAGGAACTCACACAGCTGTCCAGGAGGCAGACTGAAAGAAAGTAAAAAATGCTGAATGACATGCATAGTGAAGGCTCCTTAGTTTCTAACAAAGGTAAAATCTCCCGGATGGGGTCTGGTGGAACGTCCTAATTGAGATAATGAAGCTATAGTCCCCATGACCTTGGGCTAGCAGCTGGAGACTTTAATGTATGTTCATTTTCAGTCACTGAATTTTTGTGACATCTGCGGCGTGATTAATGCCTAAAGAGGTTTAAGAACTTCTAATGACGCTAATAGCCACTGGTTGCCGCAGAAATGTGGTCCTGATGCCAGAAAAATAAATGATCGGGCGCTCACAGCCTCTGTCAGGGTGGAAAAAGGCATTTTGCCAAATATAGTCCCCTCTTAGAAATCGCTTGGCCGGCTTTCTGAGCTATATTTGAACTTCAGAAGTCCATGGTTTCTTCACCGGGTAAAATAGGTTTCCTGGTATTTTAAGTAGATTTAAAAATCTATGGAAAGTCTGAAAAGTTTCAGGTTCCCAATTTTGGGGAGAAAAAAAAGAATTGTGTAAATATATACACAGAAAAATACCTAAGGAAAAACTTTAATAGTGACACGGGTTAATTAGTACTTTTAATGCATTTTGCATTTTCCAAAATTTCTAACACCAACATGCATTATTTTGGTCGCCAGGAAACTTCATAAGCTATTTTTGAGAAGGGGAATAAATGGTTCGAGATACTCCTTAAAACAGGTGGCCTTCCGTGGAGGGAAGAGTGAGTCAGGTGTTGCCTTGGCCACTCGCTAGCTGCCCGCCGGATAACTGGGGTCCTGGGGACACCCTCATAAAAGAAAGCGGGGTAAGGTACGGGACGCACCTGTGTTGCTGCGAGGTACACAGCAGGCGCTCAGGAAAGGACGGTGAGCGTGATGATTCCTCCTCAGATGACGGTGAGCGTTCCGAACCAGTGAGGCGGCCCCGGTGTCGGGTTCCTCTGGACAAGGAATCTCCCTGAATGTCCAAGCGAAACAGACAAACAAAGAAACAAACAAACAGCGCTGTCCTGAAAACGCGGTAGAAGAACAGTCCTCTCATTGATCCGAAGTGTGGGAACTCACCTTCCCCCCGAGACTCCATGGCCTCCATGGCAGGGGCAGGGATAACGGGGGGTGGGGGGGGTGCCCAGGGCGCCATTGTTGGGGACCAGAGTCTGGCTCCCTTTCACCTCCCGTTGGCTTCCAGACAGATGAAAACCATTTGTCAGGGATCCCCGGGACTGGGGTCAGACGCCATGACATGGGACACCACAACTGTCACCGCCACAGCTGTTGGCCCGCGGCCCGTGGCCCTGGCAGGAGCTAGCTCAGGTTCCGTGCCCCATTAGCAAAGCTTCCAGAAATGCTTTGAACTCCTCAAGGGCAAAAAGGCCCTGCAGCCCGCGCAGCGAGGAGGCCAGGCTTCTGCTAACTCGGCCGTGGCCAGGGTAGGGTTTCTCTCCCGGGCGGGGACGGACTGCCGCACCCCCAGGCCAGAGCTTTCGGGGAACATAGACCCGTAAACAGCCCTGCGCTGAGCCAAAGCCCTTGCAGAGGTTTGCCATTTGGGTTTTCTAGTCGTTTCAGCGAAACGCGTCTAGGGTGAGCTGTTTGCTCGCAGAGTTGGGTCAGGGTCATCACGGTGGCTGTGGCCCGCTGCTTACCATGTGCCTGACGTTGTCATGAGCAGCCGTGGTACTGCTGCACTGACTCATAAAACCACCTTGTGATGTAGCCACAGCCGTTCCCATTTCAGAGATCACCGGCCCCGGGTTACTGCGAACACACAGCCTCCTTGTAACGCCCGGGAGCATTCTCCCTCCCTCCCCCCACCCCCCCGCCNCCCTGCTCACGCTGTCTCTCTTTCTCTCTCCTAGAATAAAAATATTAAAAAAAAAATGTGCGCTCTGTCTTTATGTACCGAAGGAACAGCTCCGGTTAGGCTCTCCTTTGTCTCCACACTCCCGCCTCACCAACCCCCCACACTCCTCTAGAAGATTCTGAGCGAAGGCTCCGAATATGGCTCCCCCCCTTCATGTCCCTAAAGACCAATGCCCTGTGTCACTGGCTCCAATATCTTCCCAAAAGCCGTAAGACTCCTTGTCATGGCCCGGGGAACAAATGTGCTTCCGAGATGACCCACAGATAGGACGGGCCACAGAGCCGGCCAGAACCATATGCACTGAATTTTTTAGTGAAAGAAGAGCCCCATGGAGACCATTAATCGTTTACCACACAGACGTCCATCGGGCAACAGCTGACAGGTGCAAAAGCGATGCCCCGCACGTTACCAGCTGTCGGGACACTGGGCGCAGCCCAGCCTCGTGGCGCCCTCCTCCTGCCCCCCCTTTCCCTCCCCCTGCAAAGCCCACTCGTGGCAGACATATGGCAGCCATTCTGGCTGACTCCTTCTTTTCCAGTGTCCAAGTCACGTCAACAACGGGGCACTCACAACTGCCCCACACGGAGTGTCAGTGTTTCATTTTCTTTCGGGTTATTCCAAGTTTGGGGCCCATTCAAAGTTTTGTAATGGCATAAATATTTATCCAGAGTTTTTGGTTACTATATAAACATAACAAACACGACACAGGCCCCAGATGCAATAAGTCACATAAACGTCTTCTGATTATGAAAGCGGGGGAAACGGGCTAATGAAGGGCTTTGGAGCTGATTCTTTTATCATGAAATATTTGTACCGCTATTTTTAATGACGGGCTCACAGGGACGCAGGGAGAGAATGTGGATGGGGTGAGATGGAGGCTTCACCTCTATAAATAAACTCAGGCTAACTGAGGAAAGCTGAGGGTGACAAATGTCAGTCTGGGCTTTGTCACCTGTGAAGGCAAGAGATTATTCTTTACGCTTGACTATCATGGGTTTACATCTGCCGGTGGGTTCTGCCTGACACTTAGGGACGTCGGTCGAAAGAGCGCAAGCGTCCTGCGCCCCAGACGGTAATCACCAAGGGGAACCATCAAGTACTCAGACCCAGGAAGCCCACGTTCATGAAAAACATGGAGCAAGTAT
Organism: Crocuta crocuta; assembly: GCF_008692635.1. NCBI lineage: Eukaryota > Metazoa > Chordata > Mammalia > Carnivora > Hyaenidae > Crocuta > Crocuta crocuta. Next base: position 3,385,273 of record NW_027532592.1, read on the forward strand.
CATTGTGCATTCTTGTCTCACCCTTAGTTTACCAGGACGTTAACCCTCCAAAGCCAAGGGGTGAGGTGGGTGAGGTTTGTGTTTTGTGCTCTGCAGATACGCAGTCATAGGAGGAGCCCCCTGACGTGACCCCTGTGTCCTCTGTAGAAGGGGTTGGTCCAGGCACGCCTGGTTGGCTCAGTCGGTGGTGCCTGTGACTCTTGATCTCGGGGTTGTGAGTTCAAGCCCTGCTTTGGGTAGAGAGATTAAAGATTTTATTTTAATATTTAATTTTATTAAAATCTTTTAAAAAACAAGAAAGTGGTTGGTCCAGGAAAAGGGCATTGCTTGGCTCAGGCCCTGATCCCTCCGCTGTGGCTTGGACCCATGTCCTCCCTCTGCTTTCGGCCCCACTGTCACCATTTCTAGTAGACGGAGCAAGGCAAGCCCCTCTTTATTACTTTGCAGGCAAGAGACAGGAACCAGGAAATGGATTGCTTTTCTGTGTTTGATGGCACCAAGCCCCGTCGCTTCAGCTCCAGGTGAAATGGAGCAGGTTTGCTGGCTTAGCAAACTCGGGCACAATCTCATCTGTGGTCCCAAGAAGGGGCTAACGACAAGCCCCAGCAACCCGGCCGCTGCTGCCCTGGTGAGGCTCGGACCCTGCCAGGGCTTCATTTCTTGAAGGGACTTAGCGAGCGGGCAGTCACTGCAGTCGGAACACCATTACCCCCGTTCTACACGTGAGTGAACATGGACAGAGAAATGATTTGACGACTTGCTGCAAATTGCCAAAATCAGAGACAGAGAGAAAGGTGCTGGAAGCTCTGATTGTCAGACCCATGCTTCAGTGAGGAGATGGCTCCCAATAGACCTGTTTCATGTGCACGGCTGGGAGATCGGGGAGAATGCTGCCGAATCTGGTACCTTCTAGAAGTTTTGCATGGAAGTTATCAAAGCTCACTGCTAGCATTTTAACTCTCTCGCCTCTGCATGGAGTTCTAGCAATAAATCGTTGTTTTCTTCCCCCTTCTGAGGAGCTCCAGCGCAGAGAAGGCAGGCAGCTGTGCCAAGAATGCACTAGTGGCGGGGGGGGGTGCGCGG
>NW_027532592.1:3386440-3391298 GCF_008692635.1 Crocuta crocuta
AGCGGGAATCTCTTTCTCTGTAGGATTCTGGCTGAGAGTTGCCCAAGGAGAAATTGGGGCAAGATCTGGAAGGTGGGAGTAAATCGGCAGCCTGTCTTCTGTGAGGGTCACTGCTGTTTCCCCCCACCCTCTTTATTTATTATTGTTATTTTGTGTGTGATAACACTAACCTAAGATCTACCCTCTTAGCAATTTCTTTTTTTAATGTTTATTTTTGAGAGACAGAGAGAGACAGAGTGTGAGCCGGGAAGGAGCAGAGAGGGAGGGAGACATAGAATCTGAAGGAGGTTCCAGGCTCTGAGCTGCCGGCACAGAGCCCAACGGGGGCTCGAACCCACAAACCATGAGATCATGACCTGAGCCAAAGTCGGACGCTTAACCCACTCAGCCGCCCAGGCGCTCCCACACTCTTAGCGATTTCTGAGTACACAGCACAGTATTGTCAAGTTTGGAGGGTACAGGAGATCTCTAGGACTTACTCATCTTTTTTTTTTTTTTAAAGGTTTATTTAGTTTTGAGAGAGAGAGACACAGAGTGTGAGAAGGAAGAGGGTCAGAGAGAGAGGGAGACACAGAATCCGAAGCAGGCTCCAGGCTCTGAGCTGCCAGCACAGAGCCCAATGTGGGGCTCGAACCCACAGACCATGAGATCATGACCTGAGCCGAAGTCGGATGCTTAACTGACTGAGCCACCCAGGTGCCCCTAGGACTTACTCATCTTAACTGAGATTTTCCACCTTTGACCAATATCCCCTGCTTTCCTGTCCCCAAAGCTGCACCCCCAGAGCGAAGGGGACAGCTCTCTGTGGACATCTCCACCAGCCCTGTGTTCACGGCTGCCCCCGCTGCTGGGCAGAGTGTGCGGTGACCTCAACCCAGCGCTGCGCTGCCGGGGGCCTGTTAGGGACCGATCCTCCAACCCCCCGGAGCCACCCGGCTTCCTGGCTTCTCCCACGACTGCCTGGTCAGTCCCACAATACACACAGTGGGGCCGCGTCCCGGCGGGCGGTGTGGCCAGTGCGTGCACCATGACCTGCTGAAGAACAGGTGCTCAAGGTGCTCCTCGCCCCTGGGGACTTAGAGCTTTTAGACGCAGCCAGCTGGGACTCGTGACAGCCCCGCGGTCAGGCGACAAACACACAATGTGGTCGCTGCCTTGCGATGCATGAGGACCTGTTGGGGACGCACGCGGTCGGCACCTCCCGCGACCATGGGCCACACTTAGTCCCACGTGCGTGGAGGCTTTTCCCTCCAACGTTCCTTCCAAGCTCCGGGCCCCGTATCCGCAGAAGGACGGGAAGAAAGTTACTTACGTGGTGGGTGAAACCGCTGAGTTCAGTGGAGCGTGAATGCTGACATTGAGGGTTTCCCATCCAACCGGCAGACATTCCCGTGGCTGCTGCTCTCGGGTAACTTGAGCTCTGGCATTCCGGCCTTGGTCAGCCCGAATCCACAAATTTGCTGCAGTTCCGAAGCTCAAGCTCGGCGAGAGCACCGTTTCTCTGTCATTCCTTTCCAGCTGTTCTGTTGCGAGCTGACCCCACCGAATGAATCTCCCTACATTTAACCCTCTGCACGCACGCACCTTTTGGCTTCGGCCCAGGGAAAAGCAGATCAAAGCACGTGTTCCTATATTTTTCACAAAACGCATTTTATTCCTCACTCGGCTGACGATGTCCCCAGGCACTCAGTCTCTTGCCCCATTTTCTGGAGCCTCGGTTTCCCTCTCGAGAACAGAGTTATTGACTCTCACCCCTGCAGGGAGGTGGGAGCATCATGCTTGGCGGCAAATCTGGGACAGATCTCTGGGCGAAAGGTGACGTGGGTCATTAGTAATCGAGATGAATATCTCCTGGAGGAGGCCAGCCCTGGGGTCACAGCAAAGCCATGGACTTCAGGAAGCTGCTCGCCACCCAAGGCTTTATTTTGCAAGTGCCTGTGTGCCTGGTATGGACTGTACAGACCTAAGAACACAGTGAATGACATCATTGGTGGTGCAAGGAAATGAGGGGTTGTTTTTAGCTATGACCCTGGCCTCTTAAATGATCTGAATTTTAAAACAAAGACGACAGGAGAGAGGGGAGAGAAATATGGAAGGCGATGTAAGAATGTGGGATTCCTTGTTGATCTGAAGAGCAGCGGAGAGGAGCTCACGGACGGCTTTCCCATTCCTGTCCAGCCAGAAAGGTGTTGACAGGGAAGACGTATGAGCAATGGAGGACACGCCGTCTTCGGAGATTCCGATCCCTTCCCTCCATTCATTCATTTTGAGAATGTGGCTCCAAGGGTCTACAGGGGAGGTGATGGGCTTTTCCAGATAATGAACCTCATTTGGCTGGCTGCTCACTTATTTCTGGCCGTCGGGAGATGGGATTGCCTGGACATCTGTCTTCCGGAAGGGTCTGGGGCATGCTGGGGTTTCGCGCTGTTCCAGGACCAGGAAAAGAGGGAGGAGAAGTCCAGGCTCAGGGCTGAGACAGACCGGGGGAGGGGGTCTTCCGAGTGAAGAGGGGGCAGGAGGAGACAGTGCTGTGACACAGAGGACAGGCCCCGCAGGTCAGGGCAGCGCCTTAGGCAGGAGACTCTGGAAGGAAAGCAGGAATGACAGCCGCGGCGGAACGGGTGAGAGGCCAAGATCGAGAAGGTTCCTTCTACGAGCACAGTGGGCTGACATACAGTATGAAACGGGACCAAGCGGTTTGTCACGGTGCATTGGAGTAGCCTGTACCCAAGGAAGAGCCGGGTTCTGGTCCCAGCTTTGTCGCTAAATCAGGGTGTGACCTTGGCCAAGCCATCTGGGCTCAGGTGCCTTCTCTAAAAGCCAAGGAGGTTGTTGGGGCACCCGGGGTGGGGGCTCAGTCGGTTGAGTATCTGACTCTTGGCTTCAGCTCAGTTCAGGATGTCACAGTTCATGGGTTCCGGCCCTGCGTCGGGCTCTGTGCTGACAGCGTGGAGCCTGCTTGGGATTCTCTCTCTCCCTCTCTCTCTGCCCCTCCCCTGCTCGAACTCTCTCTCAAAATAAATAAATAAACTTAAACAAAATAAATAAAAGCAAAGACGGTTGGGCCAGGATAAGGGTCCCCGGAACAGAGAGAGTCAGAGTTCTCTCCTTCAGGAGAGTTCGGGGGGTCTCAGACTCACTCGACAGGCCCTTACACCAACCTGGAGGGGAGCTGTCCCCACTGGTGGGGCAGCTGAGCTTCGCGTGGTCCCGCAGGGACCCTCCTGTCACCCCTCCTTCTGCGAGACTTGTCCTTGTCTGCGTGGGGGGTGCGGGGTCACCACCACGTGAGCGCTCAGCTCCCGAGACAGTGGAAGAGGGTAAGCAGATAAGCAGTTTCTTTCTAAGCAGGTACCCTGGAATGACACACTTCATGGGGGTCCAGAGCCCATTGGGAGAACGCAGTCGTGCACTGAACCATGGCGGGGCCTGGAAAGGAGGCACCTGGCTGGGTGAGTATGTGGGGGCCAACCTCCATTACTGGGGACCAAGGGAGCATTGATGCAGGGAGACAGCCACGGTCGGCCATAGTAAGGACACAGAAGTTTATAGCAGCCGGGCCAGGGGCGATGTGGGTCCTTGAACAGCCATCAGCATGTCACTGGAAGGGGGCACCTGGGTGGCTCAGTTGGTTGACTGTCCAACTCTTGGTTTAAGTTCAAGGCCATGATCTCACAGTTCACTGACTGAGTAACCGAGGCACTATTTATTTTTTAAGGAGGCTTCACATCTGGCATGGAGCCCAACTCGGGGCTTGAACTCATGACCCTGAGATGAAGATCTGAGCTGAGGTGGAGAGTCGGGCGCTTAGCCGACTGAGCCCGCCCACCGGCGTCCTGCCCCAAACCCCTTTCATGGAGCTCCACACACAGCGAAGCGAAACAACACAAGAAGTACATTACGTACATCCCGGGGGAGCGGGGAGGGACGGGTGATGTCCTGGTCCTTGAGCTGGGTGGTGGGTTTTCCGTGTATTTATTTTCTTGTTATAGGTCATCATTTACAGGTAGGTTTCATGTATGTATCCGTGTATCCAGTATTTGAATGGGCGCAAAATTACATGAAACCAAAATCAATATGGTCATAAAAACATCTAATCCACTCACTCAAAAAACATCTGTTTCCAGTAAGCAAGTATAATTTTCCCTCTCAAAATAGAGATTTCCATCAAAACCAACAGACAATGGACTAAACAGAAGAAGAGAAAGAACGTCCCCTTCGGCTGTCCTCCCTGACTTCCAAAGACTCGGTCACTCCGATCTGAACCTAGCTTTCATAGTTGGTAAACGGATCAGGCAAGACCCGTGTGGAGGAGGAGAGTGTTTGCCCCTGGGATCAGCCTTTGAATGTTAAAGCAGGAAAGGGTTCGGAGGAGCAGCAAGGCTCCTGGCTGGTCTCACTCTCCAAATGCAGTGGAGGTAGTTGTGTCCTGTAATCAGAATACAAACAGTGGCTTCCAGGCAACTGGCTCACCAATTCATCAAGCACTCATGATTACTTATTCCTGAGAATAAAGTAAAATCAGCCACAGAGCTGCCCAGGAGGTATATTTGCCCTAAGGTATTAAGCAAAGTAGATGGTCTTAAAAACATCTCTAGTCCCCCGGAGCTACTGGAATAAAAACATCAGCGATGCGCTCCATTGGGCTTGTGGAGGTGTGTTATGGGTTGAATTGCTTCCCCTCCAAAATCCATGTGCTGACTCCCGGGACCTCAGACCGTGACCTCATTTGGAAATACAGTCACGGCAGATGTGATTTGTTAGGATGAGGTCATACAGGAGTAAGGTAAGCCCTTAATCCAAGATCACTGGTGTCCTTTAAAAAAAAAAGGGGGGGGGGGGGTTTGGACACGGCCAC
>NW_027532592.1:3391382-3411348 GCF_008692635.1 Crocuta crocuta
ATGGCCACGCACCCTGGGAACGTGCCGTATGAAGAGGAAAGTGGAGATTGAAGTTTCTTGGCAGACACCGAGGGATGTGAAAAATCACCAGGAAACCACCAGAAGTTAGGCAAGAGGCGTGGAGTAGATTTTCCCTGACAGCCCTCCGGAGGAATCACCGCAGTCTGCCTCTGGATTCTGGCCTCCGGATCTCGAAGACAACGATTCCCATGGTTCTGAGCCACACAGGCGTGGTGCTCTGGCATAGCACTCCCAGCAAATCCATATGTTTTGGTTCTTTAAGATTTAGGAAAATACTTTGTTTCCTATTCAAAGTACTGAACATCGTAATTACGACCTCTGTAGTTTGACGGTCAACATTTGAAATCAAGACACCGGGAATCAAGATTCTACCTTGCCTTTTGATTGGCTGTCTAACCTCAGATAAATTGCTCACGTCTTTGGGCTCCTGTTCTCTTGTGTGAAACTTCACGGTACCAAAACGGACATACCCCACGAGCCCCTCACAGTGGTAAATAGACCCAATGAGATAACGCGTGGGAACGAATTTTGTGAATGGTTAAGACCTAGATCACCATCAATATCGATTATCAACTAACCTTCTCGTGTACCCCCCAAGTTGGTATGTGATATGTCGTGTCCCCGGATAAGGCTGGCACAATCTGTTGATAGAACCCTGAGTTTATCTATGACTTTGGGAAGGGAGCTTTCGCAGGGTCTCCCGGGGCGGGAAAGGCAAGAACAGAATTTCGTGAGAATTTGCGGTTTGGTTCAAGGCGGTTTTTTCAACACGGGGGCTTGAGCGCATCTGGTAGAGACTGTCCTATAACGGTAGGAACAGCGAGGCTGGAATTTCGGACCGTTGACGCTTTCTGCTGAGAGAGTTGGGCATTCCTGTAATGAGCGATAAGGTTATTTGCCCGGGAAGGCGGCTCCTGGGACGGGAACGCAAGTCTGATGAGCACGTGGGTGGTGCTGACCACTCGTGTTCCAACTCGAGTGGTTTCCGTTCTCCAGTGTAAAAGACGCTCTGTCTGCTCATCCTTCTCTGCGCAGGCTCAGCTTGCTGTCCCCTGTCCGTGTTCTTCCTCCCCAGGTCAGCTCTTCTTTCCAACAGCCTTTCTGCAGGAATTGTCCCCTCCTGTCTTTCCAAACCTCTTTCCTTCTTCCCTTAAAACCGGTTGCTAATTTTTGGTCAATCAAGCTGTATGATATTATCGATTCCTCGTTAGAAGAGCCCTGCACAGAGTTCTTTTCTTTTATTAAAAAAAATATTTTATTTATTTGTTTTTTTTAATGTTTATTTTATTTTTGAGAGAGAGAGAGTGCGCGAGTGGGGGAGGGATAGAGAGAGAGGGAGGCAGAGGATCTGAAAGCAGGCTCTGAGCTGTCAGCACAAAGCCCCACGCGGGGCTGGAACCCGCGAGCCGTGAGATCATGACCTGAGTTGGTTGAGTTGGATGCTCAATGGACTGAACCACCCAGATGCCTCGGAGTTATTTTATTTTAAGGAGAATTCAACCTAGATGAACGATGCCGTGTAGACAATTCTGGGTGAAAAACTGTCCCCCGAAGAAGAGAAGTGGATGCTGTCCTCTGTCTACCACTTCTGGACCCATGTCCCCCTTGGCTTCCAGACAGAGGACGGGGGTCGCTTGGCCCACTCAGCGTTTGCTCCCTCAGCTGTGCTGATCACATAAAGTCACCATTAGATCAGCCGTGTTCAGCATGATGACGATTTCTTTGCATTAAAAATCAGAATAGGGCCACTAGTTTTGAACTCAGACCCAAAAAACCCCACATCCATGGGGAACCGTCTTCCGGGTCCAGGGTAGCCCGGGCTGAATTAATCCAGATCCAAATTCTCGCCCCTACCTGTTCCCAGCCTTTCTCCCTCCCCAAAGGCTAACTTTTTGCTTTAAAAAGCTACTTTGAAGAACTGGTAATTCTCTCCTTGTGGCGCAATCGCAAGCGAATGAATGGTTCATTGTTAAGGAAGTCACTCTACCAAGGGAGACAATCTCTCCTTCAGGCGAGGTTAGGAGTGTTGGACCCAAGTGGTAATTAAGTCGAGTGTTTGTGTGCATTCTGCTTTCGCAGCCCCGTGTGTGAGGCATTCCACATAACTGAATTTGGGGGTTTCATCCATGTATAAGGGACTTTATAGATGGGTATGTAGTAAAGTACAATAACACTCTCTTATGTTTCCAAAAGGGTTCAAAGACACCTAAGATTTTTGAAAACCTGGACATTTTACTGGGAGTGGGGAAAGTAAGTAGCAGTTTCTGGAATGGCTTGGAAGATTTGGTAGGGTTTACGATACCACAGCTATTATGCTTTTTCTAGAGGCCCAAGTCCCCCCACCCCCACCCCATCCACTTACAATTCCTATTGACACGTGAGTGTGAAATAGAGATATAATTTACCAACAGAGACAGTCCCAGAAGGAGGAGAAGAAAAGAGGACATTCCAGAGAAGTAATAAGCACTTGTCTTTGATTTCTGAAAAGAAGAACTAAAACAAAAACAACCCCCCAAACCCCAAGAGTGTTGCCAGAGAGCCCTAATTTCTGCTGAGAGATGGTCCTGTTTTTTCCTCTTCTGGTAAAATACACATACCATCAAATTTACCATCTTGACCATTTAACAATTTTTAAAAATGTTTTATTTATTTTTGACAGAGTGAGAGAGGGAGGGAGGGAGAGAGAGACAGACAGACAGACAATCTGAAGCAGGCTTGAGGCTCCTCGCTGTCAGCACAGAGCCCAACGCGGGGCTTGAACCCACAAGCCATGAGATCATGACCTGAGCCGAAGTCAGGCGCTTAACCAACTGGGCCCCCCAGGAACCCCCTCCAGTAACATTTTTGAGTAAATGTCCACGGAAGCCCATCAGAAAGACCTTACCCATGGGAAGGAAACTGGTGTGACCGGCCGACCCAGTCCTGTGAGTGCTAATCTCACCCTCAAACGGCAGTGTTCCTAACCCGAGTTTTCAATCTGACCGAAATGGGGTGAATGTTACACATTCTTCCTTAGTTTAAAAAAGCAGAAAAAAAGAAAAAGGAGGTATCTGGCCTCGGGCACATTAGGCTATAAGACATTTCGTAAGTAAGAACGCTGATAATGTCAGGACACAACACATTCAAGATAAATATTTTAAAAATTAATTTAAACACAAAAGCTGGGTCATGTCATTTGATTTCCACAATAACTTGAGGGGAGGTTAAGGAGGGTATTACTAAACAATTTTACCTGTGGGGAAACTAACTTTCCAGAAAGCTATGGGACACATCTAAAGTTATATACCTGGTGGGGCGGGCAACTGGCTCAGTGGGTAGAGCACATGACTCTCAATCTCAGGGTTGTGAGTTCAAGACCCATGTTGGGTGAGGAGCCTACTTAAAGAAAAAAACAAATTAAAAAAAAAAGAAAAATCAAGATACATACCTACAAAGTGGCAGCATTAGAACTAGACACCAGGTCTTGGAGACGTAAACGCCGAGCCCTTTCTTTAAGTCAATGTATTTAATCCCCGGACAAAAGACCCAGGCCGACTGTACAGTGGACTGGGTAAAGCATTAATAGCTCGCAGACAGTGAGTTCTGGTTGCACTACGAACAAGTTATCTCTTACAGGATAAATAACATTGTCACAACCTTGCCTCCTCAGAAACTGGGACTAGTGGGTGGCTTGCCCAGGAATGATCTCGTTTGAAGAGTCTTCAACCTTTACCTCTGTCCCGGAAGCAGAAACATGTTTTGATTTTTGTTGGTGGCTTCCCAAAGTGAGGAGTCCTCAGAATTTAGAAAGAATGAAGCTGGTCCTATTGAAGGGGGCGGGGGTCTAGACACCTCCCCAGGAAAGTGCTGTCCACAGGCTGACCTGAGGGGTCCTGGGGGCAGTCAACCCCCATTCCCTCTCTTTCTCTGTCTCTCCCCATCTTGCTGTCAGTCTCTCCAGGCCAGAACTGTGGCATTTACGTTTTGTGAGTGAAAGCTGGTTATTGCCCCCCCAGGACTTCAAAACTGATTCCCCTGAGAACCACGCCCTGGACCCCGAGTGGGGAGGAATCAGCCAAAAGTGATCGCCGAGTGCTTCCTCAAATACTACCCACCCGAGGTGGTTAGCGATCTGGGGCCCACATGCAGAGGGAGGAGAAAGGGCAAGACCCTGTTCAGTGCAGGGTGCCGGCAGCTGCGCGGTTTGTGGTCAGGCCGCACCCCTGCGGTGCGCAGGTGCACCTACCTACGGAGAAAGCACTCTCGAGGGCAAATGTATGAAGCTTTGCCCGGGAGACCGTAACCAAGGGGACGGTGTGCTGGCCTCGCGGGAGTGGGGGGGCTCCGCAAATGACTGCAGGTGTCTGGACAGAGGACACCTCCTTTGTCTAGCCCTGGGGATGAGAGTGCGCTTCTCGATACTGGCTAAGACTGGAAACTTCTCACCAGAACTCATTCCTTTAAGGGGCGCCTGGGTGGCTTAGTCCGTTAAGCGTCCGACTTTCACTTGGGTCATGATCTCACGGTTCGTGGGTTCGAGCCCCGCGTCGGGCTCTGTGCTGACAGCCAGCTCAGAGCCTGGAGCCTGTTTCAGTCTGTGACTCCCTCTCTCTCTGACCCTCCCCTGCTCACGCTGTCTCTCTCTCTCTACTAGAAATAAATAAAACATTAAAAAAAATTTAAAAAAAAGAACTCATTCCTTTAAGAACCCACACCCTGCAGTTTAAATGTTCACTCTTGTTGTTTTTGGAACTTTCTAAAGTGTATTATTCCCTTTCACTTACCGGATGTTGCTCGGTATGGAGACTTAAGGTTCTGTGTTTAGGGATCCTCAGGTTGTGGGGCTCCCATCCTGTCCCCACAAGTCCCCACCGTCCTCACCTCTGTTCGCAAGTACAAGCCAGCCACGCTGTCATACCCACAGCTGCCTTTTGAGGCCCCTTTCCTTGTTGCTAACTGACTTTGTATAGATAGAGCCTGGGAGCCAGAACGTCCCACTTCTCACAGCTGGTTAATAGCCAGGGTCCTTATATAAATTAAGTGCCTGGGCTTTTATCCAGTGATGGTTAAAACAGTACGAGTTGGGGCGCCTGGATGGCTCAGTTGGTTGAGTGTCCAACTACAGCTCAGGTCATGATCTCACGGTTTGCGAGTTTGAGCCCCACGTCCAACTCTCTGCTGTCAGCACAGAGCCCACTTCAGATCCCCTGTTCCCTCTTCTTCTGCCCTTCCCACGCTGGTTGTCTCTCTGTCAAAAATAAATAAACATTAAAAAAAGTTTAAAACAGCACAAGTGTGTTTTTTATTATTAAAAAAATCTTTTAATGTTTATTTTTGAGAGAGAGTCAGAGACAGAGCTTGAGCCGGGGAGGGGCAGAGAGAGAGGGAGACACAGAATTGGAAGCAGGCCCCAGGCTCTGAGCTGTCAGCACAGAGCCCAATGTGGGGCTTGAACTCCCAAACCATGAAATCATGACCTGAGCTGAAGCTGGACGCTTCACTGACTGAGCCACCCAGGTGCCCGTACAAATGTATTTTTTAAATTACTCTTTTTAATTGTGGTGCAATGCACATGCCAGAAAATTTACTGCCCCAAGCATTTCCAAATGCACAGCTCAGTGGCATCGAGCACATTCACTCGGTCGTCCATCCATCCAGAGTGCTCTTCATCTTGCAAAACTGAAAATCTGTCCCCGTTAAACACTAACCTGCCCCCCACCCCCTTTCTCCCTCTTTCTGGCCCCAGGCCACCACCATTCTATTTCTCTGTCTCTGTGAGTTTGACGACTTTAGAGACCTCATATAAATGGAATCATAGTATTAGGTCTGTTATATCTGGGTCCTTTCACTTCCCACAGTGCCCTTGAGGTTCATGTGTGTTGAAGCGCGTGTGAGAATTGTCTTCCTTCTTAAGGAAGGAAGCATCACCTTTTGTTGTCCATCTGTACACTGCGTTCTGCACGTCCACTCAGCTACTGGAGACGGGGTCCCTTCTGCCTTTTGGCCATCATGAAAAATGCTACTCAGAACCTTTGTGTGCGGATACCTTTTTGCCCCCTAAATTTCAATTTTCTTGGATCTATACCCAGAAGGGGCATTGCCGGATCAGATGGGTATCTCTATTTTTAATGTTTATTTATTTTTGAGAGACAGAGAGAGCACAAGCAGGGGAGGGGCAGAGAGAGAGGGAGACACAGAATCGGAAGCAGGCTCCAGGCTCTGAGCTGTCAGCACAGAGCCTGACGCAGGGCTCCAACTCACTGACCGCGAGACCATGACCTGAGCCGAAGTTGAACGCTTAACCAACTGAGCCACCCAGGTGCCCCCCAAATTGTATTTTCAATGCACAGAAGAGCCAGCCACTTAAAAGAGGCCCATAACCACTTATTTTAAAAGATCTTGTTAAAAATAACTTTTTATTATAAAATAAGATACATTCATTGTAGGAAATTTAGAAATTATAGAAAAGTAAGTAAAAGAAAATAGTGCCACTGTCCAGGGATAAAATACTTTTGCGCATATCCCTCCATTTTATACGATCCCCCCAACACACAGCCCATACATACGTGTATGTACTCATGTATATACATACACATATTTATATGTGTGCATGTGTAAGTACATATGCATATATATTCTTATATATGTACACACACACACACACACATATTTTTTTTTCCTGCCATTTTTCTTCCCTATCTTCTTCCCCGATCACCCACCCCCTCCCCACAGGCCTGCATCTTAGATTGTCAAACATTCGCTAATCCTGCCACACATGCTCATAGGGTTGTGGCTTACCTACTCTTATTTTTAAAAATTGGCCTTCTTCTCTGGCACCCGGCTGGCTCAGTCAGTAGAGTGTGCAACTCTTGATCTTGGGGTTGTGGTTTGAGCCCCATGTTGAGTATAGAGATTACTTAAAAAAATTAAAAAATTGTGGTGCCTGAGTGGCTTAGTCGGTTAAGCGTCCGACTTCAGCTCAGATCGTGATCTCACGGTTCGTGAGTTGGAGCCCCACGTCGGGCGGGCGCTGTCAGCATGGACCCTGCCTCGGGTCCTCTGTCCCCTCTCTCTCTGCCTCCCCTCAACTCTCCCACACACGCTCTCTCTCTCAAAAATAAACATTTAAAAAGTCAAATAAATACATAAACATTGGCCTTATTCTATTCTTACACTCTGATAGCCTGGTTTTCTCATTTCATTATGTGTTAAAAAGCATTCCCCCAGGTCACCATGTTTTTAAATAATTAACTTCCTTTTGAATAGCTGCATGGTAAGAATCCTGAAAAAATAATCCCTTCACATCTATCATGATATGAATATCACTTCATGTGTTTGGGAGGTTTTCCTGTCCTGGACTCTCTTGGGGGCAGAGTTAAAAAACAAAAACAAAAACAAAAACCAACTAAACTAAACCTGTTGTAAACTAAACCTGTTAGTTACCTCCTGGGTAGACTCTTTCCCAAGACTGTTTCTCTCTTTTTCTAGACCATGGAAGCCAGCCAGCCAGAGGGGCAGCTCCGGTTGGCACCTTTTTGTAAATGACAGGAATATGGATGTGCTACGTATGGGAAAGACATCTCTAGAAGGGGTCGATCCGTGCGGTTCTCAAACTGTCAGAGAAGGAAGAATACCACTCATTTGGACAAAGCTCCTAAAAAATATGAAGGAGTCCTGGAAGGCTGCTGTGATAGAATTCCGCGAGCAGCCTTACTTCAGAATTAACTGACGGTTCACAGTTACTTGGAGGGTGTTTCAGCACCGTCAGGCCTTTGGGGAACATGCCTTCACGTGTGTCCTTTTGCAGAACAATTATTCCATGTTGGCAGCGTGCTCGTGGTCTTTCCGAAATGTTTGCGAACGATGTTGTTGCTGCTGTATTGGTGTATTTGGGGTCTTTTAAAAAAAATTTTTTTAATGTTTTATTTATTTCTGAGAGAGAGAGAGACAGCGTGAACAGGGGAGGGTCAGAGAGAGGGAGGCACAGAATCTGAAGCAGGCTCCAGGCTCTGAGCTGTCAGCACAGAGCCCGATACGGGGCTCGAACCCACAAACCGTGAGATCATGACCTGAGCTGAAGTCGGACGCTTAACCGGCTAAGCCACCCAGGCACCCCTGGTGTATTTTGGGTCTTACAAATGATTTACCACTTAGTAAATTTGAAATCCAAATTATACAGCTGGCCCTGGCTGTGGCCAGCTAATAAATGCTAGAATTCTGGACCGAGTTAAGAAGCTCTCACAGACTGCTTCAATTTCTAACCTTTTCCGGGGTAATCGTGTGGGAAAGAAACACTTGGATTTTACGGGTCAAAGATTATGATCAATAACCTGCGTGATTTGAAACAATATTTGTCCTATTGCATACAGAAAAAATGTCTTCATCATATATTTTTAACTCGATATACTTGGTAAACAACCTTTTTTGAAAAAAAGATGAGAGGCACCTGGGTGGTTCAGTTGGTTAATTTTCCAAGTCTTGATCTCAGCTCAGGTCATGATCTCACAGTATGTGAGTTCGAGCTCCACATCAGGAGCCTGCTTGGGATTCTCTCTCTCCCTCTCTCTTTGTCCCTGCCTTGCTCATGCACGCAGAATAAAGAAATAAAGTTAAACAGTTTTTGTAAAAGGGGTGCCTGGGTGGCTCAGTCAGTTGAGTGTCCAACTTCGGCTTGGGTCATGGTCTCACGGTTCGTGGGTTCGAGCCCCGCGTCGGGCTCTGTGCTGACAGCTAGGAGCCTGGAGCCTGTTTCAGATTCTCTATCTCCCTCTCTCTCTGACCTCCTCTGCTCACGCTGTGTCTCTCTCTCTCAGAAATAAATAAAACTAAAAAAATTAAAAAAATTTTTTCGGTAAAAGATGATAAATACAAGTTACAATTTAAGTCATAATTACTAGATTGCTTGAATTGTGACTATGTCTCTAAGTAGTAGACTATATGTTCCCAAGTATTATCATTCTTCCTCTGCCTTCCCTCAAACTGTAGAAGAAACAGCCCACGACACAAGGAAGCGTGTGGCACCGACTTGCAGGAGCACGTGAGAACGTGCTATTGCGGCTGCATTGAGATTTATCCCCAAACGGTGCAATTTCTTCATTATCGCGTCTGTCGGCAAAGGTGATTGAGAGGGAAGCTGCCATTTTCACCTTGTCACTTTCCTAACGCATCAGATGCTGTTCCTCGAAGCATCAAAGTCAAAGACAATCCAGTCATCTAATTAGCGCTCCTGGACCTGTCAACCAGTTTTGGGATGCAGTGAAATCTACTCTTTCACCCGCTTTCCAATACGAAATATAGAATTTAAAGAAACACTAGACCCGAAAGATATTCTGAATTGACTCTTCCGCTTTCAGCGTACACGAGGAAAGGGAGGTCCACAGAGGGTGGACGCCAGCCTCAAGGCAGGTGTTGCGTTCATTGGCTCAGTCACACATCCCCGTTTGGCCAGGCAGGGTGACCATGCCGGAGTCCGTGTGAGGCCCTCAGGGTGCAGAAGGGTGCAGGGTATCACTGCTGCTCTTGAAGAGTTACACTCCGGGCAGGCGGGCAGCCTCAGGTGAGGTGGGGACCACGGTAGCAGCGTGCGCCGAGTGCTACAGAAGCATGAAGATTGACTGTAGCTCTACCCAAGGAGGTTGGGAAGGCTTCCCGGAAGGGGAGACTTTGAGCTGGGCCTGAAAGGATGAACACTTCATGCATTCACGTGGAGAAGAGCAAGGGACAACCCAGGTAGGGTATGTGGCATGAGAAAAGACACCACCCTGTGAGCATGTATTGCAGAGTTAGGGAATGGCCAACAGCCTAAGATGCAAGCTTAGGGAGAAAAGATAAGGAAGGAAAATGGCGGGAAATTGGTCTTAAAAAACCCTTGTGCGAACTTATTCTGAGCAGATAGGGCTGCGTGGAAGGCTTATAGGTAGGGTGAGGATATGATCAGACCTGGATTTACAATCGAGTTGAGTTAACTATTTACATTCCGGACAAGAGAGCCTAAACATGGAAGAGCAGCAATTATGAGGAACAAAGAAGGTATACAGATGGCCAAAAAGCATGAGAAGAGACACTCAATGTCATCAATCACCAGGGAAATGCAAATTAAAATGACAATGAGGTAACAATACAGATCCACGAGAGACTCTTGAATGCTGACAAAAACTGAGGACTGATGGATGTGAGGGGGGAGGGGGGAGATGGGCGTGGAGGAGGGCACTTGTGGGGATGAGCACTGGGTGTTATATGGAAACCAACTTGACAATAAACTATTTGTAAAAAAATTTTTTTTAACTAAAAACAGAAAAGAAATTAAATAAATAAAAATATATTAAAAAAATACAGATCCACTAGAATGGTTAAAATAGAAAAGGCTGACCATATGAAGTGTTGACAGAGTGTGGAACAGAGGGAGCTCTCGTATATGGGGAATGGAAAGTGGTACAATTTGAGGATGCCTGGGTGGCTCAGTTGGTTAAGCGTCCGACTTCGGCTTAGGTCATGATCTCACGGTTCGTGGGTTCAAGCCCTGTGTCAGGCTCTGTGCCGACTGCTGGCTCAGAGTCTGGAGCCTGTTTCAGATTCTGTATCTCTCTCTCTCTCTGACCCTCCCCTGCTCATGCTGTCTTTCTCTCTCTCTCTCAGGAAATAAATAAAACATTAAAAAAATTTAAGAAAATGGTACAATTTGGAAGCCAGCTTGCCAGTTTTCTGTAGAGTTAAATGTATGCTGTGTGATCCAGCCATTCCAAATTGAAATATTTGCCCCAAAGAAATGAAAGCATATGTTCCCACAAAGACTTGTGCATGAATGTTCATACCAGCTGTATGCATAATAACTTAAAAACTGGAAACAACCCAAATGTCTATTGACAGATAAACGGATGAACAAACCGTGGTATATCCATACAATGGAATACTACTCAGCAATAAAAAGGAATGTGTCTACCAATAGACACAACGACAAGGAAGAATCACGAATATATTATGTGAAAGAAGCTAATGCAAGAGTCCTTATCTCCTTGTAGGGTCTGGTTCTAGGACGGCTCCCCGGCCAGGCATGGGACCCGAGCTAGACTGGGTACCAGGACACGACACAGGGAAGTCGATCAAAGACCGTCTCTGTTTCCTCACCCACAGTCCTGCGGAGTCCCCCTCTGATGGCTGAGTCCGAGGGGAGCCAGGAGTTGCTGGTGGCTGTGGTTAGAGCTGATCGAGAGGAAGCAGCTAACACTCCGGGAGGTAAAAACAAAAGACAGAGACAGTTTTGACTGTTTGGGACACCAGCCACCCCCTGCCTTTCCTGACACTTTATGAGAAGTCTTACTTCTTACACCTTACTGCGAGTGGGCAGTCCATTACAACCTTTTAAACGGGAGTGATCACTGGGGCACGGGGAAGGGGGTGGGCTCAGTCAGCTGGGTGTCCGACTCTTGGTTTAGACTCAGGTCCTGATCTCAGGGTTGTGGGATCGAGCCCCACGTCCGGCTCTTTGCCTAACCTGGATTCTGCTTGGGATTCTCTCTCTGTCCCTTTGCCCCTCTTTCCTCTCTCTCTAAAATAATAATAATAATAATAATAATAATAATAAAGGAAGTGTTTTATTATAAGTCTCTCGACCTCTGGCATGCATGACAATGCAGTCGACCTGTCCAGGGCACCAGAGAGTGACTTGGGACCCCAGTGAGGAAAACACTGAGGGGTCCTCCAGTGAGGGCACACGCATGTTTCTGTGTAATCCACAGGTGTCCAGGACCCTCCTGCATACCACTTTGCCCCAAGTGTTTGTAAAGCGCCTCCCCTTCCTCTCCCGTCTGCCCTGGCTCTTCCCTCCTCCTGACCCCCATGTCCACTTCTGTCAGACCTAAGTGTCTTGAGCTCTAAGTTTCCTTCTTACAGCCTCCTAGGATCTTTCACATACTCTAGCTTCTGTGCAGTTACACCCCTGGATGGGTGCCCGGTACATCTGGAGGCCAAGAGCTAACATTTTGCTCAGAGCCCTCCAGGAATATTTGCTTCCTCTCCTCTTCCCACCTTGGAGAGAAACGGTCTTCTTGGACTCTGCGGGGGGACGGCCTCAGTGTCTTTTTCAAATCAGAGGCAAACATGAGTTTTATCCCAAGGCTCGCTTGGCTCCTTAGTCAGACGACAGTCCCACACTGAGAACTCTGCCAAGTGATTCCGAGGGTCTGGTGAATTAGAGGGAGGATCATCCTCATATTTATCCTTGCCACCAAACCTGATGGCCTAAGAAGGGTGCAGTTCCCACTAGAAACTTAAACTTGAGCGTGGACAGAAACTATTAATGTCTCGTGGACCAGCTGGGAATGGTTTGGAACATTCAAATGAGGCTCTCGTCGAGACTTGAAAATAAGCAGAAAGGGAAACCAAATGTCGATCACTCAGCTCACAAGTTGTAGTTCTTGTGGGTGGCCTCAAGAACTCCTTATCTGCAAGCCAGTGGCTGCCCTCTGAGACCCTGCATTAAAAAAATTGTTTTAAGTTTTTTTTACATTAAAATTATCTATTTATTTATATTTTTACAGAGAAGGAGAGACTTCTCAAGCAGCACAGAGCCTGATGTGGGACTCGAACCCACGAACGGTGAGATCATGACCGGAGTCGAAACCAAGGATGCGTAACCCAGTGAGCCTCCCAGGCGCTCCCCCACCTCTTTCATATTTTAAAGTTTTTTTGAGGCCTTGAATTTTTATCATTTTGCTCACCCCATCTTGCATTTCCTGCTCTCTCTTTTTTTTTTAATTTTTTAATATTTTATTTATTTCAGAGAGAGAGAGAGAGAAAGAGAGAGCGTGAGCAGAGGAGGGTCAGAGGGAGAGGGAGACACAGAATCTGAACACAGGCTCCAGGCTCTGAGCTGTCAGCACAGAGCCCGACGCGGGGCTCGAACTCACGAACTGCGAGATCATGACCAGAGCCTAAGTCGGCCGCTTAACCGACTGAGCCCCCCAGGTCCCTCTCCTGCTCTCTCTTCTGTCTGAAGAACTCTCTGGTATATCAACCGACCAACCAGTGAGGAGTGTGTTGTCGCCACGTGGACCCTGAGGAGTCCTCGGAGTGGCCCTTGATATCAGAACCTGGACGCTCTTCAGCTGGGGCAAGAGCTTTACCACAAAGTGGCTCCTCAGGACAGCAGCGATTATTTTCCTCCAACACCGTGGGGACTTCTTGAAGAGAATCGGTGTATCATTTCATCTTGCTGCATGGCGATCTGCCCATATCTTAAGTGGCCTTAAAACAAAACAATAACCATTATTTCTCCCGATTCCGTAAGTTGACCGGGCAATCATCTTGGTCTGGATCAGCTCAGGCGGGGTTGGATGGTCTAGAACCCTCATTCACAATCTGGGGTCGACAGGCTGTTGGTCCAGGACCTCAGTTCAGTCAACTCCCTTCTGTCCATGTGGCCTTTGGTTCTTCGGCAAACCAGCCCAGCTTTCTTCACGGGTCCATGGTAGTTCTGGTTTCCGAAGAGCAACAAGTAAGGGCAAGCCCCAGTGAGCAAGACTTTATAAGTCTCTGCTTGTGTCTCATTTGCTCTTATCTCATTGGCCAAAGTGGGTCACATGACCAGGCTCAGCATCAGCATGGAGACCGAACCAAAGGCCTGGGTATGATTATGACTATTCTAATATTATCTACTAGCATAATCCATATTTATTGTGATCATTTTTGTGAAGAGCCTGGCCACAGGGTGGACCTGTGACTTGGTCCTGGCCAGATGGAGAACCTCTTCATCACGGTCACAGCAACTGGTTCGGAATGGACAGCTCAAGTTGGTCCGGAGTCCTTGCTGGTTGGACAGACTGTCCAGTGTGGGGGTCACAGCGCTGGTAGAATGTGAAATCGGAACTTGTACAGCAGGAGAGAATAGGTCAATACATGGAGTTAGAGATGGTGACACTGAGCCCGGTAGCTAGCCTGAAGATCATGCTCTAAATACACAATAAGTTTTCCTTCCTTCCTTCCTTCCCTCCCTCCCTCCCTCCCTCCCTCCCTCCCTTCTTTCTTTCTTTCTTTCTTTCTTTCTTTCTTTCTTTCTTTCTTTCTTTCTTTCTGCCTAAGCTACTTTGAATTGGGTTTCCATCGGTGGCAATCAGTCACAATCCTGATAAAAAGACTTGGAGGATGGAGGGAAGGACAAAACAGAAAAGCTCTTTTCTTTGACAAGTCGATAGTAATGGCAGAGTAGTTGCGTTAGATGTCGCATCAGGGCCCTGGTTACCGTACTCCACGTGGTGTTGTTGCATGAGCAACCCCATCGGTCACAGACAGAGTTCCTTTGAAAGTCCCGTGAGTTGACATAAACTATGAGCTTGGCTAGATACACCAACGTTCAATATTAAACAGACTGTCCGGTGCTCCAGATACCAGAGGAAGATGAAGAATTACAGGCCAACTGTCTTAGCAATTGATTCTTAACTTAATTTGGGCATCATTGAGTCTGAAAGGAACACCAAACCGGGCCTGATACTGAACAGAGGCCCAAAGATATAAATAACTCAAATCAAGCAACTCAAAGCTACTATCTCATTAGTAATAGGGGAGGAAATAAAGTGAAAAGTAAGAAGGAAAAGACCAGATTCTGAGCTTTTGAATTTTTTTTACTGTTTATTTTTGAGGGGGAGAGAGAGAGAGAGAGAGAGAGAGAGAGAGAGAGCATGAGTGGGGGAAGGGCAGAGAGAGAGGGAGACACAGAATCTGAAGCAGCGCCAGGCTCCAAGCTGTCAGCACAGAGCCCGATGTAGGGCTCGAACTTATGAGCCATGAAATCATGACCTGAGCCAAAGTTGGACGCTTAACCGACTGAGCCACCCGGGTGCCCCAAGACTGTGAGCTTTTGAAGGGGAATACTATTTGCAAGTGAGAGACACTGAGTAACCTCAAGTTTGGTGAGGTGCTCAGTGAAGGCAACGTTGCAAAAAACACACAAACGGGACCTATTTACAGAAACATGAATGACGAGATGCTTGACAGATACGAAACACCACCTGAATTAGACCAGAAAGCACGGACGAGAAGTTAAGATAGTAAGTAGGCTTCCATTCAAGGTCTTTCCCTGACATATTATAACCACATGCATCGGGGATATATTTTTAGTGAGTCCTTCAGGACTAAAAAAAGTCTCTCCCGAGAAGATAAAGGAAGAAAAATAGAGGAGTTCTTACAGCGATTTCAGGTCTCCTATTAGACAAAGTCTTTATGCCGAGTTGGTCTGCACACAACCAAAGTTCCAGGTAGCGTAGGGACACCCAGGGGGTGTGGGCACCCCCCAGCTAGCCTCCCCGATACTGACTGGAAGATTAATAATAAAAAGAATGCAGATACTTCTGGAGATGCCTTTAAAAACACACCTGGGCTTGGCTTCCTTGTGTCCTGGCCTGTATCCAACCCAAAATGTCAGTCAATACACCTCAAGCATTTCTGCGTGAGTTTTTGGTTCATTGGGTTCATTCAAGAACCTATGCCTCTGCTAGTTGTGAGGCTGGGATACCTGAGCTGAAGGTGTGGTGAAGGGAGTTACCTCTCAGTAGCCTGATTATTCTGGAAAACAAGCCAACAAACTCTCAGTAGCCTGATTATTCCAGAAAACACACACATAAATAGGCAAGCAAACATTATTCGTGGTGTCTCATTGGAGACTCTTTGAACTCATTTTTTGAGTCCCTTCACTGCATGAGGGGCAAGCCTGGGCACTCACTCAGGGCACAGATCTCTGCCTGGGGGAGGGCTTTATTTATGGCCGGGTGGCCTGGGCCCCGTAGCTACCAGGGGCAGAAGGAAGAGGTAGGTGACTTGAGAGTGTTTTGTTTGCTTTGCTTTTAACTATGTTAGCTCCATTTCCCAAGTGGACCTTGAGCCTTTTTCTCTTTTTCTTTTCTTAATCGGAGGAAGTGAAATAGAAGAGGCCATCTGGTGCAGAGTTTAAGAGCGTGGCCCGCGGAACCGGCCTTTCCGGCTTTCTCTTCTACTGATTGTGTGGCTTCGGGCAAGCCTCCCGACCTTCCTGTGCTCCACTTTGGGGAGCTGCAAGGATGACCCTAAGGGGACCCACTTCCCAGGAATGTTGGGAAGAATAACAGAGGTATGGTAAGTGCCTAGCAGGTGGGCAAATCCCGCTTTGGGCCAACCACTAAGCCACGCTCGTCTCTCACATTCCTGTGGCTCTAAGAACATTACTTTTCTCAAACGTAGAGCCCGAGCCCGTCTGTATCTTTCATCTAAAGCAGGTATTGTTAGTACAGAGACTAGAGGTGTTTAGCCACTGGCTACCTTCTCAAGGACTTTACAAATTCCATCTCTTCACGTAAAGAATGGATGCAACATCACCATTTGGCACCAAAGGCACTAACTGTGGGAAGGTTGTGCCTTTCTTTCCGCTGTAGGAAGCCTTGACCAGAGACTGGATTTTGACATCGAACTTAAGAAACACCAACATGCGAAGATAGTTAATTTCCCCAACTAGAATTTGGCCGGATCGCCACGCTTAGCACCAGCTTCAAAGAGAAGGACAATCGGGATTTTTAATGAACTTTGAAACAACCTGGAGGTGAGAGAGGACCCCCAAACGATGTGGGGTGATGCAGTGTGAATTAATTCCCGACAGCTTGTTTGGAATACATCCTAGGGGTAATATCTTGCTTCTCTACCGCGATTAGGCAGAAAATCATCTTTTCTTTAACAACTTTCCTCCTGATGTCCTTTGGGAGAGATTCCAGGGTCATTTCCAAGATAATTGCCCGGTATTCTCAAGTCTGATTATGTCACAGTACACGGGACAAGTAAATCAATGTAACAAGAAGGGCAACCACTAGTTTTTCTTCCCAAGCTACTGGGAAATTCTGCAAGACGTAAGAGCTCAGAATTAGATTGTGGCGGTGCTTCTTTTTAAATCCCATTTGTAAAGCACCATGATTTGATTGTTAGCCAGAACTGGAGCCCACCTGCTGTGCTCTTTAATTAGCGGTCGTGGCTGAATTTTGTGGAAAAGATGCAGTGTTGCATTTTTATAGAATATAGTCTCTCCCAATTAATGTTACTGTGACGTTACCGTTCGGGCTTTAATAATCTTCTGTCAAGTTTACACAGTGCAGCGTCAAGAAAAGAGACTCCGGGAAGAGGAAATGAAATTAACTGAATAAGTCCTAATTTGGAAGGGAGAAACACGACAATTGGGAGAGAAAGAAAGCAAATGTCAGAGGCAACTGCTTTCCTCTCGCGTCTATGTCTCCTGATAATATTTTAGGACCCAGATTATATATGGGCAGCTAAAGCTGAAAGATGAGTAAGAGAAAGATCTTGAATCCTACTGGAATATCATGTTCTACATTATTTCTTTTTTCCATTCTTGGAGAGATAAACAAAAATTCTGCTGCCAACTGACTGCCACCAAAGAAAACAATACCGATACATGTAAGTAGAAAGGGTGCCGTCACCGCTCACTGGAAACTGCCTTCCCTTCCTCACCCGTCCCTAAGTAACTCCTAATTTTTCAGGGGAGAGTCCTTTTCTGGGGCGCTGGGGAGACCGTGCCTACAATCGCTAGCCCTGTTTGCCTCACTGCTGAGCAGCATTAGTCACGCACCCTCCTCATGCCCATAAATGGAGGGCAAACCCACACTGAAGTATCAGACGAATTTAAACACGGCATGTTCCGAGAGAAGCCTCAGAGCCAGACTGACAACACTCCCAAGGCCAAGTCAGCTTTGACAGAAGCGGGTTTTCCATTTCATCTTCTGCCCTGGTGCACACTGCTCACAGAGGTGTAGACCAGCATCGGGGCTGTGAGCACCTGGGGCTCGGAGCAGGTCTATTCAGCCGGATGTTCNGAGGGGGTGGAGATTCACAAACTCAGTGTTAAGGAGAGAGCCTAGTTCTTTTGATGAATAGTCTCCTCTTCATCTTAGATCGGAGCAGGCAGACCTTCCTGCCTTTCAAACGCCTGGGTGGCTACGGAAGGGCCGGGCACTGGGCTTCTGGCCGGACAAGACTGACCAGAGTTCAGACCATTTTCTCCATCTGGCGGAGCCAACAGTCTCTCTGCTCACGTTTAAGCAGAGTTCACGAGAAGCGAATCAGCTTTAGCTTTGACCGCGTCACACCACGGTATCTTTGGCCACAGGAAGGGGGTGTGTTGTGGGGGAAGGAGCAGCACCCCAGGAATCGCTACTCCTCGGTTTAAGTCCCACCACAGAGTGGCTGTGTGACAGCGGGCAATTTACCTAACCTCTCTGGGTCTCACTTTCCCTTTTGGAAAAAACGAGTGGGAGGGACTTAAGATTCTTTCCACCTCTAAAATTCTTTTATTCTATATGGTGACATGTTCCGCAAAGTTTCCTCTGTGACCAGAATCAGTCTGTGATTTCCTAACTCAAGTTTCTCTTGGCCCTCTTTGTGAAACCAAGTAGGAATGAGAAGCAGTAACATTTTTGTCCAGGGCAACAAACTGCCCTTCCACAGGATGCCCTTTGGAGGTCAGGCCACCCATTGCCATATCCGAATCCCAATGCAGTGGGATGACCAACTGGCGAGCTGCCGTGCAAGGGGATGAAAATGGCCATAGGCAGCCAAGATTCTTGGCTGGTACATTTTTAATAAACATAGGAAACAGAGCAGCATTTTCCACTTGGATTGCCTAATTCGGTGCCCATACCATCGGAATGTTTGCTGTTAGGACAGAGATGATGTGATAGATCGCTTACTGAGTGCAGGATGGATTACATTTCACAAACGAGAAGTGATGGAGTCATCTGTAAGGCATTTCTATCCTTGCCTCTCACCCGCTCTGGCAGGAGGTGGTTTGAGTCATTACAGCAAAATCTCCACCCCTTTTGGCCCTTGGTGAGAGTTTTCCCTGAAACACAAGCTCTATTGGATTTACTGTATTGCTATGAATGGACTCAGGCAAAGTGGTGCGAGTTCTTTGTGGTGGCATATGTCTTATTAATACTTCCCCAAGATACTTCACTGTAACTTGTTACGCTCCCAAGAAAAAAGCCTCCACGCCAAACGGTCTTTGGTTAATCCGGAGGGGAATACTGGAAGCGCCCCGGTCCTAATGATGGAAACTACAGTGAGTACTTAGGCGAAGACAATGACCTTCACAGTGGGTAGCTAGGATTCTTAAGGGTGCCCGTTGAACTAACTCATCCAGTTCCTGAGCTCTTTACCTCCGTCCCTGCCCGTAATGTGGCGACAAGGACAGTTGACTGGCGAGGGTGTCTCCCAGCGCTTAGAGATCCCTGCATAAGCCGCTGAGTGGTGGTAAGCTGTAATTAGGCGTGTGGGTGGAAATTAGCGTTCTTCAAGTACGCCATGTTAAAGCAGAGGCGCTGTGCTTTCCGCCACCTGAGGCCACCCTGGTCCCGGGCCACAGCTGCAGGTCACCGCTGCCTGGAGGCTGCAGGTTCCGAAAAGAAAAGAACTCTGCGTTGAGTCTGCAAGCAGGTTGCTTTTTTATAGTGAAAACTGGGCCGTGCGGTTCCATTATAGACAAGCCGGGCATTGACCAAGCATGCCTGTCACCTGCTCACGTTTCCTTTGCAAGTGTAAATGGTCGCCAGTGTCATAACGACAGCTGGAACTGTACCTCCGTCTTAAAATAACCACCAAAAGTCTTGAACGGCTTCCTGGGGCCCTGCTTGGGCCTCCATTTTGGACGGGCCGGTGCAACACCGGGAAGCCAGCGGCAGCCTTTTTCCATCGCAGCCACCTTCTCCGGAGAAGACCCATCCTCCTCCTCCTCCTCCTCCTCCTCCTCCTCCTCCTCCNAGTCTGAATTCTTGCTTGATTCCCGGATTTGCTTTCGGGGGCCGACAACCTCCCACACTATAAATTCTGCCTCGCCGGAGGACGGCCCCCGCCCCCGCCCGCCACCCCCGTGCCTTTCCACTGGTCTGCGGCGCCCCGCTCGACAGCTACGTTTCAAAGCGGGAGACCTGGAGCGGAGGGAACA
>NW_027532592.1:3411375-3434968 GCF_008692635.1 Crocuta crocuta
TCTCGCGGCGCCTTCGCCGCGCAGGCTCCTTTGTGCTTGAGATTGATGGCCCGCCGCTGCCCGGACCTGCCGAAGGCGAAGCGAGGTTTCGGCGATCGAATCCGCAGATTCCTTCGCTTTGGCGAGAAAATGTCATGTCATTGGGAATCTTCCTCAATTCAAGTAGTTTCCATTTTAAACGCTAGTTTTCCTTCTTTTTATTCCATCAAGGTTGAACATTTTCCCATTAAAAAAATACATTTTCGTATCACATAGCTGTATTTTTTCACTGTAGCTTACTGGGAATTTGAGTTGTTTTCTCTGATTCCAAGTTTCAGACTGTGATCTTCGTGGCCTTAAAAATGTGTTCAGTGCTGTGTCTCTAAAGAGATTCCTTTTCCTTAGTCGTTTCACATAACTTATTTTCAAACGGGAAGGCTCAGTTTGAAACGTAATTATGGCGTGCAAACCAAAAACATCATCTTTGTAAAATATGGCTTGAAAAACTTGAACCGTGGGTTTGAGCTTGTTTTTTTTTTTCCCCCACGTACTGATGTCCTTGAAAACGCAGGAACTGTAATAAAACATAGGTAACCTTATATCTTCCCATACTATTGTTGATTTCTGTTTTAAAGATTTAGAGCTGTAGGAGTCTTGCAGACCAGACGTTAGGAGTCCCCCCCCCCAGAATTTTGGGTAGATTTATCTCAACGTTGAGAAATATAGAACAGTGAAACTGGGGTATTTTAAAACAAAATGATTTTAAAAGTTGTTTGATTCAGAAGTGATGAACCAAAAAAAAAAGTAGTTCTGGGTATTCAGTGAGGTTTGATCACTATCATGTGTAGTTGTCAGCCTGTCACAGGTAAATTATGTCTTCCCCTGAAAGTTCCTTTTCTAATGAAGAGTAATTTGTGATTTCTAAGCTTCTTGCTCGGTTCCTCGCTACATTTGGAGGGGGAGGAATCCCACTGATACTTCCAGTAGCACCAAAACCAGAACCTGGCACATCCGTCTGAAAGGCTGGTCCAGGTAGTCCACAGCAATTCTTTGTAGGCTCATTTTGAATAATTTAAGAGCACAAAAGATCAGCTTTTCGCTCGGTAGGGCGTTAGGTGATTGGTAGGTGGTTTGTGCAACTCAGGTGTCCACGTTTCCACAGATCCCTGGAAAAGTAGGCTGGTTCGGTATGGGAATACCTTTGTGCTGTTGCAAAGGGCTTTGGGATATTTTGGTGCTTAAGAAAGGGCTTTTCAGGTTATATTAACATTTGGTTTTGTCTCAGTGATGCCTCCAAGTACTGTAGGACGTGCGTTGTAGTATTAAGTTGAGCCTTTATATTAAGGAGTAGTTCTGATGTTTTAAAGTCCATCCAGAAATAGGAATGCATGGGCAGGAATTTCCATTTGAGTTGGTCAGAATTCCGAAGAGAGGATATGATGAATATGTTGCCATTTAAGTATTTATGATAAGATCTCTCAGATGACTCCAGTTTCAGGAATAGCAGGCTCGCTGCGCGTAATATTCCCAGGCTGAAGGGAACTGAATAATACTTCACATTCTTGAGACGATCTTACAGGCGTTCTACACGTGTGGAAAGCTGTATGTGGAATTACGTGTTAATACTTTGTTTGAAGAGGATCATTTACAAAATGAGAACGCGTGTTTCGCGTACGAGGCGGAGAAAAAAGGGGGAAACCCAAAAAACTGGTAGTTTATTAGCGTAACATGCAACTTCTTGGTTCTATTATTTTTTCATTTAGGTAGTGTTGTAGAAGTAGAAGATGGAGGATTTATGTTTGAGGTAGGTGTGTATATATGTAATCTTAATACAGGATAGGCCTTTTAAGTGACTGCCTTTTTTCCGCTAGTTGGTTTACTTACTCAAGATCTTTTTTGATGGAAAGAAGAGCTCGTCTGATGTAACGTAATTGCACATAGACTAGTGGCTAATATCTTAGACGTTCTCAGGTTTGTATTACATGTAAATCGTGCATACTTTCTCCTATTAAAGGGTGACTTTCGCCTTTTAAAAAGAAAAGGCATGGTAGGGTTGTGAGGGTTCATCAAAGCCACTTACTAACTGGATACCCTTGAGCTAATCACGTTGCTTCACTGATCCATATTTTAAAATGTAAAAACGGGACATTTATTGACCGGGTAGTGAGAGTCAAATGATACAGGAAGAGAAGCTATATAAAACTGTGCTTTTATAGCCGCGCACAGTCCTGTTCTTGCTCTTGCTTCCGGGCTCAGCTCCATCTACAAGAGTTATGTTAAACTTTGGGGCAGTTTGCTTTACCTTTCCGGGCCTTTTCTAGTTCATGGATGGTAAGTAGGTTACATTTCGCTTGTCTACTCCAGCTGCTAGCCTTGTTGGACATAAATGCATTTCTGGGCTTGGTGGGGAAGCGTGCGTGAGTCGTGTTTGTTTGGTGCCCGTGTGGCCCCAGAGCGTGGCAGTAGACCCTAGAGAAGTGAAAATGTGTGTCCATGGAGACATCAGCACACAGATGCCCATAGCAGCTTATCCGGAGAAGTCAGAAAGTGGAAACAGCCCAAATGCTCATTGACTGATGAGTGGAAAATCCAAGTGTGGTATGTCCATGCGATGGAATAGCATTTGACCGTGAAAAGGAACGAAGTGGTGAGGCTCACTGATGGTCCATGAAGCAAATCATGAGAATCTTAAGAAAACTGCAAGCTGGTGGTGATTTTCCTTGGATATGTCTGCAGTACCCTCAGATACCAAAGCAAGCTTTGTCTTTAGGGAACGAAGTAGTCTTCACATTTTTAGATGGACTGTGGGCTCTTCCAGGGGTACAGTTCTAGAACATGTGGTCCTGGTAACCGGGGAATGCCCTGGCAGGAAGTCCAAAACTGACTGCCTTTAACTGTGTGTGAGGCCCTCCATCTCCTGTCCTGTTCCGTCTCTGCGTTACTTGTGTCAGTTCCTGAAGAACCCAGAGCATAAGTGAAGTAAAAGGAATAGCTCTTTGGGTCACATCGCCCAAGGGTGCAGGCTGGGCGTTTACCCTGCAGCGAAGGGACCTTCCTGTGGTTTTAGGATGACCACATGTGGGTTCTGTTTGAGTGTCTGCTTTGCTCTACGGTCCTGAGGTATCCCTTCCTCTCTTCACTCAGCCCCCCATCTCATGCTAGCCTGGTGTTGCCCGCAAATTGTGACTCTTGAAGATTTATGAATCAGAAGTTTTAATTTAGAACATTGTTATTTTTACTGCTTTGTAATCTCTTTAATTTTTGCAGTATTTTGAGAAAATGAGCCAATGACTGTTGCCCAAATAAATGTCTGGTCAGTGTGTTCTGTTTTGGTCACTGTTCTCCTTCCATTATAAACTTCCAGTACAGTTTTTATGTCGATTTCAGAAGATATGGAAAGTATGAAGATGTTAATAACTCAAAATCAAACCATCTAGAATTTTGCCGTTGAATTTGTAGCTTTCTAGGCTTTATAATGCACGTAGGCAGCTGTGAGTGAGTTTGTGTGTGTATGAGTGTGTTTTCAGTAAAAGTAAGATCATAGTGTTTGGGAGTGAAAGTGTTCTACATTTTATATTTTGTACTTGGTGCCTTTCTACATAACTCTTGTCACTAAGTACCGATCTGTGTGATTGTAAGTGAATGCGTAGTATTTTCACTCTGCTTTGGGTGACCTTAATCTGCTTAATTTACTCCTTAGAGGATGGACTTTTTTTTTTTTTAATTTTTAAAATGTTTTTTATGTATTTCTGAGAGAGAGAGAGACAGCATGAACAGGGGAGGGTCAGAGAGAGAGGAGACACAGAATCTGAAACAGGCTCCAGGCTCTGAGCTAGTTGTCAGCACAGAGCCTGACGCGGGGCTCGAACCCCACGAAGTGTGAGATCATGACCGGAGCCAAAGTCGGACGCTTAACCGATTGAGCCACCCAGGCACCCCGAGGATGGACTTTTAGATTTCTTTTCATTATTTTTGTTGTGGTATAACAAAAATATCGCAGAAGATGCTGTGAACATCTTCTGATATGTGTCCTTGTACACATATTTGATCTTTTGTATCTGCACATCTTATGTTTTGGGATAAATTCCTAGTAGTAGAATCAGTAGTATATATTTTTTTCTTCTCTTACTTTTTTCTATTAGGTCCTGTGAGGTCTACCTGTTTGCTTCTTCCTCCCCCTGACACTACTCAAGTACGGGTCTCCGGTCCCCTCGCGTGAACATTTATTTCTGTTTATTTATTTATCTTTTTTTAATTTTTTTTCTTTATTTATTTCTAGGAGAGAGAGAGAGAGAGACAGCGTGAGCAGGGGAGGGTCAGAGAGAGAGGGAGTCACAGACTGAAACAGGCTCCAGGCTCTGAGCTGGCAGTCAGCACAGAGCCCGACGCGGGGCTCGAACCCACGAACCGCGAGATCATGACCTGAGCAAAAGTCGGACGCTTAACCGACTAATCCACCCAAGCGCCCCTTATTTATTTATTTTTAAGATTTTATTTTTAAGTAATCTGTACACCCAGCGTGGGGCTCAGACTTCACAGTCCAAGATCGAGTCCCATGCTCCACTGACTGAGCCGGCCAGGCGACCCTCCCTGGACGTGTGGCGGCTCCTTGTTCCCACACTCATCCCCCCTTCCCCGGCACTCTGACAAGTGGCCGGTCGCTGTCGTTACTCCCCGCTAGAGCCTTCCGTGGCACCTCAGTACTCTTGGAACAAAACCCAGATTGTGAAGGCCCTGCCTGACCTGGCTGTGTTCCTAGCTCCCACCTAGGCGTCTGTGAGCACACAGTAAATATTTGAGTGAATAATACATGAACTGAACTTACCAGACGAAAGGGAGTTTTGTTAGCTTCTCATACGCGTTACCAAGTTAGCAGCGGTAGATGAGTGTCCGTTTTCTGACATCCCGTCCGATCTAGGGCATCATCAGCATTTTTAATCTTTGCCAATCTGATAGGCGGAAGGTGTTACCTCAGTGGTTTATGTTTTAGATTTCTCTTCAGTCCTTTCCGCACCCAGCATGGTGGGGCTGGAGCTCACAGCCCCCTAAGATCAAGAGTCATGGCTTCCACTGACTGGGCCAGCCGGTGCCCGTCAGTGTTTTGGTTTGTATTTCTTTGATGACGTGGAGGTGGAGTGATTCCTCTTGTGGGTATTGGACACCCCTGTTGCAGCGCGCATTGTCTGTTCCTGAGCTTGGCTGCTTCCCGGTGGGGTGTCTTGTCTTTTTTGCAGTGACTTATTGTGTCTTCAACATCGTGCGGGTATAACGCATCCCACGTGGTTAACGCTTCCCACGTGGTTGATGCTCCAGCTCACACCCGGAAGGAGGCGCGTGAGCTGGCCGGGCACCTCCCCGGGGCTCGCCTGGTGTGTCTGTCTCTCCCGCGGCAGTGCCAGTCTTGGTGCGCAGGCTCTTATCAGACCCCTGCCTGTAACCTGTCCCCTTGTCTCCTGGGCCCCAGGCAGTCACTCGGTCAGGCCCAGGGTCCCAAGGTCGTGTGGGAGGAGACTGCAGGGGACAGACCCAGGGCGAAATTCACCTTGTCTTTTAGTTTTCTTTGTTTTGGGAGAGAAGTGCTCCCGGTCCTGGGGTCTGCAGTCCCCGCCTTGATAGTTTCTGCCTCAGGTCGCACCTGTCGCACCTCCCCTAGCCTGATTGTATGTGTACTCACCTACGTTCTCTTCTGTTCCTTTTATGGCTTCATTTGTGCTTCAGTGTAAGCCACCTACAATTCATTCTGATGTAAGGTGGGAGGTTAGGTTAGGATCTAACTAAGTAGCTAGTGTTTGCTCACCTGTCAGCATCCTCTGTTGATTAACCAATCCTTTTTCATCGTCTTGAAATGGCACATTCCTGTGTACTGGGTTTCCATAAACACCGAGTTCCATTTCTGGACGCGGTAATGACCTAACTGTGTGCTATTTCCTCATGATTTAACAATTGTAAGTTTGTAGTTTAATATCTAGTAAGGGAAGTTACTGTTTTCTTTCTTAGAATTTTCAAAACTTTGCTTTTCCATTATATACAGTCTTCTAAAGGAGTTTTAGAATTATTTTGTGAGTTAAAACAAAAATGAAATAAAAAGAAAAGTGATACCCCAAACCTGTTGGGGTTTTAATGAGACTTGTGATAAATTAATGGATTAATTTGAATAGAGGAGAGAATTGACGCTTTATTAACACCAAGTTTTCCATGCTTCCGCCCCCCTCCCCCTTCTGTGCTCAGACTTTTCTCGTCCTCTCTAGAAGGTACAGCACCATGTAGTTTCTAGTGCAGTAGGTTTGATGTGGTACCTTCAGAAAAGTTCTAGGGCGGCCTGGGGGGCTCAGTCGGTTAAGCGTCCGACTTTGGTTCTGGTCATGATCTCACAGTTGGTGAGTTTGAGCCCCACTGCGTTGGGCTCTGTGCTCACTCACAGCTCAGGGCCTGGAGCCTGCTTCAGATTCTCTGTGTCTCCCTCTCTCTGCCCCTCCCCTGTTCACGCTCTGTCTGCCTCTTGTCTCTCAGGAATAAATAAAAAAAGTTAAAAAAAATGAAATTCTTCTATATTTAGAAATTAAACTTTTAGCACTTTTGCAGTATAACATCTGTTTCCATGTTTGCTTGTCTTAGTTTTACTGAAAATGTATGTGCTCGTATTTAAACATAATGCCTGGGTTTTAAGAAAGTTTTTCCTGGGGCTCCTGGGTGGCTCAGTCGGTTAGGCATCCGACTTCAGCTCAGGTCATGTTCTCACGGTTTGTGGGTTCGAGCCCCGCGTCGCACTCTGTGCTGACAGCCAGCTCAGAGCCTGGAGCCTGTTTCAGATTCTGTATCTCCCCCTCTCTGATCCTCCCCTGCGCGTGTGCGCGCGCGCGCTCTCTCTCTCTCTCTCTCTCAGAAATAAAACTTATAAAAAAAAGAAAGTTTTTCCTTTGCTAATAATTCAGTTCCAACGTTGGCGTTTATATACTTTGGTTTTCTTAGATTTTGAAATACAGTAGCTAACAGTTGTTGAGTGCTCATTGACCGAAATACTTTACAGATTGCCTATTTAATGCTCCTCCAACAGCTTCTAAGGTAGGAACTGTTGTTACTTGGTAGATAAGGACACGGAGTCCCCGAAGAGCGACTCCCTCAGGGCCACCCACTCGTACCCCATGGATGGGGGTTCCGGCCCAGGCGGGCTGTTCTGGGGGTCCCATGTCCTAGAACTTCTACGCACCGAAGCCTGTATTTGAGTTTTCTAAAATGTGCACGTGTGAGTGAATGATTTATTTTCTTCGAGATCTTATCCTGTAAGGGATCTTTCTTTTCTGAAAATAATTGGTACAGGAGCGAGGCCACATCAGATGAATCGAGCTGCAAAAGGAGTGGTACCTCAGAGATGGCCAGGTGGGGAGGAAAAGCTTTATTTCGGTCTTGTCTTGAAAAACGAAACAAAATTCTGAAAACATTCATGTTGTAGTTGCAACTGTGTTAAATTCTTAGAGTGGAACAAGAGTGGACCAAGTGTTAGTTGCTGGTCTTCACATAATTTTTCTCTAAAACCGTAAGATAGCATGGAGCTGTACCCTTCATGTTGTGATAGACCTTCCTTCCTTCCTTCCAACATTTATTCATTTTTCAGAGAGAGAGAGACAGAGCATGAGCAGGGGACGGGCAGAGAGGGAGACACAGAATCTGAAGCAGGCTCCAGTTATGAGCTGTCAGCATAGAGCCTGATGTGGGGCTTGAACCCACAAACCGTGAGATCATGACCTGAGCTGAAGTTGGACGCTCAACCGACTGAGGCCCTCCCCCCCTCCCCCCCGGGGCCCTCATGATAGACTTTTCTAGTGTCATCCCAAAGAAAGTCATTTTGCCAAAATGCTCAGGGGCTCCACTCGGAAGGCCGGGGGCCTCGCCTCGGTTTCCAGTGTATGTCTCGGACACCCTGTTACCTGACCTCTGTTGGCGTTCTCCAGTTGCTCACTTGTTGTCTCTGTTAAAGTGCTTTCAGCTGCACATGCAGCCTACCCGTGCTTAGACGTTAGGAGCGGTCACTGCCGGGCACTTGGGGGTCCAGGGGCAGAGCGGGCTCCGGGCATGCTGTGCGCCGCCCGCTCTCTGCCGTCGTCCGTCTCCGCAGCCAGCTGGCTGTGGGGTTTCTAGGCTTCACGTTCAGACCCGGTGGTTCTTGGAGTTGGAGGATCATGAGATCACGTTCCTTTTTCTCCCCCTAAAGGTCTAATGTGGATACAGCGGCGTGTATCATACATGTACACACAACGTGATGGGTTTTTACTGTATCTGCACACGTGTGTACCCCCCGCCCAGGTCAGGTCAGGATACAGGGCATACTTCTCACCTGTCAGCGTCCCTCTCATTTTCCTGCCCGGTCAGCGTCCCTCTCAAAGTTGTCATCTTCGTCAGCGGCTCTGCCGCTGGTTGGAACCCGTTCCCGTCCTGCCGGTGACCTCACGAAGGCCGCGTCTTCGGGAAGGTTTGCACTTCCGCTTCGTACGCGGTTCGTGTTGTGTTGCTCCGTCACTGAAGTGTCTGCTAGTCCCCGAGCCGCTGACAGGGGAGGGTGAACTGGACCGCCAGAGGCTTGTGTGACCTGGGAGGGACGTTTGACAGGGACTGATTTTTGTTTTGTTTTTTTTTTTGAAAAAATTTTTAAGTTATTTATTTGGAGAGAGAGCGTGCACAAGCGGGTGAGGGGCAGAGGGAAGGAGAGACAGAATCCCAAGCAGGCTCCACGCCATCAACGCAGAGCCTGATGTGGGGTTTGAAGTCACAAACTGTGAGGTCACGACCTGAGCCGAGATCAAGAGTCAGATGCTTAACCAACTGTGCCGCCAGGCGCCTGATGGGGGCTGAGCTTACAGATGGTCAGGTCAGGAGTGGGGGTGTCAGCGTTGGGGTTACTTTTGCCTCCCTGGGCACCCTGGCATCTTAGGGGGACCCCATCAAGACCCCGAGCCTATTTTGTCCTGTGTTACATTTGACACGCGTGTTCTTCTGGATTGCCGAGCATCGGGAGCTTGTCGCGTGTGGTCTGTTGGTACCTGTGCCGCTGTCAGCTCCCTGCAGCTCACAGTCAGTCAGTGTCCCGTGTCACACACTCTATGCCTTCCGCCTGCCGTGACACTCAGGACTGAGCTGGCCGTGGCCTGAGAGCATGATCCCGCGTGATTCTTCTTGCTCTGGGATTCTAGAGTTAGAGATATTGCCCTATAGGATAGATCCCCCAAAGCTACTTGAAAACAGTAAAGGTGCGCGTAAACATGACCCCATTCCCTGTGCCTATAGCTTAGTCGGCGGGTAGCCGTGAATCTCTCTTCAGAAGCTTTGAGGAATGGCATGTGGTATCTTGAGGGGAGAGACCATTTCCTATTGTGTTTGATTCTTTCAAAACGTCATCTGCAAATCGTACTTAAAATTTTCTCATGTAGCGTCCTTTTTATTTGTGGCAGAGCGACAGGGTTATTTTGTATTGCTGTAGCGTTTTGTCATGTTCCTCTGTTATCTTGTTCAGATCGTCTCCTTGAAGGAAAATCTCTCTGTCATCCTCTCACGTTCCTCTGGGTATGGAGGTTTTTCATGGTGTTTTCATTCTGGGAAGAGAAATCAAGCTTAACAGAATCACCTTTGGCTTTAAAGTTGTTCTCCTTACTGCCTCTGAGGCCTTCCCTGGGCTGCACAGGCCTTAGCGTCCTTCCGTGTGAGATGGGATCGCGAAGCCACTGCCTTGCCTCACAGTGTGCCGTAACGCGTTTGGAGGACTTATGGATTCGGTGTGCTCTAGTTATCGTTCTCTTTGTGTTGGGCCTTTCCTTTCATCAGTAAGTACAGCCTTCTGAATGTTCTTTGGCCTTGTTTCTTCAGCTTTTAACATAAAGACTTCTGTTTTCAGGTCCTTTAAACGTAAGGAAGAAGTTAAACTCTTAGAGAACCTACGTTTTATTTTATTAAAAAAATTTAATGTTTTATTTTTATTTTTGAGAGAGAGATAGAGAGAGAGAGAGAGAGAGAGACAGTGTGAGCAGGGGAGGGTCAGAAAGAGAGGGAGACACAGAATCCTGAAGATAGGCTTCAGGCTCTGAGCTAGCTGTCCACACAGAGCCCGACGTGGGGCTTGAACCCATGAACTGTGAGATCATGACCTAAGCCGAAGTTGGATGGATGTTTAACTGACTGACCCACCCAGGTGCCCCAAGAGAACCTAGGTTTTAAAATGATGTTTGAGGGGCGCCTGGGTGGCTTAGTCGGTTAAGCGTCCGACTTTCGCTTAGGTCATGATCTCGTGGTTCGTGGGTTCGAGCCCTGCGTTGGGCTCTGTGCTGACTGCCAGCTCAGAGCCTGGAGCCTGTTTCAGAGTCTGTATCTCCCTCTCTCTCTGACCCTCCCCTGCTCACACTGTCTCTCTTTCTCTCTCCTAGAAATAAATAAAAAAACATTAAAAATGTTTTAAATTTTTAAATAAAATAAAACGATGTTTGAAATGTGTTATGATGAGTCTTCAGATTGAAAAGCTGAACCCTGAAGGTAGAACCATCACCTGCGCCTCGGGTGACCAGCCCCCTTCTCCACCATCAGAGCCTCAGGCCTCCTCTCGACCCCCCTGCCCTTCCTGCTCGTCCTCCTGGAGGGCCTCACCCTGTGCCCGCGCTCGTGGTAGGGACGTCCCCGCCTGGCACTCAGGGTCCCCGCACCCCCTGCAGCCACATGCCTCAGTGCCCCTTGCTCATTGCAGAATGGTGTGTTTGTGGCTCCCCAGGGCTTCGGTATTGCTCCTTCTGTTCTGTGTTCGGGGAGGCGCCTCTGTGCCCACACAGTCTCTCCCGCTGCTGCGGTTTCCTCTTCCACCCCGCTCCCAGAGTGAACTCAGCATCTGTTCACCTTCCAGAGCATTCGCTCCTCCGGGCACAAGCGTCCCCTCAGAAATGTAGTGGAGGCTTCTCTCACTCTGGCCTGCGTCCCTCAGCGCTTGGTGACACGCTGGTATAATCAGGGACTTCCAATAGCTCTCAGAAGATATGTTTAAAAGCTAAACTCGTGATTACTGATTGTTTTAGGCCTTCTCATCTTCATTCTCCAGCTGAATTGTGATTTTCAAAGGTATTAGGACAGGACTTTGAACAATTTTGTGTTAGACACAGTATGTGTCTGTATGCCTTTAATCACGGTAGGAACAGGTGACTGAGCCAAGGTGTCGTGATCGGATATTTGGATAAAAAAACTTTTATATGTAAATGTTAACATGTGATACACTTGAAAGTGTAAGGACAGCACATCATGTGTATTTTTTTCCTGCTTGGAAACCTGATTATACAAATAAGTTCCCCGTCACCCAGTCGGCAAGCCTGCTTCCCTTTAGCTGATTAATTATGCAGTTCTCTTTGAATCTGTAAAAAGCACTAAAATTAGAAACTGATTCATAAGGTTTTTTAAAATTTTATATTTTTAATTTTTATTTCTTCAGAGAGAGAGTGAGAGCACACACGCATGTGTGTGAGGGCAGGGGAGGAGGAGAGGGAGAGAATCCCAAGTAGGCTCCAGGCCCAGTGGGGGACTCAACTCGGGCCTCG
This sequence comes from Crocuta crocuta, assembly GCF_008692635.1. Lineage (NCBI taxonomy): Eukaryota > Metazoa > Chordata > Mammalia > Carnivora > Hyaenidae > Crocuta > Crocuta crocuta. The sequence goes on from NW_027532592.1 coordinate 3,422,913, forward strand.
AACCCACCACCCTGCGATCATGACCTCAACCATAATTGAGAGTTGGATGCTCACCAGACTGAGCCACCCAGGCGCCCCAGAAACTGATGCAGTCCGGGTTTGATAACAGACCGTGGGCAGTTATGAAGTAGGTGTTTTTGTCCTTTGATCTCTAGATCTCCTCTGTCCTGTTATCGATGGGTGATTGGAATTGACGTGTGGTGATGGGGGCGGGTAGGTCTGACTTTTCTAAGGCAGGCTACAAACTCAGGGTTTTGTGTTACAGTCTTGAGGCAGAATTCCTGCCTCCCCTCGTGCAGCTTCTGGTGTTTGCTGGTGACCCTTGGCTTCCGTAAACCCATCACTCTGATTTCTGCTTCCCTGGTCACGCTGCTGTCTGCTCCCAGTGTGGCTCTGTCCTTGTGTGGTGGCTTACTCTTCTAAGGACATGGGTCACTCCGGATTGAGGACCCAGCCTACCCAGTGTGACTTCGTCATAACTGATTCATCCATAACAGCCCTGTTTTCAAGGAATGTCACGATCTGAATGCTGGTGGTTACGGTGTCCACATCGCCTCCTGTCTGAGTTTCCAGTGGGTGTGGACCACAGCACTGGTCTCATCCACCTCTCCCTTTAATCAGCTCACACAGCCCCGAGGGACAGCTCCAGAGGCAGCTGTGTGTGCACACACACACATTACGCACAGACACACACAGGACATCCGTGAGGCCCCTAGAACGAGGGAACCAGTTGAGCAAAGTTGCAGGGTGTAGGAGCAACACACAGAAATCAGGTGTGTTTCTACACACCAGCAGTGAACAATCTGAAAAGGGAAATAAGAAAGCAGTTCCATTTATCACGGTGATCTAGTGCAGATTCAGTGTGATCTCTGTCAAAACCCCAGCGTTTTTCTTTTTTTTTTTCAGAAACAGAGAAACCCATCCTGAATTCGGATGGGATTCCACGGGGCCCGGCATAGTCAAATCCACCCTGAAAAAGAGCAGAGTTGGAGGACTCCCACTTACTGATTTCAGAACTTTCTCCAGAGCTGCGGTTGTCAAAACAGAGTGGTGCTGGCGCAGAGGTGGTGCTGGCGTTAAGGTGGTGCTGGCGCAGAGGTGGCCCCACAGACCGGTGGATCTGAGTAGAGACCCTGGACGTTAAACTTACACATTTGTGGTCCCGTGACTTTTGACCAGGGCATCCAGACCATTGGATGGGGAAGGGATCATCTTTTCAACAGATGGTACTGGGAAACTTGGGTATTTCTGGTCTTATTGAAAGCGGATTTTCCTTCAGGATGGATCCCAACCTCTAAGTCAGGCTTCCTCAACCTTGGCTTTACCGACGTTTCGGGTCAGATAATCCTGTGTCCCCAGGGGCTGTGTTGCAGGATGCCCGGCCTCACCCCCGGCTGCTGCCACTAGATGCCACTAGTTCACCCCAACTTCCCCTCAGCAGCGACGAGCAGAAATGTGTCCAGTGTCGGATGGTGGTATATGGGGGGAAAGTCACCCCAGTTGGTAACTACTGCTCTAAATTTGGTAATGTCAAGAGCCACTGTACAGTTCTTAAAAGTTAAAAAAAGAGGTTTGGCATTTACTTTATTTTATTAAATGTTTTTTTTAATGTTTATTTTTGAGAGATCAGAGAGAGAGATGGAGCACAAGTGGGGGAGGAGCCACAGAATCCGAAGCAGGCTCCAGGCTCCAAGCTGTCAGCACAGAGCCTGACAGGGGGCTTGAACCCACAAATGGCAAGATCATGACCTGAGCCAAAGTTGGACGCTTAACTGACTGAGCCACCCAAGCGCCCTGAGTTAAAGTTTTTTTTTTTTTTTTTTTTTTAAAAGTAGATTTCACACCCAGTGTGGAGCCCAACGTGAGAGAGGAGGGAATCCCAAGCAGGCTCCATGCTGTCAGCACAGAGCCCGATGTGGGGCTCGAACTCACAAACCGTGAGATCATGACCTGAGCTGAAATCAAGAGTTGGATGCTTAACAAACTGAGCCACCCAGGTGCCCCCAAAGTTTGATGTTTAAAACATTTAAATGTTTTGTGTTTAAGTGAGGAAGAAAAGTGATTTTTGTGCTGTTTCCTACTTTTATTACAAAAGACACATCTGTTTGGTTATTTAGACCTTAGCTTGGTAATGCAAGCACAATTTGTAAATAGTGTTTTAAAAAAGAAAAGCTGTCCTGAAAATAAGTTCACATATTCCCATTTGTAAGTTAGGAACTACATGAAGATGAAAAAAATTCATGCTTTTGGATTTTAACATAAGTGAAAAAAAAAACCATTCAAAGAGATTGTTATACTTCATTGTTAGTTCAATGCAAGTATTTAAATCAAACTTAGTGCTTTTTTAAGTTTATTTACTTTGAGAAAAAATGAACAGGGGAGGGGCAGAGAGAGAGGGAGAGAGAGAGAGACCTCCCAAGCAGGTTCTGCACTGTCAGCAAAGAGCCTGATGCAGGGCTCGAACCTACGAAACCATGAGATCATGACCTGAGCTGAAATCAAGAGTCAGACTGAACAGAGTGAGCCACCCAGGTGCCCCAGTTCATTGTTTTTAAAGATATTTTCATGATTAACTTTTGTGTCCCAAAGACGTGCTGAATTGTCCTCATTGATCCCAGTACACGTCGGGCACAGGGCACGGGTGCCAGCCAGAGATCACAGTATTTCTGAGGCCAGCCATTGCCTCCGCTGGGCACAAACCGCATGGGCCAGCCAGTTACATAGGACAACTTTTAATGTTCTCTGCACACATAGAATGAGTAGGTAGATGTGTGGTTGTAACAGCTACTCTTAGTTGCACATTCATGGACAGGCTGGAGACTTCCAGGAGGTTGAGATCAGTCTCGCATGATTCCAAAGACCCTGCTCCTAACTCTGTGTGGCCTGTAGTTCTGTTACCTTCCGGTCCTGCTTCTCAGGTCGGATTTCCCATCCCTGAGACTGCGTCCAGTGCAGTGTCCACCTTCAGCTTTGGAGTTTGTGCAGGAAGGAGGCGATGGGCAGTGTGGTACAGTGGGCTGGGTTTTGTAAGTCTCTGAACGGCAGGTGAAAGGGAAACCGTGTGGTGTGGGCACAGCGGCGCTTTGGGGGAGGAACGCACCTGGGCAGAGCCCTGGCCGGAGAGAGCGCGCACGGCCCGCCAGCGCTGGATCTTTCTGGACCCGAACCCGGCACTGTCTCTCTTCCAAACCTGGACGCGCTTTACCCCAGGTCTTTGGAGTGATTCCAGCTCTTCTAGCAGATGAATGACTTCCAATCTGTGGGCTCTGGGGCAGCCGCAGGGTCAGTTTAAGGGGCCTGTGCAGTGAGCTCTTTGATCTGAAGCTGTCTGCCTTCTCGTGCAATGGATTTCAAGTGTGTGTGTACCTGCCGTTATATTACACAGATTAACTTAAAAGAGGGAACTCAGGGTTCTTTTAGATCACATTTTCTCAGTCAACATACATTAAAAGTACACTTCATGAATTTAAAGGGCCTTCTCCTCTTCGAAAAGTTGGAGAACCACAGATCAAATTATTTCTTTTAAATTATGAAACAAAAGATGTGTGGGCATGTTATTACCTAGGAGCTTTAAAAAACCAACTTTTGCAGGTGATGCTTGTCAAAGAAAGGTGTCCACCCTGGTGGCCGTGCTTTCTAGTGTGCGGGGAAGCCCCGGGAGCGAGGGCGCGTCGGTCTCTCACGGTGCGCGAGGGCTGGGACCTGGCTTGCCATTCTCTAGTTCCAGAATTTGTGCCCTTGGACGAGCTGCGGGCGTTGGTAGTGGTCTCTGCAAAAATGGCCTTTGCGTCCTTTCTCAGCCTCGATGGGGTTAAGTGCGGCTTGGCGAGCGGAGCAGAGGGGTTCTGTCTGCTCTGAGGCTGCAGGGTCTCGTTGCTACGCAACAAGCGTCGTCTGTCCGCAGCGGTGCCTGAAGTCGGTGCTCCCAGTCCCTGTGTCCCTGTGCGCCGCGCTCATGACGTCATCGGAGAGAAGGGGTTTGGGGCTTTCTTGCAGGGTCTTATTTTAAAACAGACGCTTAAAGATGATTTTTGTTGCTTTTTGCAGTTTGCTCCTTTGAAGGCCTGTGAGGTCTCTCTGCTCCTGCTGTAGAAAATACACCGAAATGCTTGTGTTCGAAGAAAGGGCTTCTGTTTTTGTTCTGTTGTATTTGCATTTTGGTTTTGTTATGATTTACTCAAAAATGAATATTTTTCCAGTTTTGCTGGAAAATTTAAGTAGTTCGGACATCAGAGCTTTACTGTAGCACGATACGTTATTTTGAAATTTTGTATTTTAAATGTATGGACCCAAAAGTTGATGTCAGAATCCCTTGATTGAGAAAGATTATTTTTATAGGAATCCTAGATTTATATAGAGTCTTATGTAGAATCTGATAGTGTCTTTTTTTCCAGGAGAAATTAAAATTCTAATAGGAAGTGGGTGGCAGACAGTAGCCTTTTTCTAAGAAATTGTGGCACAGTCTACACACAGTGAAATGTAGTCCTAACCATCTTCACCATGCAGTTCGGGGGGGTCTCACGTGCGTTCGCAGTGCTCTTCGGGCCACTGCCTCTGTCCTCCTCCAGGACTGAGGGACAGCCTTGTGTGTCCGCTCTGTGACCTAGGCCAGCCTGGCTTCCAAGTGCTTTCGATAAGTGGACTCGTCTAATCTTCACGGCATCCCTAAGAGGTGAGTCCTCTTGCTGGGTTCCGAACCGGGACAGAGGCGCCAAGAGCATGAGCCAAGTGTCATGGGGTTCAGGCCCCAGCCTCCAACTCGGCACCCTCTCTTGGAATTACTTCCTTTTCTGGGTAGTGGTCTTCATGAAATTACCTTTGTAGCTTTTTCAAGTAAATTTAATATACTTTAGCGGTGTTTTGGACACTTAATGAGTTTAGTTTGGCCATGAATCATAAATGAGCTACGTTTTAGATATTTTTTCCTAAATATTTTTTAAGGACTCCGTTTGTATTTCTATTACAGTTAATTGTATATAAAATTATAAATGTTATGGTTAATCACATAAAGAAGATTGAATTCCCTTTCCAAGTTTGTTTCTGGGCCATTTTCCATGCTGTTCCTTCTGGGAAGGCGTGCAGAGAATGCAGGTTATTCTCTGAGTGTAGTAGAAACATACAGGGAGGTACGTGGTTACCAGAGAATTCTGATGGGATGCCGTCCAGAGTCTAAAGTCCATCGGCATTGGAGCATCTACTTAGTGTTTTCTGAATTCATGCTCTGTTTTGGGATACGCTGGAGTTGGTTTGGGGACTGGCAGTCTAATAAAGGGCAGTGGGGCCACAGTAAAGCTGGGTGTCACTGGGATGGTCAGTTGATGCGAGGTTCCACTTCCTTTTTGCCGGGCGCTGTGTCTCTGTTCCCATTCTTCAGCTAAAGAACTTTTCCCTCTGACTGCCTCCCTCACTGCACCGAATATTCCAGCACATTTTCCACCCTGAGACCCCCTTGACCTGGATGTTCCCTGACTTGTATGCGTCTATCCTGATGAGCCAGATTTACCCTATCGTTTGCTTCTGTTTTTCACAGTTGCACCGTCTTTAAAAATTTGTTTCTTTTTTTAAAATGTTTATATTTTAGAGAGAGAGGACAGAGTGTGACCAGGGGAGGGGCAGAGAGAGAGGGAGACACAGAATCCGAAGCAGGCTNTACATGTTTGATTATACTTTCTGCATTTTTTGTTCACTTGATGTTTTGCGTTTTCTATGCTTTAAAAAAGCTTGATGTTACTAGTTGCATATTTCCCTGTAATTTACCTATTTCCTTGTAAATGGCTATTTACATGGTTGAAGGTGATTTTGTATAATGAATGATGCTTTCAGGAACCCAGAAGGTTTTCTCCTCCTAATTGCAGACTAATTCCTTAAGACAGATTTCCAGAAATAGTATTAGATCTTCAGATAAATAGAAACTGCTTTAAAGCCTCCTGAATCATAGAGCCAAATGCTTTCCACAAGCACTGTACCAGTTTTCCTGCCAGTCTGGCAATGTGTGGGGTGTCCACAGAACGATGCGACGTTGACCTTTAAATCTAGAAGAATTGACTCGTGGCTGCGCTGGCTTTATCTTGAGTCACGCCTAGAACTCCTGGTGTGGGGCTCGGGTTTGGGAGAAGGGGGCCTGCCCACCAGCGTCTCCTTCAGCCCCCCCGAAGTTCTGTGCTGCCGCATCAGCCCCCCAGGTGCACCTTCAGTAATGCTGTGCCCCGGGTGCTGGGTGCGGATAGTGACAGACTTGTCCTGCCGCCAACCCCCTTACGTAATTTGGTGAGTCGCATGATGTGGGACAAGGCGGTGAGTGTTTCCAGAGCCCCTCCCTTGGGAGCTGGGGCAGGAATAGGGGTGGCCCTCTCCTTCACCCGCCGGTGGAGGCCTCCGAAGTCCGGTTTCGGAGCCCCCTGTCCAGGGCCGCCTCCTGTGATGGTGGTCTGGGACACGGGTGCCTGCTCCGCTGGGAAGTCCTTAACTCCGGAGGAAGCTGCTGGCTCTCTAAAAGGTCCTTCTAGGATTCCCAACAGTTTTGTGCTGATAGAGTGTTTTCTCCAAAGGGAGGAGGAGGAGGGAAGGGATTCCTGGTGGCCCCCGGCCTTGTCCCAGCATCCGGTGCGGCCTGCCGTCCTGGCACCAGCGTGACTTAGGGACTTGCAGCCCTGGCTTCTGTCCGTACCCCATTGGCTGCATCCTTGGCCGCCCCTCCGTTTCCCTTCTCCTCTCCCCTCAGACCTCATTCCTCCCCAGCGCTCCTGAGTCCCGGGGCTTCCCTCCTGTGTGCTGTGTGCAGTTTCTGGCCCGCTGTCCCTTGCGAGCTCTAGGTAATAAGCTGACAGTGTCATTTGTCTGTGTATCTGATCGGCACCTTAACTCTCACATGTCCAGATCAGTGTGTGCTATGTCCCTGCGAATTTATACTTGCTGCTGAATAGGTCTCGCAGTGACAGTGTTTCCTTAGAGTTTTAACTAAAAAAATAACGTAAAGGGCTAAATTATAAAAAAAAGAATCAATAGAAGCCTTGTAATATTAAAGTGAATGTCTTCTGCCCTCAGGTTTAAGCTTTCCATGCCATTCCCCTCCAGGAGGAGCAGAGTGTTCCCCGATTCCCCCTGATGGCTGACTGCGGAAGTCCTCACCGGGCTTTTCCTGGCGGGAGTGGCCCCCATGGTATGGTCCGAGCCGGCGGCCACGGTCCCTCGCTTGCACGTGGTGCAGGTCCTTCAGTGGACACACTGGGGCTTGAACTGTCTGCACACTTGGCGGTTCAGTTTTGTCACTGGCCGGGCCTTCGCAGGCTGTTGTACGCATTTCCACGACTGTCACTCTGCTTTGGCCCTTTGGAGAGCGAGGGCCTGGCGGACAAAGTGAAAGGTTAATGGCTCCGCTGCCAGCAGGCTGGGAGTCACTTGATGTCCAGAGCGCCGGCTGCTGCTGGGGTGTTTGCACTTGAGTGGGCTGTGACCGCACAGGACACGAAGTGACGGAAGTTCATGTTCGCTCCAGAAGCACGTGCCTTCCAGAATCAGGGCAGCCGAGGGACCTGCGGAGGAGGGTGGGGCGCTGGGTCTGGCGGCCCCGGGGACCCCGTCTCCTCTGCGTGGCTTCGCATGGCTTGGCGTGGCTTCTCCGCATTCCATGCAGCCAGCTTCTGGAGACGGAAGTCAGGGAGTGTTTGCTGTGACCTTCAGGTGGAAACATCCTGGGGTAAGAGTGGCAACGGCCCTGCTTGGGTCATTGTTCCTGTTCTCCAGCGCAGCTGAGCCACCGGGAGCCCCGGCGGGTGGCGGCACGGACACTTTCCCGAGTTGGAGGAGGAGTGCTGGGAGCACGTGCCCAAGATGATACTGAGCTGAGGACGGTGGCAAAATTCAGTTATGTATAAAATAGACAGGAAATATGTCTAAAAGGAGAAGTCCTATGATGGAAGAAGTTGATGAATATTTTAGCAGTCTGTTGAATTTATAGGACTATAGAGCTTGTTGAGGAATGAGGGTTGCAGCAATTCCTTTACAATAATAAAAGGCAGCCGAGGCTCAACTTTATTCTAGAAAATGTAAAAGAAACTTGGTAAGACAGCATCTCATTTCTTATAAGACTGAGCAATTAAAAGGAAAATCCCCCCCCTTTTTTTTTTTTTTAACATTTTTTAATGTTTATTTTTGAGAGAGAGAGAAAGAGACAGAGCATGAGCAGGGAAGGGGCAGGGCAGAGAGAGTGAGACAGAGAATCTGAAGCAGGCTCCCGGCTCTGAGCTGTCAGCACAGAGCCCGATGTGGGGCTTAAACTCATGAACCACAAGATCATGACCTGAGCTGAAGTCAGACGCCTAACCGACTGAACCACCCAGGTGCCCCAAGAAAATCCCTCTGTCTACCAAACATTCATTGGGTAAGCCAGGAAAACTAGAATTTGAAGTGAGAATTATTTAGGAAGTAAATTTTATCCATATTTTGTATTTCTTTATGGTGATTGCTTGTACCTTAGTTTTTACAACTAAAATATTCATCTCCTAACTAGAGATTTCCTATCTTGACTGTTGGAATGAAGACTCGCTCTTCATTTAGGACTGTTGCTAGGCTCTTGTCCACTGTGCTTTCAGGGGTGGGTCGGGGAAGAGAGTGGGGGTCCTGGCATTCCATGTGCACATCACTGACCACAGCCCACCGCCGTCCAGTGTCACACCAGGGGAGAGGCCACCTCGTGTCCCGCCGGGTCAGGGGCACTTTCCCCCAGCTTTCCCATGGATCTGGGATGCGGTGATGTCCGGGCCATGTAAGAGTATGGCCTGGGGAGAATCGACCCTGTGACAGGTGTCACTAGTATGGGGACCCTGGGTGTGTCCCCTTCAGAAGACCTTCATCTGGGCATCTTTAGGCCCTGTGCTTAGAGTCCGGATGTTGGGAAACTGAGCACCCTTTCGTTGTCTGGGACGATCGCTTCACTTCCCCCACATTATGAATCTTTTAACATTTAAAATCTCTGTGTTTTCCGAGAGATTTGTTAATGAGGATTTGTTAATCCTTGAACTTTGGATTAGCTTTAGGTGATTGTTTTTGCCTCATTTGTAGGTGAAATTATGTTTTGTTTTGTTGTGTTTTTTTTGCTGATAAACAGACTTGTTAGCTTGTTTCCTTTCTTTTCTCAGTCTCAAGGTGAATACAGATGTGTTTTAGAATGGCTAACCAACATAAAAAGGGTTACCCTCTAATCTGAGAGCCCTTGGGGAAGTATTTTACTTATATTTATCAAAGCAAGAAAAAAACCTGTGAAAATATTTTAGGAAACAAATGGAAAGGACTAATTTACTAATTCTAGATTAAATTCAAAAAATAGGGTAACACATATAAAAGCAAGGCACAGAAAGCATACATCCCTAAACAAATAAACCCCACCTCTTCGTTTTATTGCCCTTTTCTCTAAGCCTGTTTTTTCTGAGATTTCTCAAATCCATGGGAAGAACTCTAATGTCTTGAAAGTTCTTGGCTGCTTTTCTTCTGGGTTTTAGTGTAATCCAGAATCGTTTCTGCAATATAAAAGTTCTGCTTCTAACACCTTAACTTGCGATTTTTTTTTGCTTCAAGTGAAGAAGTCTTCTGTGTACTGGGTGTGTGTGAGGGGTTTTCTTTAGAAGCATATGTTTTTTTTTTTTCTCTGTGATTGTCATTTCTTACTTTTGAAATTCACTCTCTGAGTGACTTTATGGAGCAGATTCCTGTCTTTCCCCACCTTCCGGCCTTGCCATCATTCTGCTGTAGTTTCTCAAAGCCTGCATACCACTGAGGCATTTTAACAGCTTCGTGGAGGGTACACTTCACAGTCAGTCAGTCACAGATTCAGCGTGCAGTCTGAGAAGTTTAGACATGTGAGTACCCTTGAAACCTTCACCACAGCAGTCAGGCTGTGGATAGTCAAGTTATCCATCACCCCCAGTTTAAAATTAAAACTACTGTCAACAAGGGGCGCCTGGGTGGCTTAGTCGGTTAAGCGTCCGACTTTCGCTTAGGTCATGATCTCGCGGTTCGTGGGTTCGAGCCCTGCGTCGGGCTCTGTGCTGACTGCCAGCTCAGAGCCTGGAGCATGTTTCGGTCTATGACTCCCTCTCTCTCTGACCCTCCCCTGCTCATGCTGTCTCTCTCTCTCTCTCTCCTAGAAATAAATAAAACATTAAAAAAAAAAAAAAGCACCGTCAACAAAAATGTGGAGTACAGGAACAAGAAGGAAGTTTCCTATAAACCCTAACCCTTAGGTTGGCATAACCTTTGGAATCTCTTTCATTTAACACCGCATCATGAACACTGCCATGTTGTCGCATGGTCTTAGTAAGACTTCTTAAAGAGCTGACATGTTAGAAATACCCTCTCTGCACGTGTAACATGAGAGAACACAGAATGTTTCATGTGGGTGGTAGACACAGATTTTGGGCTGCTCTTGAGGTCCGTGGAACGAGGAGAGGGCTCCAAGGAAAGAGTGTGTGGGAGTGGGTCTTAATGGCCCCTCTCTCCCAGGGTGAATGCTCCTGTCACCTGGCTGTGGGAGCAGAGCTTTGGGACGGAGAACCGGTGTGCCACCACAGAGAGCTTCTGTGACTCTGAAGCTGTGGGCCCAAGCGCCTGCCTCAGTGGGATGTGTTCAGTTGTGGCAGGCAGAAGTTTGAGTTCAAGGGGCGCCTGGGTGGCTCAGTCGGTTGAGTGTTGGGCTCTTGATTTTGGCTCAAGATCGTGATCTTGCTATTGGTGCGTTTGAGCCCCGCATCCAGCTCTGTGCTGTCCAGCTCGGAGCCTGCTTGGGATTCTCTATGCCCCCCCCCCCAATAAATAAATAAATAAATATTAAAAAACAAAAAAAGGAAGGCTTAAGAGTGTCTGGGTGTCTTGGTCATTGGAGCATCCAGCTCTTCATTTTGGCTCAGGTCATGTCACCTTCAGGTCATGATCTCAGGTTTGTGGGATTGAGCCCTGGGCTGGGCTCCTCACTGAATGGAACCTGCTTAGGATTCTCTCTCCCTCTCTCTCTGGTCGTCTTCTGCTTGCACAGGTGCGTGTACCCCCGTTTCCAAAACAAAAAAGGGGGGCACCTGGGTGGCTCAGTCTGTTAACTGTCCGGCTTTGGCTCAGGTCATGATCTTGACATTTGTGAGTTGAAGCCGCATCTGGCTCTGTGCTCAGAGCTTGGAGCCTGCTTTGGATTCTGTGTCATTTTCTCCCTGCCCCTCTCCCACTCATGATCTGTCCCTTTCTCAAAAATAAACAAGCATTAAAACAATTTAAAAATAAAAAAGATTTATTACCTTACATATGCATCTCCACCCCCCCACAGCTTCATTGAGATTTTGTTCCCATATAATAGGTAAGCTTAAAATGTGCAGTGTGAGGATTTGATGTGTGTATTGGAAGTGATGACAATAAGGTTGCGTAACTCCTCTGTCGCGTCACATAATCACCTTTTCCTTTGTGTTGAGAACGTGTTTGAGCGGCCGTGTCTGACCAGCTTTGCAGGGCGCAGTATGCGGTGAGCTGCGGTCACCGTGCTGTGCGGGAGGCGCCCTGGAACTTGACTCCCAGCTGGACGTCTAGGGCACGTCCCTGGCCCCCAGCCCCTGGCAGCCGGTGGCCTCTGTGCCACCCGTTAGGGAGCTCACCCAGCGGGGGGTTTCTCCGTGGGCCGGGCTGGGCCTGGGCGTGGCCGTCCTCGAGGCGGCACTGCGTGCGTGCAACGGCGGTGAGTGTGGGCGGGTTGCTGGCACTCTGCAGGTTACAGGTGGGCCGAGGTGGGGGGGTCCTGTGTGGGAAGGAGGGGCCCTGCATGCGGAAGCATCCCTACGGCAGTGGCCTTGGCGGCGGCAAGGTGACACTGCGGGCCGTGAAGGGTCGCGCAGGTGTCCTGGAACTTGGTGTGACGCGGCACGCCCCCTGCCCCGCCTCGGAAGATTTCAGCGGAGTTGAACCGGGCAGGGGTTTTCTAGAGAAGCCTGAATTCCGGACTGTTGTGTTGTTTACTTACACGAGAATTTGCAAACGGGTTCATTTTCCGAGACTGTGGCGAGGCCTGTTTCCACCGTCAGGGC
>NW_027532592.1:3435292-3455581 GCF_008692635.1 Crocuta crocuta
GTCCCGTGGGCAGACACACGAACGGACCCAGCATGCCCCTAATCGTGGCCTGGGACGACTCCTGTGGCTGGGAGACCGGCGCTGGGTACGCGGTCTGGGCGTGCGGGGCCGCTGTGGCGTCTCCATCAGTGGGGTGCGAGGAGCGCTGCACCTGCTCTGCGGTGGCCACTGCGCGTGCGTGTGTGCGTGCATACGCGCCGGCCCGCCCTCCGACCGTAGGTGCCGTGGCGCTGCGTGCGTCCGGCCGTGTGAGGCCCGGCCAGGCTCCGCCCCTGCACGTGCTGGGTGTGGCGGTCCGAGGCAGCGGCCGCGCTGCAGGCTGGGAGCCCGCCAGCCCGGGCCAAGGTGGCGGCTCCAGGCTGAGGAGCATCCCTCCCGGGAGGGCCGAGGAGCATCCCCTTCCCGGGTGTGAAGAGACCCTCGCGCGGTGAGTCGGGGTCAGGGTGCACCTTGGCAGCGGTGGGCGCGGTCAGACGACCGAGGACCGCGTACTGAGCAAAGAGCTGCCGCCTGGACGTGACTGAACGGGCCGGTGGCCAGCAGCCCANGTGCGATGGCCGTGGGAGGGCTGCAGGGAGAGGCGGCCTAGTAGCCCCGCTCTGCGGCCACTCTGCGCCCACACTCCCAGGGACATCCCCCAGCACACGGACGCACACCCCTGTGGACACCACCCCCAGTGCTCGCACACCCACNACCCCCCAGCGCTCGCACACCCCCGCGGACACACCCCCAGCGCACGCACATCCGGAAGTGTGACTCGTAGAATAGGCGTGGGCGGCTGTGCGGCCTTTGCTCATGGCAGTTACCGAGCCCTCCCGGATTTCCAACCCAAAGTGGTGCAGGTAAGCTGAGGAGAGCTTAGGGATTCGAGATGTTCTTAAAATACTAGTCCCTGTTGGCAGTTAAGTGTGATTCCGCCCAGTACGTTTAATTATTGCCGGGTACTTTAAGTGTGGTTTATCTGTTAGACGCATGCTGGGGCCGCGACATTGACCTGATGCCTTAGAAATACTTCTCCGGGACCACCGTTATATAGAGCTCACATCGGGGTGCCCGGCTTTGAAGGCCCATTGATGCTGCTGCCTCATCTGTCTGGGGGGCGGGGACTTCCCTTAATCCCCAGGGTCCCCTAGGTCTTCTCTCTAGTTCTCCTGCCTTCCCCTGTCCCCCAAAGGCGGCTAGGGAGTGTTTTAAGGTGGCGGTCTTCACACGGAGTGTTCAGGGGTGTTCATCGGAATTGGAAATCCAGATGCCGGTTTGGGAGATGAATCGATGTGGGTTGGCCATCTCTGCAGTTCAGGGTACCCATTGTCGGGGTGCCCTGGCTTCTTAACCTGTTCCCTCCCACCTGTGGCAGCATCCTTTGGGGTTTTGTCTGGTTTTGCTGAAAGGGCTTCCTGGTAGCTGTTGGTTGAAAGGTAGCGAAAAACGGGAAGCTGAAGGCACAGAGATGGCATTCTCCTTGTTCACTTCTCTGTTGTAAGCAGAATCGAAGAATCCATGAGGCTTCCTCAGTGACTCACAGGAGAACAAGGTGGACTCTGCTTGGGCCTAAGCAGGCTGCCCCCCCACCTTGAGGACTGAGTGAAGGAAGGCATGGGGGGCCCTGAGCACCTTTCTGGGATCTGTGAACTACTCCCTAGAGAGCGGTGAGGCAGGAGTGACGGTGGGAGCCGAGGCCGTTGCGGCCCCTTAGCTCTGGCTGTACTCTTGGGAGGACGGAGAAGAAGGGAATCCCACACTAGCAGCTGGTTGACGAAAAGCCTTTCCTGTGGTCAGTTTTGTATCCAGATGGCCATTCTTTTTTAAGGGCGCCATGTGGGTGAGCCCTTTATACAAAGAGCTGCTGCTGGTGGGAGTTTTTAGGGATATTGGCCCATGGTTAGCCTTTTCTTTTCGCCAGTTGCCGAAAAGTCGACTGTTAGGAAGTTGTCATTTTCCTCCAGGGGAAGGTCCGGAGGAGGATGGAGGCAGCTTTGCAGGGGCAGCAGCAGCTGAACAGTCTGCTTGGGGATGAGGGGCGCGCTGGTTTGTACCGGAAGTCAGCGTCCCGGTGCCTCAAATCGGGTTCCTTTGCCTCAAGGGTGCGTGTTTTCCCCGCTCACTTGGTTACAGTCACTTAGCCCTGCTGGCTCGTCATGCTTCTGACTGATAGAGGAGCTTCCTTGGAAGAGGTGTTGACAGCTAGGAAGGAGCAAATTAAAAGTGTTGCTTCTGTCTTCTTTTAGTTCTTGCCCAGGATGTAATCATGAGCTGCTGGTGGGAGAACTTAAAAAAATTAGCTGCGTGTTATTTTGGCAGTGGCAAAGGCACACAGGCCTTCCTGTTGTTTGCGTGGCAGCATGAGGCAAGGTGTGTTCATGTTTTGTGTTGGAATTTCAATTCTGATGGCCTTTGGAAGCCTTGGTTGTAGAATTTACTTGGCCGCTCGAATCCCTAAGCTTGCCTGGTGGGTTTGGGCTGCATCCGTGGGTCAGAGATCTCACCCGTTCTGATGGTTCTAATTGTGTCAAGACTACAAAAGAGACTGAATTGATGGCCACGCTGTGACTGAGTACTGCGCTCTTGCGACTTTCTTGATCATCTGAGGGAACACTCATTTAATACTGCAGAAATGAGAACCTGCAGTGAGTACTTTGAATGTGGGTGTGTGCTCACCTTTTATATACCAGATAAAGTGTCTATAGCCTGAGCCAGGACCTTAGTAACCCCAGTGCCTGTTTAGGCTTGGGCTTCAAGCTGCTAGTCATAAGCTAGGAGGTCTTTGAGTGTTCCTTAGGCATGTTGCTTGGAAGGTCTCTGGTGTTCTCTGAGCCTTGAAGGGTAAGGTACAAGATTCTGGACGGTTTCTGTGTGTAATTTGGTTGTATCATTGTGAGTAGAACTTAAATCTACATTTAAAGTTGCTGGCACATTTGTTAGCAGATTGGTAACTATAGAATGATAAATGGAAAGGACTGTTTTGTTTTGATGTTCCAGGTTACATTTGTGGCCTGAGCTTAGTAGATTTTCAGCACCTAAACTGGTGTCTTCAAACCTTGATTTAGTTGATGGGTAGTTTTCCAGTCACTAGTGGAAACATAATAGCAGTAAATTTTCAATGCTAGTATTTTATTGGAATCTGGCATTGTTCTCTACACAGTATGGTAACACTTTTTTTTTTTTTTTAATTTTTTTTTTAAATGTTTTTTATTTATTTCTAGGAGAGAGATAGAGACAGCATGAGCAAGGGAGGGTCAGAGAGAGAGGGAGTCACAGACTGAAACAGGCTCCAGGCTCTGAGCTGGCAGTCAGCACAGAGCCCGACGCGGGGCTCGAACCCACGAACCGCGAGATCATGACCCAAGCGAAAGTCGGACGCCCAACCGACTAAGCCACCCAGGCGCCCCATTTTTTTGTTTTTAAATTTTAGAGTGTGTGTGTGGAGAGGGGAGAGGGGCAGAGTAAGAGAGGGAGAGAATCTTAAGCGGGGCTCAATCTCACAACTGGGAGATCATGACCTGAGCTGAAATCAAGAGTCCGTTGCTTTTAATGTTTTCTTTTTGTTTTTGTTTTTGATTTTTAAATTTCTGAGAGAGAGCGCGAGAGAGAGACAGCGTGAGCAGGGGAGGGTCAGAGAGGGAGACACAGAATCTGAAACAGGCTCCAGGTTCTGAGCTGGCTGTCAGCACAGAGCCGGACGCGGGGCTCGAACTCACGAACCGCGAGATCATGACCTGAGCCCAAGTCGGACGCTTAACCGACTGAGCCACCCAGGTGCCCCAAGAGTCTGTTGCTTAACCAGCTGAGCCACCCAGGTGTCCCAGCACTTTTGATTTTCGAATATCTCAACCAACTCTTCAGAAGAGGAAATTTTTCTTTTCAATTTTTTATATATGGACACTATAAATATAATTATAGATCCTAAATATAGTTATATTCTTATGAAACTGCATTTCAGTTACAGATCAGCAGAAAAGTAATTGTAGTTAGGCTTTTATTTTTTTTTGAAGTTCACTTATAGGAGTAAATTAAATTTATTTACTTCTCAACGTTGTTTGCACTTTTGCCTACTGTTTCTAGTGGGGTCTGAAATAGTTTTTATGCTTCACGAAACGTGACTCTTCTAAAATACCACTCAAACGGTGTGTGGGGGGGGGAAGGGCATGAATGATAGAGCTAGAAATCTGGGACATGTCTCTGAGCTTCTGAAAAGAGAAAAGATAGGCTGTAAAGTGTACCAGAGCATTATCCTTTATAAGGATTTATAGCTATTTTTGTTGTTACGATTGAAAACCAGACCCCTTGGTTTGTCCTTAGGAAGTGTCCAGCAAAGTTCTATATTTGGTTTGGTAAGTAATGATTTATCCATTGAAATAGTTTTATATTTAAAAATAGGATTAAAAACAATTATATGTGTTTATTATAGAAAATTGACAAACTATGGAAAAGTAGAGGGAACATGTTAATCAGTCAACTAGTATTCGTTGATTAGCTTCACAGTATTCGTCACTGCTGGCAGGTGTAGTCTCTGGTGGGGGTGTGTGTGCAGATAAGGTGAGAGGCCCTGTACCCAGGGGGCAGACGTCCTCATAGGAATGGAGGAAAAATCTGTACCAGGAAATTGGTACATCAGTTAGATAGATAGACGCTAAAGAAGATAAAATGTGGGGTAGGAAAAGGCAGGGCAGGGGGTGCACTGAGGCCTGACATCGGAGTGGGTAGGGAAGGGGTGAAGTTGGAGGTGACCTGAAAGATGAGGAGGTAGTCCTGTGAGGTGAGGAGGAAGAGCGCTCTGAGTCAGCAGAGCTGGTCCAGGGGCCCTGAGATGAGAAAGCTTGCTTTGTTCAGGGGACAGAGAGCAGAAAGAAACCACAGTGTCCACAGCAAACTCATAGTAAACATTCTTTGAGGTTTTTTTGTTTATAGGATTTGTATTCCCTACATTTGCTTTGTAACGTCAACATTCCCCCATTTTATGATAGATACCTTTAGTAAACGTTTTTAGTTTTGCCATAATTAATTTTCTAACTATATTTTTGACTTGCTTACCCATTCCTGATGGCTTGTCATTTAGTTGTTTTTGGTGTGTGTGTGTGTGTGTGTGTGTATTGCTATTATGAATGTTACAATGGGCCCTTTTGGATCTAAAGCTTTTTTGTTTCTTAGGGCTCTCAGAAGGAGAAATATGAACTAGGATAAAGATGAATTACTTCTTAATTGCCAAAATACTTTGCAGATGGATTGTTTTTAGTTTATGTTCCAATTACCAGTGTATGGAGAGTGCTTACTGTATCCTGGCCTGCATTTAAGTGTTACCTTTTTTTGAAAACATTTTTTTATGGTGGTGAAATACCTAACATAAAATTCATGCCCTGGGAACCATTTTAAAGTGTACATTTGGGTGGCATTGAGTATATTCATAATGTTGTGTGACAACACGATTTGGTTCCAGATTTCATCACCCCAAGAAGACCTGTACCCACAAAGCAGCCACTTCTTGTTTGTTCCTGCCCATCGCCCCCCAGCCCCTGGCAACCACGAATCTGCATTCTGACTCTGCACATTTGCCTATTCGGCACATTTTATATAAATGGGATCGTAAAATATGTGGCTTTTTGTGTTCTGTTTAGCTGAAGTCTCAGGGGCTACCCATGTTTTAGCAGGCGTCAGTTCTTCACTGGTTTTCACACTTTGATTACTTTTACTCACACTTTGATTCCTTTTACTCCATTGCTGGGTGTGTGGATAGGCTGCGCCTCAGTTGTCTATCTGTAGATGGCTGTGTGGGTTGTTTCTGCCTTTGGCTGTTGTCAGTAGAGCTACTGTGGGCACGTGTGTGCAAGTGTCTGAGTGAGTGTCTCTTTTAGTTTCTTCGGACATACACCTGGGAGTGGGATTGCTGGTCATGCGCTAAATCCACGTTCAAATTACTGGCGATGCGCCAGACTAGTTTCCCCGTGGCCGGCGGGGGGGGTGGTGGGTTCCAGCTTCTCCACATCCTCTGCCAACACTTGTGTTTAGGTACTATACTTGGTTTTTTTGGTTTTTATGGTGGCCATCCTAGTGCGTGTGATTCATCTGTCCCTAGTAATTAATGATGTTGAGTACTTTTTTTTTTTATTATTTCTTGGGGGGGGGGCAGGCAGCGTGAGCAGGGGAGGGTCAGAGAGAGAGGGAGACACAGAATCTGAAACAGGCTCCAGGCTCTGAGCTGGCTGTCAGCACAGAGCCCGACGCGGGGCTTGAACCCACGAACTCTGAGATCATGACCTGAGCCGAAGTCGACACTTAACTGACTGAGCCACCTAGGCGCCCCTGGAGTACCTTTGCATGTGCTTGTTTGTCATCTGAGTCTTAACATTTTTTGATTTGAAATTTGTATTGAAGTATAACGTGTACAGAAAAGTACACATGTCCCAAGTGTTAACCCCGTTTTCACTGACTCAGCAGACCCATGTGACTAGCACACAATCGAACGGAACCCTGCTCCCCCCCTGCCCTCCCCACAGGGTGACCACTGTCTGATGTGTAACAGCGTAGGTTAGTTTTGCCTGTGTGTGGGTATGTCTGTAACTAGAATCACACAGTAGATGTTCTGTGTCTGGCTTCTTTGGCCTTAACATCAGGGTTCGTTCCTTTTACACCACTCTGAGATGCTGCTGTTTGTCATTCTACTTTTGATGAGCGTTTGCGTTAAGGTTGGGATATTACAATGTCAGGAACATTCGAGTATTCTTGCCCCAGCATGCGCGTGTGGGCCCAAACCAGCATTCATAGCAGTTGTCTTATAAATATTTCATCTGTTTTGTTGGTTGCCTTTTTTTTTCTCTTTTAATTTTAGCTCTGATTTGGACATGAGGGAAGTTTTAAGTAGTTACCTTGTTCCGTCTCTTTGGTTACATTTTAAGCTTAGAAAGTGACCGTTCCATCTAGTTTTGAAACTGGAAGTCAGCTCTGTGAGCCGTGTAATCTTGGTGTGAAGTTTAAGACTGATGAAATGGAGGCACNGGGCATTGTTTTGTTTTCTTGCTAGATTTTAAGAGTGTCCCTCAGGATTTTTATAGTATTTATCAAAATCACAAATTTATTTTTAACTGCACAGTGGGGCCTAAGTGATTTACCGGGGCAGGAATTAGTATTAATTTCATTCTTTGGTTTTGGGGGTCTACTAACCTTTTACTCCTTCTTGAATTAATGGAATTACAAAATAATGCATGTGTATTATAGAAAATTTGAACAATACAGAAAAGCTTACATAAGAAAATGAAAATAATGCCGCTACTGCAGGAAAAAAACACTTTCGGGGTATTTTTTTTTTTATGCAGGACTCTTTTTTTAATTGAAAATAATGTTCTATAATGTGATTCCTCCTTGACAACATACTGTGAATACTTTGCTATGTAATTAAATATTCTAAAGCATGATTTTTAAAATTTAAAGCAGGATTCTAAAATTTAATTTTTATCAAAGTAGCATATAGTTTGTGAAGTCCAGTAGTTCTGTAGGACCTAGAATTGGGAGAAAAAAAAAAAAAAAGGAATCCCTCGCCTGTGCCTTTTCCCTGTAGAACCCAGCTCTCCAGGGGAACCGCTACCGCCTTTTCCTTGCCTCTGCAGTTTCCTGGTATTTGCAACACTTCTTGATTTGCTCCAGTTCTAGAGTTTATCTCTTGACTTCCTCTGACGGAAGATGGGTTTAGTTTTTTAGCAGGGTCTCCCCATGGTGTATGTGTGTTTTTCTTTTCATCTTGTGGATACAGTTATGTAACAAATTCTGGTTAACCGAGATTTGTATTCTTAAGATTACATAAACACCACTCACAGCTGAGCTGTGTTGTGTCCCGGGATCCCATTTACCTTGCCAATGACTTTGTCTTATCATATTTAGTGAATCTTAGCACTCATGTGCTTGGATTTCCATGCACTCACCACTTACTCAGCCTCACACTCTCCCGCTGATGGTTAACTTGCCTTTAAACACTGACCAGTTCCCCTTAAGCAGTTTTTTATTTTCTTCTTGGATACCTTTCACCTTCTGTTACAGTTTGGACCTGTTGCTTTTTGGCCAGACCCTCTTGTAGTACAGTTTTCACTGTCCTGGGAAGTCTCTTTTCCTCTTATCTGTATTGATTACCGCTTGTAGCTTTCTAAGAAAGAGGCGGGGGAAGCAAGTTCTTTTAGACACAGACATACAGTATTTAAGAACACTAGAGGGGCGCCCATGGGGGTCAGACAGTTAAGACTCTTGATCTCAGCTCAGGTCATGATCTCATGGTTTGTGAGATTGAGCCCCACGTTAGGCTCTGTGCTGACAGTGCAGAGCCTGCTTGAGATTTCTCTCTCTCCCTCTTCCCCTGCCCCTTCCCTGCGCACGCGCGCTCTCTCTCTCTCTCTCTGTCTCTTAATAAATTTAAAAAATAAACTAAAAAAGAAAAGAATAATATCTTTTGCTTATCTTGATTGGTAATTTGGTTATGGCTAGAGGTCAAGATTGGAAATTATTTTTCCTCATAATTTTGAAGGCATCACTCCAGTGTCTTCAAGTTTCCAGAATTGCTCTGAAAAATTTTATGCCTTTAGAAGAAACCAGCTTTTTCTTCCTGGAAGTCTTTAGGTCTTGCCTTTATTACTGGTGCTCTGAAACTTTACATGTCTTAGTGTGAGTCTAAAAAAACTAATTCATGTGCTTTGGCTTTTGATGGATGTTTTCTTTTTATTTTTAAAGTATTTTATTCTTTTTGAGAAAGCGTGTAAGTGGGAGAGGGACAGAGAGAGAGGGAGGACAGAGGATCCAAAGCAGACTGCATGCTGACAGCAGCCAGCCTGATGTGGGGCTCGAACTCAGGAACCATGAAACCATGACCTGAGCTGAAGTCGGATGCTCGAATGACTGAGCCACCAAGTGCCTCTTGATGGGTGCTCTAAATTTAGAAACATACGCCCTTCAGTGCTAATGCAATTTATTATTATTTCTGGTACTGGACTATCTGAAAAGAAAGAAGTTTTGTTATGGGGTTTTGGGGCCTCTTGGACCTGTTTTTATTATTTTCTCTTTTCTTCCTCATTTATTTTAAAAACTTTTATTGTTTTAGTTTATTTTAGAGAGAGAGAGACAAGAGTATGAGCAGAGGAGGGGCAGAGAAAGAGGGAGACACAGAATCCAAAGTAGACTCCAGGCACTGTCAGCACAGAGCCCAACGTGGGGCTCAAACCCACGAACTATGAGATCATGACCTGAGCTGAAGTCAAGACGCTTAACTGAGCCCCCCAGTTGCCCCTATCTTAACTGAGCCCCCCAGTTGCCCCTATCTATATTTTTTCTAATAACATTCTTTTTCTTTTAATTTTTTTTTAACATTCATTTTTGAGAAAGTGTGATAGAGTGGCAGGAGGGGCAGAGAGAGAATGAGACACAGAATCTGAAGCAGCTCCAGGCTTAGAGCTGTCAGCACAGAGCCTGACGTGGGACTTGAACCCTCAAGTGGTGAGATCATGACCTGAGCCAAAGTTGGATACTTAGCCAACTGAGCCACCCAGGTGCCCCCCTAATAACATTCTTATTTCTCCAGTGAATATCTTTATTTTCCTTTTGAAAATATTAATTTTATATATATATATGAAATCTTTCTTCTTCCCTGCATTGTCTTCTTTTTGTTTTATAAAAAATTTCTCCCTTCTCTCTATTTTGTTTCTTACCTTTCAAGTTAGAGGATTTCTCAAGTGTTCGAGGGCCCTTGGTGGTGAGTTCAGTGTGAGGCTTTGTTTCGTTGTGTTTTTCTTTTGCTGTGAGCTGGGAGGAGTTTCCGCGGTGGGGCCGCACCTGAGCACCTGGTCTTGGGGAGGCTGGCAGCTGGCGGGGCAGGTGGCTTTTCCCTTCAGGTGGAAGGGGCTTCCCGCCTGCGGGGCTGTGGCAGGTGCTTAGTTACTCTGCTGGGCATGTGTGAGAGGGCCTAGTTCTGGGACTGTAAGGTTATTCGTGCTTATTTTGAATGGGCCACCAGTGCTTTTTAACTAACATGGTAATTCTAGGAGGTTAAACTTACAATATTTATAAAATGATACAATATTTCTTTAAAAGTATTTGTAGGAGCGCCTGGGTGGCTCAGTCAATTGAGTGTCCAGCATCAGCTCAGGTCCTGATCTCATGGCTTATGAGTTCGAGCCCCACATCGGGCTCTGCATGGACAGTGATTCTCTCCCCCTCTCTATCTGCCCCTTCCCCACTTGTGGTTTCTCTCTCTCTCAAAAATAAATCAATAAACTTCAAAAAAAAGTATTTGTAAAATACTTTGGTGCTTTAGGATACTCTGTCTAAAAGGAGCATGTTTTCTTTAATACCAGGGGAACGTCTGGTGTGGGTTTTTACAGTGTTGAGTGTTTGTAGAGCGCTGTACAGCCTGCTGCCGCTGCTGCACCAGAATGCTGCGGACGGGCGGCTCAATCAGCAGAGGCGTGTTTTCTCTCGCTCCTGGGGGTCGGGCGTCCAAGACAAGGTATTGGCAGGTTTGGTTTTTTTCTGAGGCTTGTCTCCCCTGCTTGAGGTTGGCTCCCTTACTGCTGTGTTCTCACACTCTTTTTCCCTTTGTGTCCTAATCTTTTCTCAGAAGGCTTAGGGCCACTAGCTTGATCTCTTTTTACCTTAATTACCTCTTCACATACTCTGCTTCCACATACAGTTACATTCTGAGGTGCTGGGGGTTAGTACTCCAGCAGATGGATTTTTTGCGGGGGATACAACTGAGTCCCTAACAGGTATTTTCATGATCTCTTGCGCTTTGAAAGCAGTATTATTTCGTTTTTAATGTACATATTTTTCATATGTTCTGGATGTTTTGTTACTGATTTTATTTTATAATATCAGTTCTATTACACATGAGAAAGGAATGTATTGGTGTGACATATTGGAAATGGCATGGGTTTTGAGGTCAGATATGTGAGGTCTGGTGTGAGTATTAGCCTTGCCTTTGACTGGTTCCCTGAATTATTTAACCTGTCTGAGATTTGCTTCCAAATCTGTGAACTGAGAGTAACAATACGTTACAGGGTGACTGTTAGGAAATAAGAGACAATGTCTGTAAAGGTGCCAAGCATAGAGTTGACTGTAAGATATTCTCTTCCTATTGGTCTTTCTTTTTTCCTAAAATAGTGTGTTTTGTATTACATTTTCCCCTATTTTAATATTTAAAAAGTCAATTTTAAATGTACTATAGATCCATATTTAAAGAATTACTGTATGCATTTCTATTCACGAGTGACTGAATGTCTGCAGTTTCAGGAGGTTCAATCTGAAAATGTGTTTATCTAGTTAGTTCCGTGTTGGGATTTCCCATCATCCAGAGAGGCTGTTGGTTTAGCATTTTATATCTACATAACACACATATTTTACGTAACGTAAACGATGTAATTGGCTGAATCAGCGCTTATCTACATTTTAGAGGCTCTTGATTTATAAGGACAAACAGCCCTTCCAAATGGTTGTACCATTCCACTTTTATCAACGAGATAGGCCCCTTTCCCACATTGACACTGTTGGGGTTTCAAAGGATGCCTTGTTATACTTGCCATTTCTTTGCCATAGAGAACTTGAATACTTTTCATCTGTCTGTTTTCTCTAAATGTTTTGTGAATTGTTCATTTTTATATCAGGGCATTTGTTTTTATTGATTGATCTCTTTTTTCCATGGCTTCTGGATCTGTCTTGTTTCATAGCTGAAAACTCTATTGCTCTTTTTGTGTTTGTTAGAACGTTCTGTTGCACGGTTGAAGAAGTTGGAATGAAAAAGATCCAATACATACACACTTGGTGGTGCTTCAGGAAAGTGTTCTGGGCTCCAATGGCTCTTGTTTGAATCCTGGGCTTATGGCTTCGTTCCTTTATAACCTTAGGCCAGCCATTTAACATCTGAGCCTCAGTGTCCCCGTCTGCAAAATGGAGATAGCAACAAAATCCTACTTCCTGTGATTTTTGCAAGAATTGACATGGTAGTGAAGCTCCTGTCCAGGCCATGAGTGAAGCTAACTGTGCAGGTTACCTGTCAGCCCTCGAATTAGTTAAGGGCTGGGAGTAGAGTCCTTGATTCAGGGCTCTTTGTTTTTGGCATTCCTAACCTTTTCACTAGAAATCTCATCAGCATTTGATAGAATCTAAAAATTTTAAATAGTACTTACTTACTTACATTTTCCACTTCAAGACATAGTATGTATTTCCAGCTAATCGTAGTTAGTGGTAAAATTATTTTTTGAATATGATTACTTCTTTGCTTTTGCTTTTCTAATTCTGTGATGCTAGTTTAGAATCAGCATAGGGTAGAGGACTCCTTTTGTAACTCAGTGTTGGTTTTCAGTGTAGATCAGTAACTGACCTGTGTTTGTGACGGTGCTTGTGTTTTTTAAGATTGTAATTTGGTATTTCCTATTTGCATTTCAGGGACAAACAAGCACTTGATTGCTCTAGGTCCATATTTTTGGAATTGTTTTTCTCTTCTGCAGATTTTCTTTCATAAACCCTGAGAGAAATCAACACGGTAGGCTGACATCATCCCCTCTGGGTATAAATTGTCAAAGCCTGGACAACCCTCGTGTAATGTCTAATTAACATTGACTGAAGTATGCTTGTAGCTATTTTGTGATCTTTTCACTTAGGGCTTGCTTAAACAGTCTGAATGATGCTTATATTCAATTCTTGTGTTTTCCCCATTTACAAAAATATTGTGCTTTTTTGTGATACTCAGCTGAGTAAAAAAGGATTTCTACCGTTTAGTCTTTTTTTCTTTTTAAATACTGTTTTTTAAAATTTTTTCTTTTTTTTTTAAATTTTTTTTTTAATGTTTTTTTTTATTTATTTCAAGGAGACAGAGAGAGAGACAGCGCGAGCAGGGGAGGGTCACAGAGAGAGGGAGTCACAGACCGAAAGAGGCTCCAGGCTCTGAGCTGGCAGTCAGCACAGAGCCCGACACGGGGCTCGAACCCACGAACCGTGAGATCATGACCTAAGCGAAAGTCGGACGCTTAACCAACTAAGCCATCCAGGCGCCCCTTTAAATTTTTTCTTAAAATTTTTAATGTTTATTTATTTTTGAGACAGCACGAGCTGGGGAGGGGCAGAGAGAGAGGAAGACACAGAATCTGAAACAGGCTCCAGGCTCTGAGCTGTCAGCACAGAGCCTGACGCGGGGCTTGAACCCACGGACTGTGAGATCATGACCTGAGCCGAAGTCAGATGCTTAACCAACTGAGCCACCCAGGCACCCCTAGATACTATTTAAAAATTTTTTTAAAAATGTTTTATTTATTTCTGAGAGAGAGAGAGAAAGACAGCGTGAGCAGGGGAGGAGCAGAGAGAGGGAGACACAGAATCCGAAGCAGGCTCCAGGCTCTGAGCTGTCAGCACAGAGCCTGATGCGGGGCTCGAACCCACGAACCGTGAGATCATGACCTGAGCTGAAGTCAGATGCTTAACTGACTGAGTCACCCAGGTGCCTGTACTATTTGGTCTTATACATGCTGTTGTTAACATAGTTCAGTGTTTCACGTTAACACGTAGGATCTGTAAACATTTATTGTTTATTTCTGGTGGGTAAACTGCTCTGTGTGCAGCACTCCCTTGTCCAGTAGCAGCCAGTGCGGGTTTCCCCCCAGCGTGTTTACCCTCTTTTATAAGAAGCCCTTATTTCCTCTCTGGCTCCACTTGTCCCCTCTCTCCCAAGGCACTAACATTGTCTAAAGGAATAAAGGAACAGTAGTAACTTCATTGGCCAAAAATGGTAAGAAGAGTCTGGACATTAATTTGCCTGGAATGCCCCCTAAGAGTTTGGTTTTTTCAAAATGAAGGGACAAGGAATTCTTGTTTTTATTGTCCGCCACTAAAAATTGCTTGTTTAAGATTCTGAGTTTATTTAGTGCGATGACCTAATATTTTACTCGTAATGTGTACTGTTACTGAAATTTTTTTTGGCATACACACAAGTTTTTGCTTATTAGAAGTTTCTAGCAGAAATTTCTAGCAGAACTTTCTCACAGAAAGTTTTACACTGTATTATAGAGGAAAAAATAACATTGACCTCTTAAAACCTGATATGTGAAAAGGGTTTCAGTGGTTATTTTCATTTGTTTTTTTGTGACACATTGCTGATTTTACCAGGGTTTTCTTTTTTTTATAATTTTAAGTGACTGAAAATTTTTATTTTGAACATTCAGTCTCATAGCCATATGCTACTTAAGTTGTTGAAATTTTATATAAAGTGATTTCATTTTTATGACTTTGTATATTGGCTGATGCAGTGATTTTTAAAACTTTACATTTGGTAAACACAAATGTCATCCTTCGTTCCACAGTACTTTTGATTGATGTGCCACTAGTGTTGTCTTTGAGAATCAGAGTGACTCGTGGCACTAGCCTTCAACTTCAGGATTTACAGAGCTGCGTTTTGGAGAAAAACAAGGTTCTGTGTGAAGGTATACTTTATTCAGTTTTCTCTAATTTAGAGTATTATATAATTAAAAATAACTTTTTGGTAGCTATAAGCTATGGTATCTTAAGCTCTTTCAGGGGTTGTTCCTTTAATAATTTCCTAGCTTTTAAACATGTACTTGAACTCTAGTAAAGAACTGTGTGTGTTGTTAAAAAAAAAAAATCCTTTGAAGTTTTCAAGAAGTTCTACATCAGGGCGCCTGGGGGGCTTAGTTGGTTAAATATCCGACTTCAGCTCTGGTCACGATCTCACAGTTCATGAGTTCAGGCCTCACATTGGGCTCTGTGCTGACAGCTCAGAGCCCGGAGCCTGCTTTGGATTCTCTCTCTGTCCTTCTCTCTGCCTCTCCCCTGCTCGTGCTCAAGTCTCTCTCTGTCTCTCAAAAATAAATAAATGTTAAAAAAAAAAAAAAAGTTCCACGTGTAATCTTAAATGTTAAATTATTTACCTCATTTTTCTTAGGGAAAAATGTTTTCAGGCAGAGTTCACGTTTTGGACAGTTAAGAGCCATTGATTAAACAATCCATCTTTTGGCCATTGATTTGTGATGCCCTTTTAGCCTTTATTAAGTTACCATTTCATTCTGTGTCACAGAGAAAGTTCCCATTTTTCCTGTGTGGCCCTTGTGCTTGTGCTCACACTTGCCTGTTCTCAGTGTTGCGTCCAGAATGTACTAGTATGTCTCACTGCCTGATCGTGCAGGTTTATTCTTTTTCAGCCCGATTTAGATGTGGGTTAGCCATTATTTTTGCATAAGTATCTTTGGTTAATTCATTGAGCTTCTTGAAGAAGCTGACTAGATTTGGTGTTGCATGAAGTATATAGATTTGGTGGGGAACGGATTTCATAGGTTCTTTCAGATAGATGGGCCGGGATGGCTGCCGGCCCTGGTGCCCGCGCTCTCCCTCCGGGCACGCTGCTCTCTTTCCCGTGCGCCGGGCCGGCCTGCAGTCCTCTCTGACTTCTGGGGAGCGGGCAGCTCAAGCCGGCAGCTCAGCTGAAGTTTTTGTTTGTCATGGGCTTTTGTGGTGTATATAACCTTTACCAAGAGGAGGAAGCTCTTGTCTGTTCTCGGCATGATAAGATTTTAAAATTACTAAATAGATTCCTTCAGATTTTCTGCTTCTATTGAGATAATAATGTTTTTTCTTTTATCTTTTAATATGGAGAATCTATTGTTTTTTTAAAGTACACTATTGGATTTTAATCTATATTCTTTTGAAGTACACTATTGGGTTTGTTTGGTTAGTAATTTATACACCTACTTTTGTAAGTGAATTAGCCTATAACTTAACCTGGTTTTTGAAGCAAGATCACAGTAGCCTGATAAAAGAATCTAAGTGGCCTTTGCTCTTTGCTTTCTGAATACACTGGTTTAAGACAAGAGTACTTTCTTCAAAACTTGATAGAATTTACCTAATAAAAATAGTCTCAGGAGTTTTTGTTGGTGTTGTCTGGTGTGTGAGTGTATATGTGTTGTGTGTGAGAGTGAGTGGTGCGTGTGTGGTGTGTGTATGTGGTGGGTGTGGTGTGTGAGAGTGAGTGGTCCATGTGTGGTATGTATGTGATATGTGTATGTGTGGTGTGTATGTGGTGTGTGTGTGTGTGTGTTATGTGTGAGAGGAACATTGTCATTTTGGTTTCTTTAATCTTTTGATGTATTTTTTGATGTTTTTCTTTT
Source organism: Crocuta crocuta (assembly GCF_008692635.1). Taxonomy (NCBI): domain Eukaryota; kingdom Metazoa; phylum Chordata; class Mammalia; order Carnivora; family Hyaenidae; genus Crocuta; species Crocuta crocuta. Next base: position 3,451,426 of record NW_027532592.1, read on the forward strand.
CAATCTATTCAAATTCTCTATATTTTCTTGTGATAATTTTGGCATTTATTTAGGTTATGCATTCATTATTGTTTAGTTAAAATTCCCGTGTTAGGAAGATCTAATTAGTTCCCTACTCTTGGGTTTTCTTTCTCTTTTTCTTGGTCACTCTCAGCAGCCTGTTGCCTGGGTCATTAGCATTGACCATGAACAGGTCTGGTGGTGTTGACTTCCTCACTTGTTCTTTTGGTCTAAATTTGTATTGATTTCTGGTCTCCTTGTGATTTCTTTCTTTTTACTTTCTTTGGCGTTTCTCTTTCGGTTTAAAATTTTTTACCTTTTCTGTTTACTGATAAATGTGTTTAAAGCCACATATTTTCCTCTTATGTTCCACCTTTGCTCTAACACATGTTTTCTAAATGTTTCTTTACTTTTAATGATTTTCTTTTTCAGGGTTTTGTAATTATACTTTTTGGTTTCCAAATTTTTTAATACTTGTTTTGTTATTCCATTTCTGATTTTGCATTATATCAGAGCATAATCTATAAAATAGACTCTTCGGAATTTAATGAGGCATCCTTTTGCCGAGTACATGGTTTATTTATGTAACTATTTCAGATATGCTAGAAGAACTACATATTTTCTCTTCGATTGGAGTGGCATTCTGTGTATTTCCAGTTTGAGCCTTCTAATTGTGTTGTTCAGGACTTTGATATTTTTGCTCATATTTTGTTTGCTTGATCTGTCAGTTCTGAGCAGTGGGTTAAATTAAGAATAATTGTTGATTTTCTCCCTACAGTTCTGTTAGTTGTTAGGTATATTTCGAGGCATGTTGTTTAGAGTGAAGTTGTTCATGGTGGATAGATCTTATTCTCCTGTTTTCATCGGTATATAAACTCTTTATGTGTTTTTGACATTCCTCTAAATTTACTTTTTTGGGAAAGATTTCAGTTATAAGAATGTTACAAAGAAAATTAATGTACTTGTTACATAGATTCACCAGTTACTACTTTTTCACATCTTCTTTCTGGTTTCTCTTGTATATTTGTGTGGTGGGTGCAGCCTCTGAGAGCTGCACGTGGCTCCCCTGGATGTGAGCAGCACAGACACTCGCTCTGTCATCACAGTGAAGTCATCCTGCCATCCAGGTGTTTAATGCTCATGCGCATTGTCTAACGTACTGTCTTTACCCAGATTTTCTTAAAAAAATTTTTTTAATGTATGTTTATTTGAGATGAGAGAGAGAGAGAGCGTGCGAGCGAGAGTGCATAAACAGAAGAGAGGCAGAGAGCTGTCAGCACTGAGCCTGACACAGGGCTTGAACTCATGAATCATGAAATCTTGACCTGAGCTGAAGTCGGTCGCTTAACTGACTGAGCCCTCAGATGCCCCTTCATACAGATTTTCTTAAATTTACCAGTAACACTCGTTACTGCTCTTCCCCTCCCTCCATTCACCAGTTACCTCTGCTCATCCGGTCTCTTGGGTTTCCTTTAATCTAGATTCTGAAAACAGTTCCTCAGCCTTTTCCACCCTTTCTTGCCATTGCCATTTTGAGGAGTTGTGGCCAGTAGCTTTGTTAAATGCCCATTATTTTGGATATGTTCAATTGTTTTCTTCTCGAATGCATGTAGGCTAAATATTTGGAGGCTGGAGTGTTAATGTAGCGATGTTGTGTTCTTTGTGGCCCATCATGTGGAGCTCTGTGATGACCGTTTTCTCCAGTTCTGGGATGTTAGTTTGATCATTTTGTTAACAATGGTGCACATGCATCTCGTCTCTTTGTTACAAAGGTCTCTGTGTCTCTGTATTATTAGTCAGTTGTCTGTGGGGTGCTGCTTTCCCGTGTGTCTGTATTATGAGTAAGTCATCCATGGGGTGATGCTTTGAGATGGAATGTCCACCAGCTCCATCCCAGTGTTTAGCATCCATTGATTTTTGCTTGAATCAAATATTAATATCACAGTGTAGTAGTTTAAGATGGTAATTTTCTGTCAGTTATCTTTTTACTGTTGACTATCATGCTTCTGTATTTTGCTTTATATTTTATTGGGACTGCCTTTCCAGCCTTTGTCTTTAATATCTTTCACTTTTAATTCTTTTTTGCCCCTCTTTACCCTTCCCACCTTCCACTGGATAGATGGATATTTCCCTTTTGATTTGAAGGTTATACTTTGTGTGCACACGAGTGCCATTGGCTCTTAAAACGTGTATGTTTATTTACTTTTGTTGGTTTTAAAAATTTACTGAAGACTGTACCTTCTCTAAGGAGACAAGTACCTTATTACACTGGTGGTCTTGGTGAGGCCTCCCCTCTTCCGCTGAAGCTCTTGCTAATGTAGGATTCTTTGTGCCTTCTTGCTAATGTAGGATGTCTTTGTCTTTCTCCCTCTCTTCTTCCTCTTCTTCGTCCCCTCCTCCCTTCTCACTTTCTTGTTCCTGTGTACTTTTGTGTAGGATTTTCCTAGAAGACAGCAGGAGATTGTATAATTTATATTCTCTTTCTAAATGATTAATCATTAAGAGCAAAGTGTTGACATTTGGATAGGAAAGAACGGGCATGCTCTTGTAAGGTAAACACCTTCCTTCTCTTTTCACTGCCCGGCAGCATAGGCTGTTGCATCGTGAGCCCTTTGGGGGTTTGGGACCAACTGCGCCCCTGTTCCTTCAGTCCTTTGCAGCTGCTACCATGTCTTTAAAAAGCCATCAAGAGGGGTGCCTGGGTGACTCAGTCGGTTAAGTGTCTGACTTGGGCTCAGGTCATGATCTTGCGGTTCGTGGGTTCGAGTCTTGCATCGGGCTCTGTGCCGACAGCCTGCTCAGAGCCTGGAGCCTGTTTCAGATTATGTATCTCCCTCTCTCTTTGACCCTCCCCTGCTCATGCTGTCTCTCTCTCTCTCAGAAATAAATAAAACATTAAAAAAAAAAGCCATCAAGACACTGACTAACCTTGCAGAGGTTTGTGAACATTAAGGTCATTTGGAAGCATGCAACTAGGTAATACTAATACTGTACTTGTAGAATACATTAAATAGAGGGAAACTCAATGCCACCAGTTACAAAGCAAAGATTTAAATAAAAAGTTGCACAGGTTGACTTTAGAGCTGGATTGCCATAGACCATGATCTTAGAACATACCTTGTAGGCCCTAGGAGTCATTTATGAAACTTTGTTCAGAATGAGTGTAGCCATGGGTTTGTCATTTATGAAACTTTGTTCAGATTGAGTATAGCCAAGGGGTTTGTGCGGACGGTCTGTGGGGCTTCCTCCTCACATGTCTTCTCACTTGACCTGTGTGGTGTAGAAAGATTATTCTGTATAGTGTCCTCCAGCCTGGGTGACGAACTGGGTTTCGGGGTTCAGCTGCTCTGGGGCACCTGCCATCACAAAGTAGTCTCTCTGGGTACAGACTCACGTTGTCGTGTGCACCTGCGAGAACCTTGGTTTCTTTGCGGACAGGAGTGGTTTCTGGGGGCAGCGCTGGTGTCCAGGGCATGGCTGGAGGGCTTCTCTCATCATTTTCAAGAGGGAGAAAGCAGGGGAGTAGGGGGGATTCCTGTGAATCTCGTGCCCCAGGCGCACCCTGAAATAGCAGAGCTCCTGCCACCGCCAGCTGCGGCTGTGTGTTTCCCTTGTTTACCATTTTGTTTTGCTGGTCAGATGGATGCTCATTTTCATGAGAGCATGGAGAGAGTCACGCCTTAGGTGGCAGCTGCTAGCGGGGTAGCCTGTAGGCTGCGAGAGAAATGGGATCTTTAACCCTTTGCCACCCAGGTTGCATCTCTATCTCCTGCCTTCGTTTTTATTTAGGGGCTTTTGAAGAGAAATGGCTGTCTAGTAGATCAGGTTTTTGACTATAATCTTATACCAAGTAAGTTAAATTTCCTGGAAATTGTTAGCACTAATTCAGAGCAGCATAATAGGCTGAGTCACTCATTTCCGGCTTAATAATTGGACAAGAATATTTGTAGTTTTTGTTCTTGTACTAGAATTTAAGTGCCACTTGATACATTTAAATAGTTAAACTTTCTGAAAAAGTTTCATTTGAANCATGGTCCTCCTATTTTGTGATGTGACTTGGGTAACTTCAGGAGCCTTTCTGTTCTGGAGATCAGGAAATCGTAGCCCAGAGAGAGTGGAATTGCACATGAGCACCCACTTCCCCCCCCCCCGCCCC
>NW_027532592.1:3455654-3573772 GCF_008692635.1 Crocuta crocuta
AGGGTCTGATTGGGGTCTGATTGGTCGAGGGGGCGGTCAGACGGGTTTGCAGGGTTCCACCCAAGTGTAAGTCCCTGTTGTGATGGTCTCTGAGGGGAGAAAAGTATCTGTAAATTGGGTTTTTCAGTGAGTACCTTGTGTGAGATGGAGCCGTCCTTGTCCCTCGACTTGCAGAACAACAGTATTACAGGTGACATGAGCCTTTTGCAGCTAAGTGGCTTAGGAGGTCATTCAAGCAAAGATGAAGTAAGCCAACTTAAGAAAAGTCTTTCTCCGTCACAGTTGTGGAGGGCTGAGAATTATATCAGGGTACTGAGAAAGCTTTAGTTCCTAAATTTTTAGCCAGAAAGGATATCCTGTTTAGTAGAAGGGAAATAATAATAAAACGATTACTCTAAGTGCAGTTAGATGCAGGCATTACATTTCTTGAGGAAAAAAGAGGGCACTTCTAAAATTAAAATGCAGCCCAAAACGTTTTTATTTTTTATGAATTGGATTACTCATCATTTTGAATGTTGCCTTCTGCTAAATTACTTCTTTAACATGAATTAGGTTCAGTCATATTCCTAAATGTTAGATGGAATTCATTTAATGTTTGAACTTTATATTTTTAGATGTACTATGAAAATCACACAGCTGTGCTTGGAGATGCTGTGAATGACGGAGAAATAGGATCAGGGCTTAGGACCGGTGCCAGTGGTAGTCAGCTGCTACACATCAAGAAGATTAGGCTACCAGATGAGAATATGGGCAGAAACATCCTACTCTAGAATGTTCTGAGTAGTGTATGTGGTATTTTAGGTCCCCACTTGTCGTGACAAGGCACATTTTGTGATTCGGTGACTGTCGGGGAGCTGGGATGAAGTAACATCGACCATCCACTCGTGTCAAGATGTGTTTTGTGGTGATCTGCTGAGTAGAAATACTTAGTTTGAATCTTTGTGCCATAATTAATGTAGTAGTTGTAAGAACGAGGTGCTCACAAGCTTCAGTGGAATAGACCTGATACCTTGTATGATGACTTTTCCAAATGCCTGTTTTCCTCAATTTTATCAATTCTGGATGTTTGTTTGGTGCATTTCCCATTGACTTTAAATACAAAGTTGCGTGTTATTTCTGTGAAAAGTAATTTCTAACTTAAAAAAGGTTGAAAAGATTAAAATAGTGATTGTCCAGTGTTTCACATGGAAGTGGTAAATTCAGATGCTCATTTGACATTCAGCAAACACCTGACTCTGCTCCAAGTATTAACACTGTGGATAGAGGTGCTGCAGGCCTGGACGCCAGGACACCTCGACACCCCTTCTGGCCAAGGAACCATCACAACACAGCGGGAATCATCTGTGGTTGGATTCTTCCCGGACTGACTTCTGTGACTCCTGCAGGCCTGCTGGAGGGGCCATGTGGGGGGAGGCAGTCCGGGATGGCCCAGCGGATAGCGCTGGGGAGAGGGGACGGGGCAGTCACCACTAACAGGGTGATGAAGTGAGGACGGCTTTCTGCACGGCTGGCAATAAATAGCATGATGGCTGGAATGGAGAGGAGAGACTGGTGCCTCCGTGGACATGACAAGATTTAGTAGCTTATAGTGATGTGATCTCCCTGAAGAAATTCCAGAAACAGATTCTGTGCTCTGCTTGAAAATGTTGTCAGTTAGGGGCACCTGGGTGGCTAAGTTGGTTGAGCCTCTGACTCTTGATTTTGGCTCAGGTCAAGATGTCAGAGAAGCAGTGTGTTTGGTTCACAAGATGGCAAATCACCTTTCCATTCCTAGCCCCACCTGTACTTTTTTTTAAGTGTTTATATATTTTGAGAGCGAGCAAGCAAGCAGGGGAGGGACAGAGAGGAAGAGAGAATTCCAGGCAGGCTCCATTCTGTCAGCAGAGTCCAAAGTGGGGCTCAGTCTCATGAACTGTGACATCATGACCTTAGCTGAAATCAAGAGTTGGATGCTGAACTGACTGAGCCCCCCCGGCACCCCAGCCTCACCTGGACTTTTATCGTACACATACTCCTTTCAGCTTCTTAACGTAGATTGGAGAGAATTCTTACAGCTGATACCAGGTAAGGCACATAATGTAGGTTACTGCTTCAGCAGTTTCCAGTGAAGAGGCTTGCCTGAAAGAAACCATTGATTGTTGGGGTACCTGGGGGGCTCAGTCGGTTAAGCATCCAGTTTTGGCTCAGGTCATGATCTCACGGTTCGTGAGCTCAATTCCCCCCATCAGGCTGTGTGCTGACAACTCAGTGCCTGGAGCCTGCTTCGGATTCTGTGTCTCCCTCTGTCTCTGCCCCTTCCCCGCTTGTGTGTGTTCTCTCTCTCAAAAATAAACATTGTAAAATTATAAAAAAAGAAACCTTTGATTTTAATAATTCCACTTTACCAATAATATCAGAAAAGCACAGTGCTGAGGCCTTTTTGTTGAGCACCTTTTTAAAAAACATGTTAATAGTTACCATCTCACCTTGTTTCAGTGTTTTTGTAGAAGCACAGGACAGAACATTCCAAAATCTCTTGAATGTCCGCAGTTTGTATTGGGCTGAAGACGTGTGGTACAAGTGGATCACTGTTGTTCAGATCACGACCAGTAATTCTCTTCGATCCTGTGTGCTGTAATTACTCTCTAAACATACTGCCAAGTGTGTGAACAAAGCATCATATTAGTGACTCCTGAATCCCTCTTTGCTTCTGTCACATATATTCTGTTGTCAGTGATAGTCACACGACTGCTAACTTTCCATCTGTGTGTGTTATTTTCCCTTGAGTCTCCATGTGTGGCTTCGGTGTTCTAGCCTTGAAATTCAGGCTTCCTGGTGCACCCGGGTGGCTCAGTCGGTTAAGTGACCGACTTTGGCTCATGTTATGATCTCAGCGTTCGTGAGGTTGAGCTCTACGTTGTGCTCTGTGCTGATAGCTTGGAGCCTGGAGCCTGCTTCAGATTCTGTGTCTCCCTTTCTCTCTGCCCCTCCCCTGCTCACACTCTGTCTCTCTGTCCTTCAAAAATAAATAAGCGTTAAAAAAATTCAGGCCCCCTGCTGTGGCACCACAGCACTTTTGAGCACTTCCGTCCTCTCATGCTGGGGCTCCTGTACCCTCACGGAGACAGGACACCGTATGCAAGATGAATGTGGCATACCTACCTGGAGGGGCAGTTTCACCGAAAGGTTTTTTGGGGGAAAACATCATATTAAAACAGGCTGGATAATGGAGTGAATTGCAAACTACTTATTAAGTTTTAATATGAAACATGAAACTTGTAAGAAACTGTTTGCTGTGGGCTCTCCAGGGCTTGTGAAGACCAGTTTATGGTGTTGTAGGTCCGCTGCGTGCCAGCTCAGATCCGCCTTGGATAAGTGCTGCTGGTATTCCTGCCGTGTGCGGTCCTGTAGCCTGCTTTGCAGACCTGAAGCGTGCTGACCTCGTGCGATCAAGCTAGTTATGCCCAGTGGTCTGGTGTGTCGTATTTAGGGCCTGGACTCCTGTGTGCATGCAGGAGCCTTACACGGAAAAGAGTGGGGGGATGTGCTTTCCCAGCTGCAGAGGTCAGGTCAGAATTCAGGACAGGATCACAGCATAGGAAACCGTCTTGAGCAGGAGTCGGTGGCTGGTGCATGTGAATGCTGGAGAAAGACTGGGGAAATTGAGGGTTTCCTGAGGACGATGGGCGAAGTGGGCTCAGGAGGCCGTTGGCAAGCAGGAGTCGCGTCAGGCACTCCATTCAGTCTGAGCAAGTATCTGGGGCTCTGCAGTGTCCTCCGGACATACGTCTCATTTTGAGTTGACTTTGAATTCAAATCTTAAACATTAACCAAAGGTACCTTCTTAGGACATGGAGCGCCTGTAACCACACTGAGTCACACGTGGTGGCCGTTTGCGTGAATAAGAACAAGGGCCTAGAGCTGTGCTTGGCCCACACAGGTGTCACCGCGGCGCTTCAGGCCGTCGTGAAGCCCCAGCCCCGTAATTGGCCGCGGGGCCTTGGTATCCCCTATAAAGCAGCAGCCTCGGGTAAGCAGATATGACGAGGGCCCTGTTGATCACAGAACAGTCCCAGTTCACGCACGCCCACCTGCACCGGCAGAGCCAGAAGTCCCAATTTTGTACCTGTCAGAGGACGGCTCAGCGCACTCGGTGGGTCTTTTAGTTGTCAGCCCGTCACGTGTGAAGGGCACACGGTGGCAGTTTGGTTGTGTTGTGCTCACCTGTGGTTCTCGAACCCTGGTTATTTGCTGTCCTCCTTTGCCATGGTGCTGTCACCGCAATTCTAATAATGGATTGTTCCAGAGTGTTCCCCGTGTGCCAGACGCTGGAAGTGCTTGATGTGCGTGGTTTCAGTCTTAGAACCGTTCTGCGAGGGGGATACTACATGATTTCACTTCGGAAATGAGGCGGAGGCTCAGAGAGGCTAAGGACTGAGTCTGAGGACCACAGTTATGTGCGTGGGGTCCTTAGAGCTGGCAATGAGGTCACACTCATGCCTCGTGCATCTGAAGACACCCGCTCCCTATACTCTGCTACTGACGAGAGGATTTCAGAGAGAAGCCTTGTTAGCTACAGGCTCTGTGGGGAAGAACAGTATGGTTTGTGTAGCGATGGTTTTGATAACATTTATACTTAACAGTAGTTCTAGAAGAATGAAGTCTAGGATCTCAGTGTCATCTGGTCCTAACTACAGACATGGTGTGGTCATGTGAGTAAACTGTCTTTCACAGTTTATCTGGAAGTGACATTAGTTACACCAACAGATATGTGGATCTCTTTTGTAAAAGTCCTCCTTCAGATATTCTTAACTAGGGTCTCCTAGGGAGCAGCAAGGGCATGGTACATTTTCTAGGTGACATTTGGATGCCTGTCCTTGTCCAGGACGTGCTGATGCTGGGCTGGGAGGGCAGCCTTGGAGCCTGCAGCAGCAGGAGGGGAAGAAAGCGCTACCTCGGTGGCGGGCCAGTGGCGGCAGGCCGGTGGCCGCGGGGCGGAAGGAGGAGGAGCAGCTGATCGGCTGATGGCAAAGACACAGTGAGAGCCGCACTGCTGTTTCCTGCCGGGGCCAGACTGCAGGGTCTTTGTCCTTCACCTGGGATGGAAATAAAGGGAGGAGCACAGAGGGTGTGTTTTGAGTTTCACTCGTGACATACAGGGCAGTTGTCCTTGTGGGTTTGGAGCCAAGGAGAGAAGATGGGCTGTAAAATACCTGTGTGGCGCTTACTCAGCTCCTGCTGAATCTGTCACTGAGGGTGTGTGTGTGTGTGTGTGTGTGTGTGTGTGTGTGTGTGTGTTGAGAACAGGGGAGGGCCCAGTCACTGTCCTGCTGCCAGACTGCTTTCATCTACACATTGTTTCTAAACTAATCCAATTTGAAACTTTTAGAATTCTTATCTGAATGGATATGGAGAAATAAAGCATGCCAGTCTTCTGTGTTTTCTTTTTATTAACAAAGATTTTAAAATGCACCGTGTCACATAATTTTCATTATGGGTATGAAGTGTGTGCCTAATTAGCTCCTTTACAGAGAATGCTGCACAAGCATGAGCACTGGGTTAACCCTCTTCCCCAAAAGTTTGTCGTGAGTAATTTCAAATGTACAGAACAGTTGAAAGAATTATTTGGTGAAAATATCTATGCCCACAATCCAGATTCCACCATTAATGTTTCTTAAACATTGTTCAGGATTTTCATTTCAGTGGTATGAAATGTATATTATGCTTACTGGATTTTGGCACAAATGTGAAGAAAAATTATGTGTGTGGTTATATATTTTTTTCTTCTTTAGTTTAGGTATAATTGACTACTAGTTTCACGTGTACAGCATATAATGATTTGATAGATGTTTATACTGTGAAATGATCACCAGAGGAGGTCTAGTTAACATCTGTCACTACGCACAGTTACATATATTTTTTCTTGTGATGAGAACTTGAAGGTCTCCTGTCTTGCTGGCGTTCAGGTGCATGATACAGGATTACTAACTGTGTTTGCTGGGGCTTCTTTAAGACTTCAAGTCTGTACCTTTTACCCCTACCATACCTCTCCCCTCCCAGCCTCCTGCCTCGCACAGCGTCCTGTCTGTTCATTTGTATTTTCCTGTACTTTATCACATATATATCCGTTTATTTGTCTATGTGTATAAATTATTTAGATGTATGTCAGAGAAGTAAGGTACAGTGGCTAGCGCACTGTTAAAGTGGTTCAGTTTATATGTTGTTAACCAGGGTCCAGTAATAGTTTTTCTTCCTCTAGTGGCAAAACAAAACCGTTGGGAGAGATTTGATGGATGCAGAACATTTGGGGGGCAAGGGGCGGGGTCCCCACTTTCGTCCCTCTCCTGCAGGGATAACCACTGTTCTGATTTATTCCTGCTGTCGACGAGCATTTCCTGACCCAGAGCGTCATTTGTTAGTGTCACAACACAGTCCCCATGTGTAAGTCTTCCTTCATGGCGGACATGTGTGCTTTTCACCTGTGGTGTTGCAGGAATCAGTCCGCATTTCTTGGCAACACAGCCGTGTCTGAAGGCACCACGGTTACCGTTTTCCTCTTGCTGGATACTTGGGCACATTCCAGGTCTTGGTGTTACCCTGCATTGGAGTCGAAGGGTCACAGGGCAGACACGTGTTTAGTTCTCTGAGCAGGTGCTGCCTGGTCTTTCGGAGCTCCTGAGGCATTCGTGCTGCCCCCAGCCGTGTGTGTGTGTGTGTGTGTGTGTGTGTGTGTGTGGGCTCTTCGGGTGGGTGGGTAGTGGCATCTCACCGTGATTTCCATTTGTGTTTCCATGAGGATTGATGATGTTTAGTCTTCTGAGGATTTCTTGACCGTTTATGTGTCATGTTTTGAGGCATCGGTTCAAATTATTTGCCTAGTACTTTTTGGCTTGTCATTTAATGGCAGGCGGTTCTCCACATCCAGTGGTTCAGCTGAGGACTTTTCTGGCTTTACAGTGGCGCGAAGCTGGACTTGGAGCTTTGAGTTTTGATCTTTGCCCAGGCGGATGGTTTGAGGTGCTTTACTCAGGTGATGCTGGGCAGCAGCCGGAAGCCGTACCTCCCGGCAGCTACGCCGTCACAGGTGAACGACAGACATAACCGTGCTGTATCCACACGGCTGTGCTGGGCTCACTTTCTGTACGCCATTCGGTAAACCATGTGAGATACCCAATGCTTTTGTGTTGGAGGATTCGGCCCACCTGTAGGCTAGTGTAAGTGTACAGTGGGCGGGGCTATGCGGGATGTGCAGTAGGTACATTTCGACCTAAAAATATGATCAGGATGTAATAACCTCATCTCATCGTAAGTGGGTGGAGGCTCTGTGTTTAGTTGCAGGAGTTTAAAAAATGGAACCTGGATACATGTCAGATTTTTGTTCTGCCATTTTTTCCTCCTCTGAGCCTTGCTTGTATGGGGTCTCCTTTCCTCCCTCCCTCCCTTCTCTCTGTGATAGCTTTACTGAGATCTAGTTAATGTCCACACATGTGCATTTTCTTAAAGGTGCGTGTTTGGATGAGAGTAAATTTTAACTTGCCCGCTTTTTTCTTCCATGGTGTTTGCTGAAAAACCAGGAAACTGTCCCCAGTTCACTCTCCTTTTTCTGTCTAAAACCTTTCTGCATTTGGCTTGTATGTTTAAGTTGATGATATACTTTGAATTGATATTTTTGGTGGCTGCGTGGTACGGAGTGACATTTAGGTTTTTCTGTCCTCTGGTCCCAATTGTTTCTGGAGAGGAGTCCATGGTCATCTGAATTGTATGTGATGTTTCATTTTTCCTGGTGTTTCAAGCATTTCTCTTCATCTTGAGCTACCGCATGTCTGCCTATGGTTATCTCCGTGTCTTTTAAGCGTGTTTTTGTTTCGATCCCAGATTCTTTTTACATGTACATTAGACCTGCTAGTAATACCCTACAGGTTTATCTTTTCCCCAGTCTTTTTTTCTCTGTCATTTTTTAGATTGGATAGTTTCTATTGATACATGGCAAAGTTCACCAGTTCTTTCCCGTGCTATTGCCATTCTGTTAAGCCCATCCAGACCATTTTAATCTTCATAATAAAGAAAAATACATCTTTTCAATAGGAGAGCTTTCATTTGGTATTTAAAAATTTCTCTGCTATTTCTTGTATTTTCATTATAAGCACATTTCACTTTCTGTCATTGAACATGGAGATAGTAGCTGCCTTCAGCCCAGCACTGCCCATCTTCACTGTGTGGCTGGGCTCTGGTGTCTCTCTTCTCTTGAGGCTGCTGAGTATTTCACTGAATTAGGGTCTGGTCGGTGATATGCCTGGAGCCTCTGACTTGCCTCACGGAGCGCTGCAGACTGGCGGTGACCTTGTTAGAGCAGGCGGGCAGCCAGTCATGTTTCAGTCTGTCTTTCAGCCTTGGTGAGGTTGCTCAGAAAGTGCCACACGTGCGTCACTTTAGGGGTCACCCCTCCCCTCCCCCTTTGTTCCCCTAGAATTATTCTCCAATTCTGCACCCTGGATTGCCCTCAATGTTATCTGTGGTTCTTGAAGCTAGAAAGGCAGGGCTTCCTGTTGGGGCTGTTCTGCCTGGAGTGCAGACTCTGGGCCTGCCCTGGGGCCAAGGCTGTAAAATCTGGGTCTCTTCCTGTATCCTTCTTTTTATCAGTGCTGATTGCCTTCTGGTCATTCTTCAGCACTTTCAGAGAGGTGTTCTGTATGTTTCACACAGTTTAGTTCCCTCTATGGGAGGGTCGTTTGGAAAGAAGTTCATAGGGCCATTACTTGGCCAGAAGCAGAACCCTCCTGGCGTAGACTTTTCTGGGGGAAAAGGTTGAGATCCTACAGTGTTCTTCAGTTTTTCTCTCTTGATCACATGTGGTATTTGTCTTTTGCTTTGTTGTCACACATGGTCTCTGAATTACTCCCTCAGGAGATTAATAACCTTCCAGAGTGAGAATATAAAGGATATAAGCGAACCCCCAGCCTCCCCCGCCCCACACCTGATTTTACTTCCGAGTCAGTCCTAACCTGGTCCTGTCTGGTGTCTTTATAGCTAAAATCAGCCATACTTAGTATTCATAAAAATTTTTTAAAATATTTAATTTTCTAAGTAATCTCTACACCCAACGTGGGGCTGGAACTCACAACCCTGAGATCAAGAGTTGCTATTTCTACGGACTGAGCCAGCCGGGCATGCTCTTGCTATTTTTAACTCACGCAGGGCTTGGAAGCACTGTGGCCGCTTTGCCGCATGTGCCAGTGAGAGGAATGGGAGGCAGAAGACCCCCAGGGAATGGGAGGTCGTCTGATCGGTGGTTCTGAGAAAACTTCGTTCACAGGAGGGTTTGCCAGGACAGCGAAGGCGTATGTTGCCAAGGGAAGTGTTTCCATGTATTCCCCCTCTGTGACTGTTTCTAAACATATACTTTTTGTTAGCTCTCACTTTTTGTTAGTCACGCTCTCACAAACTTTTTGTTAGGTTTGCTGTAATCTTGAGAATTGATCTTTGAAACTGCAAGTTCAATTCAAAAAGATGGATGGCTGCCTAGAGAACATGAGCCCTTTGTGTCTGTCCCGTGCTAAGTGCCATGGGGTGTGTAGAGTGTGACATCACCAAGGAATCTCATCGCAGGGCTGTATTGTGTTAAATACAGACTTTCAGAGTTCTCATCACAGGAAAAAATATTTTTAACTGTATGATGATGAATGTTAACTAGATTCATTGTCATCATTTTCATAATATATATCCATATTGAATCATGGTGTGTACACCTGAAACTAATATAATGGGAAAAAAAAGTTTAAGGTCTTAGGGACAGACAAGAGGGTATCGGTCCAGGGGTAAAGTAATTTATGGTCATACAATAAAATGACAGCAAAACTTAATGGCTTAAAATAATACACATTTATTATCACACATTTATTCTGTGGATTGGGAATCTTTTTTTTAATGTTTATTCATTTTTGAAAGACAGAGCACGAGTGGGGGAGGGGCAGAGAGAAGGAGACACAGAATCTGAAGCAGGCTCCAGGCTCTGAGCTGTCAGCACAGAGCCCGACACAGGGCTCAAACTCATGAACTGTGAGATCATGACCTGAGCCGAAGTTGGATGCTCAACTGACTGAGCCACCCAGGTCGCCCCTGTGGATTGGGAATCTGAGTATGGCTTTCTCAACAAGTGCCGTCACGATGCTGGCCAGGGCTGCAGTCCCAGCCCAGGTCACTCCTGGGGGAACTGCTTCAAGGCTCATTCTCAGAGTTTTTGGTTGGGTTCCAATGCTTGTATGCTGTTGGACTGAGGCGGGGTCAATTCCTTCCTGACAGGTGGCCTTGTCATGTGGGTCTTTTCCTGCAAGCAGAAGCCACTGTCTTTGTAAATTGACCTTGGCAGTGATATCCAAAACTTTTGCTGTAGAATAGAAGCCGGTCGCTGGGTCCTGCCCCCATACAGTGGGAAATGACACGATGGCATGAGTACGAGGAGGGTAGGGGTCCTTGGGAACCCCCTTTCTGGTCGTTGCGGGCGGGAGGGAAGAAGATGGTGTATGCTTACAGCAGTGGCCAGAAGTGTTCAGGAGTGAGAGATTTTAAAGCCAAAGTTAAGTACAAGGAAGGAGTGGGTTGTCCATAACAACCCAAAGAGATGTCTTAGAAACAAGTGGGAATAGCGGAGTATCTCAGATGAAGGAACATAACAAACCTTAAAATTTTTATTATAACAAGTTAGATTAGTTATATAAAGTGTTACCTGTTTTCTCTACTAAAATTAAGGTTTTTTAAAATGTTTTATTTATTTTTGAGACAGAGAGAGGCAGAGCATGAGAGGAGGGGCAGAGAGGGAGATACAGAATCTGAAGCAGGCTCCAGGCTCTGAGCTGTCAGCACAGAGCCCGACCTGGGGCTCGAACCCACGAACCGTGAGATCATGACCTGAGCCGAAGTGGGAGGCTTAGCCGACTGAGCCACCCAGGTGCCCCTAAAATTAAGTGTTTAAATCTTGTGTTAAGATACAACCTTTAACTAAATGCAGGTGAGGTTTACATAGTTTTATTCTTTGATGAACAAAAATACTCTTACATTTTCTTAATATTTAAACTATTACATATATATTTTAAATTGTGGTGAAATATACATAACTAAATTTACTATTTTAGTCATTTTTAGGTGTACAGTTCCGTGGCCTTAAGCATATTCATATTCTTGTGTACCCATCACTGCTACCTATCTCCAGAGCTTGGTCATCATCCCAAACTGGACTTTGGCCCATTGAATAATCAGTCCTTCCTCATTCATCCCTCCCCACAGCCCCTGGCCACCACTGTTCTCCTTCCTCCGAATTTGACCATGTAAATGGAGTCACACATTATTTGTCCTTTTGTGTCTCATTTGTTTCACTCAGCATGATGTCCTCAAGGTTCATCCGTGTTGTTGCGGGTGTTAGGATTTCATTCCTTTTTAAGACTAAGTAATATTCCATTGTATGCATAGTTGACCTTGAACAGCACAGGAGTTAGGGGCACTGAACCCTCATGCGCTCACAAAGCCACACATACCTTCTGATGCCAAAAAACATAACTACCATTATAGCCTACTGTTGACCGGGAAGCCTGACCAATAAGATCAACGGTTGATTACCACATATTTTGTCTGCTATATATATTATATGCTATATTCTTGCCACAAAGTAAGCTAGAGAGAAGGAGATGTTAGGGGGATCATAAGGAAAAGAAAATACATTTACAGGATGATCCTCATCTTTCAAAAAATCCCCACACGGTTGAAACCCATGTGTTCAAGGGTCAGTTGTGGATGCCCTTCTCTTAGCTGCATGTAAAATGTTACATGAAGTATAATGTGGAAACAGTAGAAAACTTTGAATAGGTAGTTTTGTGGAAGTAACAGAATTGAAAGACTCTTGTTATTCAAATAGAGTGGTCATGAGTCCATACTCTGTCTGAAGCAGACTGTCTGCTCTGAATCCCCTTTCTGTCTCAATTTCCTATCTGTAAAATGGGGCTATTGACAAATACCTACCAAAGAAGGTTGGCAAATAAATGGATTGATAAATGCAAAGTATACAGAATAGTATGTGTTACTTAGTGCTGTATTCATATTATTTGTTGTTTTTTTTTAAATGTTTTATTTATTTCTAGGAGAGAGAGAGAGACAGCATGAGCAAGGGAGGATCAGAGAGAGAGGGAGTCACAGACTGAAACAGCCTCCAGGCTCTGAGCTGGCAGTCAGCACAGAGCCCGACGCGGGGCTCGAACCCACGAACCGCGAGATCACGACCCAAGCGAAAGTCGGACGCTTAACCGACTAAGCCACCCAGGCGCCCCTTGTATTTTTGTTAGCATCATTTTCTTCACAACACTGGCTCAGTAATTAAATACCTGTGTCACTGAATTGTCTCTGGGTTTTAGGTATTTGATAATGTAAAGAGATTTGGATTCTTAGGACTATGACTTTTATTATTTTTTTAATTTTTATTAAAAGTTTTTTTGAAAGAGAGAGAGCACACATGTGCAAGCAGGGGAGGGGCGGTGGTGCGGGGAACAGAGGATCCCAAGCGGGCTCTGTGCAGGGCTCGAACTCACAAGCCATGAGATCATGACCTGAGCCGAAGTGGGGTGCTCAATCGGCTGAGCCACCCAGGCACCCCACACTGTGACTTCTAGAGGGGATGTGTCAGTCTGTACGAGGTACTGTGGATAGTAACCCATTAATACATTTTCCCGCATTGATTCCATTAGGATTTTTTTTTTTAATTTTTTAAAATGTTTTATCTATTCCTAGGAGAGAGAGAGAGAGAGAGAGACAGCGTGAGCAGGGGAGGGTCAGAGAGAGGGAGTCACAGACTGAAACAGGCTCCAGGCTCTGAGCCAGCAGTCAGCACAGAGCCCGATGCGGGGCTCAAACCCACGAACCGCGAGAGCATGACCTAAGCGAAAGTTGGACGCCCAACCGACTAAGCCACCCAGGCGCCCCTTTTCCATTAGGATTTTTATGCATGCAGTTAGGTCATACGTTAAAACATAGGCTCTGAAAATAAATTGTCTATGGATAGTGTAGAGTGCTGTCTTCTGACGCGGTTGGTTTTGATTTTTTTTTTTTATAAAAATAGCATTTGCTTGGGGTGCCTGGATGGCTCAGTCAGTTAAGTGTCTGACTCTTGATTTTGGCTCGGGTCATGATCTCAGGGTCATGGGATCAAGCCCCATGTTGGGCTTGAGAGCCTGCTTGAGAGTCTCTTTCTGGCCTTCACCCCTCCCATGATTTAAAAAAAAAAAGAAAAAGAAAACAAAACATTTGCTTTACTTTCCTTTTGTTACCTAGTCTTCTTGGGTGCCCCAGGAAAGGGAGAATGGCTCGAAGTTACCTCTGCTTCTTTGCGGTGAGGCCAGGTCCACTTCCGTCCGTGCCCCATCTGGGTGGTCCGCCAGCGGCCCCCATCATCTCACTGCTCCTGCTGCTTCCTGCCCAGCGTGACCCCGTTTTCTTCTCGCCCCACAAACTCCCTAACTCCCGTCCTCATGTGCTCCTCACTCTCCTCGCTTGTGCTCCTGAGAACATCGTACTTGTGCCTTTTCACTTGCTCTGCACTCCTCCCTCTCCAGGTACGTCATTGCTAGAGTCAAGCTCTTTTTGTTGTCACGTGTGTAGAATTTTGCAGCTTCTGTACTTATTCAAGTAGGAGGTGTTCATGGTGAAAGCCAATTAGTACATAAAGGTGGTTATAAAGACTATCCTTGTTAATCCTGAAAACATGTGACTGCATGTAGTAAGTGCCCCCTTTGAGGTACTTTTTCTACATTTGACCCAACCTAATGATTTCTCCCTATTTTAAGAGATGTTTCTTTTTCATCCTACAGGAATACCCAACGGATTTGTCCAAACATTTTCTAAAATCTGCTGTCTTGATTTAGATGTACTGATCATTTTCTTTGGTGACTGTGGATCAGTTATTATAGTAGATTGCGTTTGTACTTCCCACGTGTTGTGGAATGAAGGGTTTAGTAGTGACACATTGGTATTTTTACTTTTTTAACCTTAGCGTTTCCCAGAGTGGTGTACGCCTGTGCGGTCTCCACGGGAGGGTTTGCCTTTCTACGCGTTCTTCCTACTGCTGCCTCCCAGATGGTTTTCTTGCCTTGCAGAAGACAGATTGCTGCCCTTATTTTGTCTCTGTTTGTCAGTGGCATTCACATCTCATGTGTCCCTTAGTGTCATAGCTGTGACAGTGGCTATGACAGTGTCATAGCTGTGACTGTTACTAGCAGTCCCCCTGAATCTTAGCAAGTTTTTTTTTTGTGAAGGAGAAAAACATATTTAGCATTTCCTAACTGCCATAAGCCCTTGAGCCCAGGGTGACCTGCCCTGGTGGTAATGGTTGGGTAACCAATCTAGTTAAAGTTGGGTGTCCTTAAAAATGATACGTGTCTTTAAACGTTTTAGTCTACTTTATAACGCACATGTGTTAGTTCTGTAGCCTTGATCTGTTAAGCCTTTCATGTTGGTCTGGTGATGAGAATTCTACAGTATTTTTCTTTCCTAACGCATGCCCGTGTTCTGTCATGAGTTTCAGCTTTGGTTTCTTGAAGGTGAAGATGGAGAGAGAAGAGGGGTGCACGCGAAGTGTTCCAAGTGCAGAACCTGCCAGACCGGAGCAGGCCCTCCACCCTTGATGACATGCCTCACAGCTGTCAGTGACTCAGGCCTCAGTAGAGACTTTCTGAAATGCTCAATCTAATTTAATAGGATTTCTGTGTATTTGCACGGTAGCAGCTTAATTGGTTGCACAATTGTGAGACAAATACAGTTGGAATGGATACATGTGGAGACAGACATAGCTGACTCTTGATCACACAAGACAGCTGCTGGGAGAAGAGAGTGGGGCGTGGGGAGCCTCCCAGCTCTGGCTCTTGAGTGCCTATGGTGGGTTTTACAGACAGAAAGTGGAGGACTTGGTAGGTTATCCATTTGGGTATTGGAAGTCAAAAAAGGGGACTTCCTGGCATACTTCGGGGTTCTTAACCAAAGCTTACACTTCTTTTTTTAAGCTTTCTTCAGTTACTGTCTGTCACTCCTTTTCACGTCACTTTTTTTTTTTTTAACAGATCTTAACTAGGAGGGATGAAAAGATACAGTGCCTGCCCTTCAGGGGTTTAGCATGATGTTGGTGGAGAGGTGGAGCACATAGTGGGTTGTGAGAACAGAATGGGTGAGTTCCTTTGGGGGGGCAGGAAAAACCTTCAGGAGGATGTGCCACTCATGTCTAAAATTGGAGGGCCAGCTGAGTATTAGGCAGAGGGTATTTGGGAAGAGGAAATGTGCAGGTAGGTAGCCGGAACAGGCAGGTGCAGGGTGTGGATATATGGACAAGTATGGCATCATGGTCACTGTGCTGTCGGGGGTGGCCTGTTGTGAACACAGATGTACCCCCAGCACTAGGGTGGTGGAGTGGTGCCTGGCGCACTTTACGTGCCCAATCCATATTTGTGTGTTTAAACATCTTAAATTTTACTTTATGTATTTTAAAATTTTTATTATTTAAAAAAATGTTTATTTTTAAGAGAGAGTGTGCGCGCATGCATGAGCGGAAGAGGGGCAGAGAAAGAGGGAGACAGAGGATCTGAAGCAGGCTCTGCACTGTCACCAGAGCCAGATATGGGGCTCGAACTCACAAACCTTGAGATCATGACTTGAGCCAAAATCAGGAGTTGGATGCTTAAATGTCTGAGCCCCCAGGCACCATCAGTACACACTGGAAACAAAGAAAGGATGTTGAGGAACACAGGTCAAATCACCATGGGCCTTGTCTGCCACGTTAGGAAGCCAGAGTCTGTCCTGAAATGAGACCTTAACCGGAAGAGTGACACTATCAGGCTCCACTTAGAAAAATGCCCGTCGAAGCATTGGGAGGAGGGAGTAAGATTGCAGCTAGAAATGCCAGTTAGATTGCTAAGAAACTGGGGTTGGGGGGCAGAGCTTTTGAGCACTGCAAGCAAAGGGAGCTGATGAACTTAGAAGTTCATTAGGGAGTAGAACGGACAGGCCTTGGTGCCGAGTTGAGTGCCTGGGCGGATGAGGGTAGGAAGGATTCTGGAGTGACCCCTGAGTTTGTAGGGCAGCTGGGTCGGGAGTGGGGAACTGAGAGAAAAAGCACTCTGTGATTCTGCTGGTGCCTGAGTCCACACAGGTGCTCTTCCAGCTGGAATGCATGATCTTTTATAACTGAGATGGCCCAGCTCCGTCATACGCTGTGCCCCAGCAGCTGTGCAGTATAGGCATGAACTGAATTGAAATCTAACATTGTTTCACTCTCAGGCCTCTTTAATGCTTGAAATGTTATAATATTGCAGGCTTGAGCAAAAATATTGACATCAGAGCAGAAGATGGGAAATTCTATCCTAAAATTTGCAATTTTTTAGTGTAATTTCTGTTTTAATATTTTATCTTCCGAATTACTGTCATCTTAGTTCATGGGATGACTCAGGATCACAATAGGCCAGGTGCTAATTCTCTTCCTCTAAGAGGTTGGTCATATAGTAGAGGTGGTTTTACAGACCGTGGTGGTTTACCTTGGGTTAGGCTCTGTGTTGCATATTGGGGATTTCAGGGGTGTGGGAGGCCCCTTTATATGTGTGTAAAAATAAATAAGTGAATTGGGACCATGATTTTCAATAGTGATATGCACACTGCGTTGTGCCACATACTCCTTATCAGGAGACTGCTAGGTATTGTCCATTGTTTCTTCCTGCCTCTGCTGGGACCCCCGCCCGCCCCCCATCAGCTAGCAGCAGATTCCGTCCGGTGTCTTCCAGCCGGGGTNGGTCTTCATGCCAGCCTGAGCTTCTTGAATTCCTGCCACCTTCTTGAACCCTTTCTCTACATGGTAGCTTGAGTCTGCTTTTAAAAATGGAAATCATGTTGCGCTTAAACCCCTTGAGTAAAATCGCAGCCCCTCTTGTGGCCAAACATCTCAGAGTCCTCCTGTTGAAAGATTACTGAATGCTACAGCAGCTGGCGGGGGGTGGGGGGGGGGATTAAATTCGGCATTGGGGCCCCAGAAACACTTCACAGGAAGGATGATACTTGATTCAGGCCTTGAGGAGTGGGATTTTGTTAGGTGAAACTGCACTGAATAAGCACTCAAAGAGTATTTACTGTGCGCTAGGCACTGTCATAGTCCTGCTTCATTGACAAGTTAGGAACTCACGAGTGATGTCTTTGAGAAGTTGCTGTTTTCAAAGATCGGGCTTTATTGCAGCCTCAGGGTGTGTAGGAGAGTGACCCGGCTGTCCTGAGTCTGCTATTTAATAAGCCCTGGGACCTGTGAGAATAGAATTTGCCATGCGGTTCTCTGCCATCACGTGGTTTTGTCACGGAAGTTGGGCTATATTCAGAAATGAATTACCTGGTGAAGCCACAAAATTGTAACATAGTATTACGGTTTTTATACCTTTTTTAAAAAATCAGCTGTCTCTAGCCTTCTAATGTCAATATTTCATTTTAAAATACCAAAATTAATATTAGGAAGATGAAATATAATTGTGTATACCAACTGCATTTGGTCATAAGAAGTTTTTTTTATGTTTGTTTATTTTTCAGAGAGACAGAAAGAGACAGAGCGTGAGCAGGGGAGGGGCAGAGAGAGGGAGACACAGAATCCGAAACAGGCTCCAGGCTCTGAGGAAGCATTCAGCACAGAGCCTGATGCTGGGCTCGAACCCACGAACTGTGAGATCATGACCTGAGCCAAAGTCGGATGCTTAACCGACTTAGCCACCCAGGCGCCCCTAAAGTTTTTATTTATAACTAATTGAGTGCTTGATCTTCACAAAACTATAGCTTAGTAATTTACCAATTTAATCTTGTGTGCAGTTCCTTTACTGACTCACAATGTTGAAGACTTTGACTAGGGGTTTATTTTTGAGGCTTACTATAATGCAGAGAGAATGGTATTAGAAGGGTCAGTTCTTTTGCTGGGCTTTTGTTTAGATACTCATTTTCTTATTTTTTTTTTTTCCTTTGGTAGCTGTGGTACTTAAATCTTGCCTTCCTTCCATTTCACTTTTCCCTGAAAAGCTGCTCATATGGATATAATTTCAGCAATTTGTAAGTTTACTCGTTGCTTTCTCAGCTAAAACTTCAGAGAAAGCTGGAAATTCTTATCAGAAAAATCAATAAGCGGTTTCTGTCACTTCTCCATTGCTCATATGTGCACCCACGTGTAGGCACCTCTCTCATGACTGAGGCCAATCCTACTGTAAGCAGGCCCTTGTATTTCATTGGACCAAGTATTTCATTGGACCAGGGAGAAATGGGGAAAAATAGCTTATGTTCTAGAGAATTGTATAGAAAGCCAGTTACTACATTTATGTTATGTTACATTACATGATTTTTATTTTGAGATTAATCCAGAATATTCTCATTTTAATAAGTTGCTGTGCTGTTTCCTCCCTCTCAACCACCACCCCTACCCCCCCATCTCCTCCCTGGGAAGTGGACCAAAATATTGCCAGCTGATTCTAGATTGATCCATCCCATCTATTTTTGAAGTCTGTGGGTTCATGAAATCCCAAACTGGGTACCACTGGCCTATTTTATGTGCACCTTTAATCAGAGTTGGTTTTCTTCTCACATCAACCAACCGCCAATTCTATTTTCTAGCACCAGTTGGGATTCCCAGTTCAGTTCACTTCTGACACCCTTTGGAGTTAGCACAGACACCACAGGTTAAGGGCTCAGTCCCCCAGGCCCCCTTCAGGGACCAGCGGCCAGTGGGCTCCTTGGGCTGCCTGCGTATTTAATGCCCAGCTGACCTCAGATTCTGCTGTTCCCACCACCTCCCTTCAAGTTCAGTCATTTGCTAGAACAGTTCTTAGAAAGCTGCTGGACTTGCTATTATGGTTTTGTTTTAAATAAAGGATATAATGTAGGAAGAGCCAGGTAGAGAAGGTGCGTAGCGCACAGTCTGGGGCAACCACAGGGTTCCATGCCCTCCGGAGGCTTGCCGCCCTCCCAGCACTGGTGTGGAGCTTGTCTGCATGTTTAGGAGGGTGCGTTCCTCAGGCATGACTGATGACAGTAGTGCCTGTTGGTGAGTGAGACCAGTCTCTGTCCCCTTTCCTTCCCCAGAAGTGGGGGGGCGGGCTGGAACTGAAAATTTCAGTGCTCTCAGCATGGCTTGGTGTTTCTGGCAGTCAGCCTCCGTCTTGAAGCATGGAGCCATTTATGAGCAGACTTGAGAGCTGTTTGCCACCCAGCAGAGTGCAGGGCTCCTAGGAGCCATGTGCCTGGAGCTGGGGCAGAGGCCAAGGGATGTTTATTACATCACAGACGTCTGTCCAGTGAGCATGGACCCTCAGATGCTGTGGAGCGGAACTGGAGAGATTTGGCTTGAGCTTGTCCCCAAGAACACCAGCGGGCAACGACTTATCTTCTCGCCTGGGCCTCGCCGTGGCTTTCCGGAGCACCCAGTGGGTTATAGGACAACAGGGTTATTTGGGCATAACCTGTCCCTTAACAGCTTGCCACATGGCTGTGCTCCTGTTACCCATTTCTTTTTCTTCTCTTTACTCTTGGCTTCTGTTGGTGCTTCATGACTTTGTTTAGAGCTGGGTTTGTATTTTTGACATTTCATTTTGAAGATTTCATTTCCATTAGAAAACTAGTCAACTAATTTTTGCATTTTTGTCCTTGGCTACTTGGCTGTGTCCATTTGTCTTTGTTTCTGTGGTTATAGCTTTCCCAGGGAAATTGAAGTGCTAAGACCTTTGATTGCTAAGGAGTTTGTATATATCTTGATTAATCAAGGATTAGTCGAAGCTGTTTGGTTAACTGTGTACTTCAGTATTCGGAATGTCTCCAGAAGCCCATTCTAGAGCAGTGGGGAAGAAACATGGAGGGAAAAGTGGAGGCAACTCTTGTTTTTATATTTCCTGTGTATATTTAAAAAATTTGGGGTGGAGGAGCATCTGGGTGACTTAGTTAGTTAAGGGTCCAACTCTTAATTTTGGCTCAGGTTATGATCTCCCATCATGAACCCCACTGTCAGTGTAGAGCCTGCTTGAGATTCTGTATCTCCCTCCCTCTCTGCCCCTCCCCTGCTCACTATGTATATCTCAAAATAAATAAATAAACTTAAAAAAATTTTTTTTAGGCATGGAATGGTTTAATTTACAACAAATGGGGGTTTATTGCTTTGGTTTATTTGATCCCACTGGGACTTCTGGGGAGACATTGTATTTTGAACCTTAGGAAACCTATGTCCCGAAATACTAATTTTTGAAAACAGGAAAATGCTGTTCTGTATTAATTTACAGATTTGTTATTTACGATTAATAGTAGGTTTATTCTTGGATCATATACTGTAAGGGGCACTTTGCCTAAGCTTGTTTCACATAATCTTTGTGCAGGACCCTGCAAATGCTGTCTCTTCACAAGTATTTCTGTTGTGGGCCATGAAGAGATTCCAGCTTTTAAGCTGACAGATTCTCTTCAATTAGGCATTTAGAAATAATTCATGCTTTTTGTCATTAGCATGTTTTTATTCCCAGACCTAGTTTACCAAGAAATTTCAGTGCAGCATAAAAATTAAGACAGTGCCACTTTATTTCAGTGTTTGTGCCGCACATATATTGTTACAAGTTAGTTCTTGTAACTGTTTCTCTGATGGAAAGGTAGAAATAGTGATGACCTCGCTGTTCCAAAGCAACCGTGTTGCTCAGTGCCATCACCCTGGTGGGTCTCCCCTGATCTTCTGTGTCAGGTCACATGACAAGAGTGAAACACAGACTGTTGACGGATGGGGCAGAGGCGTGGGTAAGAGGGGAGGGTCTGGGAGTGACTTGTTTTTGAGGATATTGGCCAAGAACCCACACTAGTAACAGGCTAAAACTGGTAGAACGGACAATGCTTTTGTTAAGAGTGAGGTTGGCTCAGCTCCTGGGAAATAGCCACTGGTCTCTGCTTTAAGCTTCAGCTAAGTCTTGGGTGTGGAGATTGAGTCGTTTTAATTGGTTTGACATAACGTACCTGTTTTCTTCTGTTGCCCATTCTTGGTATTTGATTTTTGAAAAATAAGATTTGGTATGAAGTAATCGCACTCAAAGCAGCCCTTTCCCCCCCAGTAATATTATAGAATATTTAAAAGATGAACCCAGTACATAATAGGAAATTAAGATCATCTCTATATTTATACATTCATGTATCTCAGTCTTACTTGGTAACAAATAATGGAAATGAAGCTGAGATTTAAAGATCCTTCCTGGAAATTAGTCCTCTTTAATATTTATCTATGAGGGTTATAATTTAAAATCTAGAGGGATCTTTAGAAATTATCTCATTTTACTTTCTCATAGTTAAATGAAATTTAGAACATAGGATTTTGTCTCGCCCAAGTGGAGTCGAGGACTTAAGTCACATTGCCATCCATTGACTGTTAGCGGACACGCCGTATCTCCTGGAACAGATGGAAGTTGTCTGAATTTGTTATGTAGGACTTGCAGCAAGCCCAGTGGTAAAAACAACCTTTCCAGTAAAGAGTGGGTAATCATAGGTCACCAGTGTTATAAACATATATACGGTTGGACAAGTGATGGCTAATTTATACTGTGGTTGAGTTCAGTTTAATGAATGTACTAGATAGTGTATTAGGTTAGAAAACATTTCTTGTGTTTCTTGTCTACGTGCTCTTTGTGGATCCTGACCGCCCCCTGGTCCCTCATTACACATCAGATTTTGGTCTCTTTTCCCCCTTAGACTTTACCCATCAAGGCAGGAAGCCTCCGTCATGTTCCCCGTTGTTCTAGCAGCCGATGAGGCACTAATTGTGGGCTCACTCTGTTGTGTAGAGCTGAATGGGAAGCTTCACATACACTAAATGTCTTAAGTTTGCACGTTTTATTTTTTACAGTGAACAGAGTATCTGTCAGGCAAGAGCTGCTGTGATGGTTTATGATGATGCCAACAAGAAGTGGGTACCTGCTGGTGGCTCAACAG
Organism: Crocuta crocuta; assembly: GCF_008692635.1. NCBI lineage: Eukaryota > Metazoa > Chordata > Mammalia > Carnivora > Hyaenidae > Crocuta > Crocuta crocuta. Next base: position 3,477,615 of record NW_027532592.1, read on the forward strand.
GGTTCAGCAGAGTTCACATATATCACCATACAGGCAACAACACGTTCAGAGTGGTGGGCAGGAAGATTCAGGATCATCAGGTAAGGGTCTCTACCTTCTTAGTGAAAGTTATCTAGAATTACAGAAGGACTTGTAAAGTAGTCCGCACACTGAAGAGGTTCTTTGCAACCACAGTCAGCCTGCTCTGGGTGGGACAGCTGGGGATGGCGTTGCCTTTCCCGCCCTTTCCACCTAGGTTGGATGAGGATTTAGAGCTAATTGTACAAAAAAACAAATATGAGTTTAAATTATGAACATTCTTTAGATCTTCTGGCTTCCAGCTAGCAAGGTTTGGGAATCTAAAGTAAATTTAGGACAAACAAAAATGTGAAATACCACTTAAGTAGCAGGTTGTATGTTTAAGGAATTCATTTCCTGCCACAGGTGTGGGGCTAGAAGAGGGAGTTGAAAGTGTTAGTAATTTCAGAAAATATTGCAAATTCATGTATGGTGGAAACATTGTAGGTTTTAAGATTGCTGGAATAGTTAGGCCTTTGTAATTCATATCTGGGATCAAAACTAAGCTTTTCCTAATTCCCTGCTCTGGATTTCTCAGAAAGGTGACTGGATTATCTGATGACTTGATGTCTTGGGCCTTCGCGGGCCAGGAGCAGTAGTAGATAGAGGAAAACATGGATGGGGCCTCACTCACACCAAGTATATGCTAATCGCAGCAAGAACTTGTATAAAGATTTATGAAATACTTTCGGTTCTGGTAAGATGGTGGAGTCAAACACATGCAGGAAAAATGGGACAAACCTCCAGCTGAGCCCTTAACCAAGGAAAGGCTTGTCCCTGGGTTTCCGCTAGGAGCCCCGGTATAGCATGCAGACAGATGCTGCAGCAGCCCTGTGTTTCAGGATGGCTGTTACAGACTGTGAATAACTACAGACTTAGGTCTATCTTAGGTGTGCAGCGGCCGTGGGCCTGTGGGAGGATGGGACTTGAGACCTCAGTCTACACAGGGTGGGGGTCCGTGCCGGGTCACACACCCTCAGCATAGGACGCAAAGGAGTTTGTATCTTTCTTTCTTTCCTTTTTAAAGTTTGTTTATTTTGAGAGAGAGAGAGGGAGAGAGAGAAAAAGAGAGAGAGAGCCAGCAGGGGAAAGGCGGGGGGGTTGGGGGTAGAGAATCCCAAGCACGCCCCACGCTGTCAGGGCAGAGCCTGACACAGGGCTTGATGTCACAAACGGTGAGATCGTGACCTGAGCCAAAACCAAGAGTCGGACACTCAACTGACTGAGCCTCCCGGGTGCCCCAAAATGTTTGGAAACTTAAAAACACTTCTAAATTCATGACACTAAGCTGACATCATTATGAAGAGTAAAAAATGCTTAGAAAATAAAAAGACTTAGACTTGAGTGACAGGATGTGGTATATGGAAACCTGTGGCACACATAAACTGCCTTCAGAAGTCTTAATGGTGAGCTTGACCCAAAGAAAGCAGAAGGAAATACTAAAAATATAAGGAGAAATTAACTAAATAAAAATAAAAATTATTAACCCAAAAACTGCTTCATTGAATGGAAAAATTGGCAGAATCAAACAAAAAATGAAAAGTTACAAATAAACCATAGTACGATTGGAAAGAGATATCACTATAGTTACAGTAAGGAGATCAACTATATTATAAACAGCTTTATGCCAAGAAATGGGTTATTTTGTAGAAAAATGTAATTGACCAAGACTAGCAGAAAAACAAAAACAAACCCACAGTCCTAACCATAACTATCCATAGTTAATAGTCTATCCCTAAAATCTAAAAAAACGATATTTTTTTTTTGAGAAAGAGAGAGCTTGAGCGGAGGAGGGACTTTACACAGAATCCCAAGTAGCCTCCAGGGTCTGAGCTGTCAGCACGGAGCCTGACAGGGGGCTCCAACCCATGAACCAGGAGATCGTGACCTGAGCCGAGGTCGGACTGTTAACCGATTGAGCCGCCCTATATTGGTGCTCCTATATTGGAAGTCTTACCAGTAACATAGTTGAACATATATTTTGTATTTTATATGTATTACACATTTTATTCTTAAAGTAAGCTGAGCAAAGAAAATGTTATTCAGTAATGAGGAAGAGAACATACATTTACAGGACTGTAAACAAGACTGTTTTGGAAAAATGTCCATGGGTAAGTAGACCCATGTGGTTTAAACCTTTGTTATTTGACGGTCAGCTGTATAATTTTATAAAGACACTGCTTTAAAGTAATAAAAGTGATTACCTAAGAAGAAATCTGACAACAAATTGGTTTTCCAGAATACCTTGTTATATTTTTGAATGGTTATCAGTCTAAGTGGAAACATGTTACTGTAATTTATTAAACAATGTCTAAACTGTCTGTAGTAAAGAGCCATTTTAAAAAAATCACCTACCATTTATTTGTAAAATTGAATGCACACATGTTACATACATATTAAAATACTATTTTTTTTTTCCTTAACATTTGGTGCTCCGTGTGGTCTGGGCACCGTGCTCAGGTTTGCAGGGGGCTGCAGAGAATGGGGGGAAGGAGTGCAGGGAGTGGCTTCAGTCCGGTACGTATCATTTGCAGCACAGAGAGGCATCCAAGAAGGATGAGTTTGCGGAGAAGACAGGGAAGAGGGGCGTGGACGACTTCAGAGACGAGATCAGGTACTGAGCCCAGGAGGCCAGGAAGAGTAGACATTCAGGGCACAGTTCTCTCTTTTGAGGCCTGGTGGGAGGGTGAGCATGTGTAGGATGGAGTGCCACCGTTAATCTAGAGAATAACCTGAGGATGAATATCAGGTGTGAGCCTGATAACACCTCTTGTGGACATCCAGCAAGCAGCGAGTGTTAAATGAACACACAGGCTTCCCCTTACCTGTGAAGTTGGTGGAGAAGCGCCGCTGGCTCGGTCAGTGGAGTGTGCCGCCCTTGATCGCAGGCCACAAGTTCAAGCCCCATGTTGGATGTGGAGCCTACTTGATAAAATAAAAAAAGTAATAAAAGTTTCTTGTGATGATATACAGCACTGTCTATCCCTGAAAGTTAAAAATGAATGAAGCAGTTGAACCCACATGTTAAATTTCTCACAGTAGAGAGAGTGAACCAGGGATGACATAATGTGATTAAAGTAACATTTTCCCCCTTCTCTTAACATTCTATTAGTGAACAATTGAAAAAGTGAATGTGGCTGTATTTTTCTTGCCTGACCTTATCAGACCATTTGCCAAGTAGGGGTACAGATCCACCTTGAAATGAGACTTAACAACTTAATGGTAAGGACTCGTATGTGGCCCCCACCCCGATACTTACATCATACAACAAAAGGCCATCCTTTTTTAAATTATGGGAAAATGCACACAACATAAAATTTCCCATGTTACCCATTTTTAAGTGTACGGATCAGTGGCATTAAGTGCGCACACATTATTGAGCATCACCCCTGTTCATCTCCAGAAATTTTTCATCCTCCCAGACTGAAACTCCAAACCCGTTAAATAGTAAGTCCCTGTTTTTCTCTTCCTTAGTCCCTGGCAGCCTTCATTCTATCTTTTTTTTTTTTTTTTTAATGAGTTTAGTTATTATAGATATTTCAGATAAGTGGAATGAGACAGTATTTGTCAATTTGTCTGGCTTATTTCACTTGGTATAATGTCTTTATATTTTTTGTATTTTATATATATATATGGTCATATTTTAAAAATAATTTCAAGTTTGGGTTTTGGTGGACAAGGTAACATAATAGAGCTTCTCTGTGAGAACACACACAATTGGACAGAATTTTAAGAAGAAAAAAACTGTTTGGAGAGCCTACATGACAAAGAAGAATTCTGGGTCTATGATCTGGAAGAAGTAAGAACCAGAGAAATGAGCCCAGCTTCCAGACCTCCAAGGCATGTGTCTGCAGAGCTTTTGGCAGACTCCTGGGACCAGCAGAACAAAAATCCGAAGTTAGGGCCTGCTAATGAGGGGAGCGTTTTCTTGGTAATCCCCAGGCCATGGGTGTGGGACCCAGAGGCCCCATCCCCTGGGGAGAGGTTTGACTCGGAATGAGGCTGGCCTTTAGGGGAACCGAAACCCAACCTGTAACCACTTCGTTCACTGTTGGATGAAGTTGGTTTCGGATTGTTAGTTTCCCTAGCTGCTTGCCAGAAGCAAGCATAAATCTTCCCTGGAAAACTGAGCATCATTGTGGGCCACAGAATGTGCATACAGTTGTCCACACACAGCATCTGGCGTTAGATCAAAGTAGCCAGGCATATGTGGAGACAAGGAATCACAATAGAACAACAAGATCCTTCGGGAATCCAGTTAGCTCAGTTATCAGAAATTCACTATACAATAACTAATACTTAACATAGTCAAGGAAATAACACAAGGTTGAGAATTTCTGCCAAGAACTGGAAACTTGAAAAAAGAACCAGATGGACATTTCAGAATAGAAGATTAACCTGCTGTTGACAGTTCAGTGAGGAGTTTTACAACAAATTAGTAACAATTAAAAAGAATTTGTACACTGAAAGATCAGAAGAAAATATTCAGACTGAAGCTAAGATATTCTGAGAGAGAAAAACATGGACATATAAAAAAGAGCTGAAGAGACATAGGGAAACAAAAACTAATTCCAAAAGGTATATGTATCCCTCAGTTTATTGCAGTGATATTTATAGTAGGTGAACGTGGAAGTAACCCAGGTGTCCACTGATACACGAACGGACAGAGAAAACAGTGGGGGGGGGGGGNGGGGGGGGTGCGCGTACACAGGGGAGTGTTTCCCAGCCAGGAGCACAGAAGAACACTGGCTCTTCGCAGCGACATGGATGGAGCTGGAGAGTATGATTCTGAGCGAAAATCTAATCTTTTTTTTTTTTAATGTTTATTTTTGAGAGAGAGCGAGCGAGCATGAGCCAGGAAGGGGCAGAGAGGGAGGGAGACACAGAATCCAAAGCAGGCTCCAGGCTGTGAGCTGACAGCACAGAGCCAACGCAGAGCTCAAAACCATGAACTGTCGAGATCATAACCTGAACCGAAGTTGGACGCCTGACCTACTGAGCCACCTAGGTGCCCCTGAGCAAAAATCTAATCTTAACCTAAACGTCAGTGTGGTCCCTAAATACAGACTCTGACCCTTGCCCTCAACTCACCCCTCTGGAGAGGTCTCTGCCCTGTGGGTGGATAGGCCCCTATCCTCTCCCAGGCTTGAACCCTCACCCAGCTATGGCTCTGCTCCTACCCAAGCCCAAATCCTAGGTCTGAGGATACAACGGATTTGGGACACACGACCAACATAGGATTACTCCTCCAGGAACACAGAAGGGCATGTGCTATTTGCAACAACCAGGGTGGATCTGGAGGGTGTGATACTAAATGGAGTAAAAGGCAGATACCTTAGGATTTCACTTACATGTGGAATCTAAAAAAACAAAACAAACAGAAAATGGTTATAGGCTCATAAATCTAGGGAATAAGTGGCGGGGTTGGGGGGGTTGGGTGAAAGAGGTGAAGGGGATTAAGAGAAAAAAGAGAGATACAGTGAAAATTGTATGTGTGATTGGAGGCCCAGAGGAGACGAGAGAATGGGGCAGAAGAAAAACTGAGGAGATCATGAATAAGAATTTTCAAGTTCATAATAGAATATCACCTTAGAGATGCAGTAGACCGTAAGTAGGTAAATACAAAGAAACCATCTAAACCCGTCCTGTTGAAAACACCGGACACTCACACTCACCTCACAGGTGTGAGGCCTGCGAGCAGTCAGTGGAGACAAGATGGCTGAAGTGACCGAGAGTGGTCAGCTGACTTTTCGGCAGAAACAGCAAGAGCTTGGAAGGCACTGGGCTTTGAAGAAAACAAGTGACCCCCTTCGAATTCCATACCTAATAAAAATTCTCTTCAACAATGATGGTGAACTAAAGACACCTTTTGACAAAAATGGAGAGAATTTATCACGAGATCTGCATTGAAAGAACTTGAAATTATAAAGTGTCTTCTTCGGGATCAGAAAGAGTCCCCACAGAAGCCTGGAGGGGCAGGAGGAGTAAAACAGCAGAAATTGTAGATGTGGGCAAATCCTAAGTGATCGGCTGTTGCATAAATGTGACAATAATGTTCTGGTGCCTGTTGTCATCTCTAGGACGGCTACTGGCACAGCAGCGGAAGCGGGTGCAACTGGCGAGCTAGTAGAAGGGTAATAATAATAAGCTTCGAAAGAAGGCAGGATGGATTTAGACCCAAATTTATATGAAACGTAGTAAGTGGACCGAACACTCTAGTGAAAAGTGGAGACTGGCAGATGGCATAAGGAACACAGAATTAATCCTCTGAATGTAGAGCCATGGCTGTGCACAGGATTGAGGACAGCTCTGGCAGCGGTGAAGGCCAGGGGAAGGAGGACAGCACTCCAGTGGCACGCGGCTTGGGCGAGAGCAGCGGTGATGCAGATGTGCTCCTCGTGGCTCAGAGATGGCCATATTGACCAGTAGAACAGAATGGAGCCGTTTAGCCACCTGATTTATGAAAAAAGTAAACGTGAAGCACGGTTAATAGACAATGCTGGATCGATTGGGTGGCCGTATTGGGAAGGAAATTCGAATCTTCATTCATACCAGAGGCATAAACTGTCTGGAGATGTAATCTGAAAGTTAAAACAATAAAGCTGCTAAAATAACATGGGATAGTATTTTCATGGTCTTGGGACTAGAAACACTTCTTAAACAAGTTACAAAAAGCTTTAGCCTTTTGGAGTAAAAGAATCCTAGTTTGGATCAATAAAAGTTAAGAACTTCCATTCATCAGAAGACTCTGTTAGGGGAGAAGATATTTGAAGCACAGATAACCAACACAGGTAATGGGGGCAGTCCTGTTCAGAGTGTATAAAGGGACTCTTACAAATCAATAAAGAAAACAATGGATGGCTCAGTACAAAAATGGGCAAGAGGTTTAATTTGAGCAGGTGTTTGTTAAAGAAGGTATCCGGGTAGCCCTTAAAATGTGAAAAAGCACTAAATCTCATTAGTAATCGGAGAAATACAGACCGACAGTTCCAATAACGTGTTTTTGCACTCATGCAGGCTGTTGTATGCGGCCAGGGGAGCGAAAATTGGTAGAACTGGTTTGGAAAGCCATGAAGTTTTCTGCTAAAGCTGAATGTATCTTTGGCGCGTGATTGCCCCACTCCCAGGTATATGCCCGACGGAACAGGCCCTCACGTGTACCGGAGACATGTAGGATGTTCGTGACGTCACTATTTTCAATAGTACCAAACTGCAAGTAATCCAAATGTCCAGTAATGGAGGATGGGTCAGTCAGTGTGAGGGACACAGCGGGGCGCCACTGAGCAGTGAGCGAGAACAAAGCACAGCTGTGCACAGCGAACTGAGGACTCCTATACACAGTTGTCGGGGCAGCGAGCACGGATGTTAATGGTGTGTTGCGTGTAGCTCTGTGTAAAATTCAAAAAGTTGCAGACCTCATCTGGGAGGTGGAGGATTTAGGAAGGAAGTTTCTAGTATTAACATCCTATTTCTCGATCAGGATTTTGGCTATGTGGGAACATTCACTGAGATACATGCTTATGTTTTGTATGCTTTCTGAATTTATTATGCTTTAATAAACATGTTAAAATATAGTTAATGAGGGTATGGATTTTCTTTTGTCCGGCTGACTTACTATTTAAAGGCCAGGGCTTTGTAACCATCAGACAGCTAACTTCCATCAGACTGTTACTTTTACAGGTTGATTTTACCTTTGATAGTTGTTTTAACCAGGTGGTTTTTGTTTTTGGCCAAGGTCCATCAGAAGCAGTTTTGAAGAAGTATATCCAATCAGGATTTGTTGATTTTGCCAATTATTAGGTTGACTGTATAAGGAATTACTGTCTTTTAGGTCGTGATAAATTGTGCCATTCCTAAAGGGTTGAAGTACAATCAAGCTACACAGACCTTCCACCAGTGGCGAGACGCTAGACAGGTGTATGGCCTCAACTTTGGCAGCAAGGAGGATGCCAATGTCTTCGCAAGTGCCATGATGCATGCCTTAGAGGTGCTGAATTCACAGGAAACAGGTACGGTGTCTGGGTTTACTCGTTTCCTTGAACTGAAGTGCCGTGTATATGTATGTGTTAAGTAGATTTGAAGTAATTCTTGAATTTCTGTTGTTTTTCACAGAAAGGTGACCTTTCATTTGTTGATGCTAAACATAGAGTCTGAAGATAGTCTTAAGAGATTGGTTAGTTAGTAAATTTGTAACCTTGTCATTTGAAAGGTAGATATGCTCATTCTCCTCTAGAACCTCAGCTTTTGTTGCATGGATGTGAGGCTCAGGGAATGGGCAGTGGATAGAAATTACATGTATTTATCATCTCACCTTGTACGAAGAAACACATCTTTTCTGAAACACGTTTTTTAAGCCACTATGGAGCCCATGAACCTCAAGTAGAACTGGGCTTCCCTCATTCTAGTATTCAGGAACTGGATTCTGGAAGTTGTTTAAAGGTTTTTAGAGTGCCCTCAGGTGGTACAAGCCACGAATTGCATTTCCTCTGACACTTCATGGCGGTTAAAGATCTGCAGAAATAATTCACTGTAAAAACCCAGGATTTAAAACTATATATATATCAGAGATGAGCTGTGTTTTAGTTTTGGTCCACAAAATTGAAAACAAAATACACCAATGTGTGGTTATATCTCTTTGGGGAGATAGGTTTTATATTCTGAAAATAAGTGTCTTCTATAAAACAATATAAGTGCAATTATTCTTGCCTTTGTTGTTAGTAGTGATCTTGATGATATGAATGTGCTATCAACAAAATGTATGTATTTTAAGAGGAGACAGATTAATTTTTGTTATTTTGTTGAAAGTTAAAGCCTGTTATAGATATGTTAAAAATCTTATTATACAATGCCTTATCTAGCCCATGTCTATTTCAGTTATGAATTCAGAGCAAGAAAATATTTTGGAATCTTGCTGAAACTATGTTCTTATGCCTGTAGATGGTTTATGTTAGATGCTTTGAGGAAATTAAGATTTCTGTAAATAATTTGTATGTAGCTCTTACATCTTTTCTATTTGAGAAAACCGGCCTCTGGGGCTTCTGGTTTGTCAGTAAGTCCAGAAAACAGTGTAGGAGAGCCTGCCAGGGTGCGCGGTCGTGGGTGTGGACAGTCTGAGTGCCACTGGTGGGGGTCCCTTGTGGGTGCTGTCGCGTGGACAGAGCTGCCCCTCTTTCGTCATGGCCTCACCACAGGGCAGAAATCAGAATCGTGGCTCTTTGCACCCCCTGGAGAGGCCAGCTGCATAACACGTAATCCAAGGACGGGAGTGCGGAAGGGCGTGCAGGGCAATGACGTTGGCTTTCCTGGGTTTGAAACAAAACGAGCAGTCGTTTTATTTTACAACCTTCAGAAGGGCATCGATGGACGTACATTAGGAGCTGAATGCTGTTGAAGTGGTTAAGGCGATTGGTTTTCATCTTGTCATCCAGGTTTTTTTAATCAATTGGAAAGGATTGTTTTTATCAGCACATAGTCATACAGTTTGCTTTCAAAATGCAAATGCTAATTAATGTTTTTTCTTTTGATCTTGAGCTTTTGAAATTAATGCGTCTTAATGTAGAGAGACTCAGTTACATTCTCTTGTAATTTCCACATATGGGAAGTTTGGCAAATGGGAAGATCGCCTGTCATCTCACTAGCTGCAAACATTTTGTTGGTAAGGCAGAAACATTTAGCAGAGTCTTCTCAGATGGTCTTGAAATTTTGTTCTCCTCTGTGTCACAGCCTGAGCCTGTAGGCTGCCGTGTGCTGAGGCAATGGAGAAGATGCTGGGACAGACTGGCCCGTCTTTACTGTCCCCCCGCATCGTGGCCCCTGTCGTGGCAGAGGATCTTGGTTTAATGGTGGTTTCACTAGAGAAAACAAATCATGTGAAATGGTTGATGTTCTTTATAGTCTGATTTACTTAGAAAATGATTTTTTTCATAAATTACTAGAGATAAACACTAATTTCTGATCTTTGATGACATTAATTAATTGGCTGGGAAGTGGAGGCACTGGAGGGTTCAGATGCCAAGAAGCAAAAGCGTAGAATTTTTCTGTGGATCTCCAAACTAGGGTCTGTATGTTTCACCCCAGTACTATTCAGGGGGTCCCTCCCAGCCACCTAAGCAAACACCCCCATAACGTTCCCTCTCATCCAAGCGTGGCTTGCCATCCACAGCTGTTTGCTCTGGGTCCACAGCCAGTTCCTTGCTGAAACCATCTATTGTCTTTCTGCCAAAACCAAGCTGAAAAAGCTCAACTTGCATGTCCCCTCCCTACACAAACAATATGCCCAAAAAGTCTCTGATCAGAAGCCACAGAAACAAACAGTCCTAAATGTAAAGCAACTGCAGATACTAGTCTTTTCTGCTTCTTTATGGGTAGCACTTTTTAAAACCGCTTTTCCATACTGAATACCTGTCTCTTTTTTTCTTTTTTTTATGTCTTTTAGCTGTTAATGTCAGTATTATCCACTGAATACTGGTTTATCCTTCTGAGTAAGTTTTAGGCCTATTAAAGTCATACACACCTTTGTTCAGAAAACGTCTTCTTCAGAAACCCAGCGCACACCCAGACGGAACCGTGAGGCCGCCCTGACTTATGCGGGGGTTGGGGCCCGTGGCCGCCAAGGCGCCAGGCGGTTCCCCAGAGCAGGGGCTGCGGTTACTGACCCGTATGTTTTGCCAAAACCCACAATAGCATGGTTCTCCTTTCTCTCTCCCTTGCCCCCGAGTTCTCTAAACCCTCAAAACTTTTCTTAAAATTGAAAAACAGTTTTCTTTGGGGCCATTCATACTGACCTTTATAAGGTGCTGTTAGTGTGTGGGGGGGGCTTGTGTGTGATATTTCCATCTCTTTTATGCAAAGGGAGGGTGACAGGAATGTTTTCCTTTATTTTGTTTTTAACTTGGTGTGCAATTATCTAATATACTGGAAAGTACAGGAGGTGCTAAATACAGCCAGTTATATTTGGAATTTAAAAAACACAAATCACATGTTCTAACATTCTTGAAAAAGAATTAGGCTTCATTCTTTTATACCAAATGCTACAGTTTATCTCTATCCTTTCTCTGATGGACATAGACTGGATTTTGAACAGTTACATTCAAAATGTGTTATCCAGACTGATATTTTTAATTTCTGTGTTATTTCTCAAGTATATTTATAACAGTTTTGCAGATAATAGTTGTGGATTATATAAAATGTGAAGTTAGTCCTTGTGATGATTAGTGGAGGTAAATTTGCAGTCTGTTTTTGAGAAAGGTTCAGGTCATTTGAAAATAGGAAATAATTTTTTAAATTCACTTTTTAAAAAGGAAAATCATACTCAAACCAGCAAGTATGTTCTGCTTTGGTTCTTTTCAACCAAGATTAAGCATGCCTTTGTAGAAGAAAACCTTCAGATTCTTACCATTCACTCAGATGGTTTTTGGTAGATAACCGTTTTATATCTAGTGAAGATGGGACTACAGTCAAAGATATCCTCATGTTTAAAATTTTTTTTTAATTTTTAAAATATTGTTTATATAGAGATTCCATTAAATTTTTTTTTCTGGAAACTTGGTCTGATATACCTTTCAATATGAGCATTCATATGAATTTTATCTCAGCAGTTTTTAATCTTTTTGAGATATGCTTTGGAATTCATTGGATTTTTAAAATCTCACAGTTTCTAGAAATCCCTTAAGTTACTAGTGACATGTAGTTTTCAGCCCTGAAGATTGCAGTATCCATGGGACAATGTTGAAGTCATGTCTCAGAAGCCATCCTGTGTATTTTGCGTGTAGGGTCTGTGCCAGGCACTGGGAATATTCTTACCCGGAGAAGCCTGTCCCCGGCCCCCTCCTGCCCCCAGAGCTACTGGAAGCCAGAGTGGCTCATTGGCACACAGCGTGTGGAAATGCTGTGAGTGAAGTGTGCAGACATGCTAGAGAAAGTTCCAGGGTGAAGGCAAGATTTGAAGAGAAGATGACACTTGAATTATGTTTTGAAGAATGAGTAAGCCTCATGAGTGATAGAACATTCTAGATGGGCTTGGGGGCATATGGAACTTGGGGCCATTGGGAAACAACAAAGAGACATGTGGTGGCCTGGGCACAAGGGCTTATGGAGGAGGGAACCCCGAGGGAGAAGCTGGGGAGGCTGGGAGGGCCTGCGGCTTAGTGCCGGGTGGGGGGACACCACGCTTGAAGGGTGCCGGGTGAGCACCTCTGTGACCAGGCCGGTGCTGTGGGACTGGACGGGCTGCCCCGCGGGAGGTTGGTGCCACTGTGATGCTGCCCAGAAGTGAAACAGCCCCAGCAAGGAGGGAGCAGAGTGGAGAGCAGGTGACACTGCCTTCCTGCCGCTGTGGCCTTGAGGGCATCCTTCTGGGCCTTCCACGCCCGTCCTTTGTAGACATTTTGTCCTTAGAGCAGGGCTGAGACGGGACGACAAGTCCATCAGGTGCCTGCTGCCCGCTGGCTCCTGACCGGGTGCATGAGTCACTCGTGGTCTTTGTAATGGCCCCGCGGGCCTTGCAGTCAGCTGTGACCTCCTGTGAGCGGCGGGGCGCAGCCTGCATGAGCCAGGGGGACTGGGCCGGGGCCACAGCCGAGCGCTGCGACATGGCCCTGCAGCCCTGACTCGCTCAGAGTGGTTCAGCGGTGTGCTGGGCGGGCCCGGGACGAGGCCATGTGCTGGCAGGTGGTGCCACGTGTGTCTGGCAGGGGCTGTGGTGAAGGTGGCCTTAAGCGGACAGGGACGGGAGGGGGCCACAGATTCAGTTCTGGACACCTGTGTTCCGGGCACTTGGCCAGTGTCCTCATAAAATCGTTCGGGACTGGTCCCTGGGAGGGCCCCACACATGACCTCGGGTGGTATTTTCCACTTAATTTGTTCGGCCACCTAGGGCCTATCGCAGTCGTCGCAGGGCTTCTGCCTCCTACCTGGGGTGCGTAGTCTCGCTGCTTCCGACAGTGAAGTCGTGGACACAATAAAAGGAGCAGCAGGCAGACTTTGATTCGAGTAGAAGATAAAGAAGGCGTATGGAAGCTCTTGTTAGAGAGGGGACACGCGGGAGTGAATGCCTGCGACAGGAGGCAGGGGTCCTTTTTCTGTGAGGTTCTGTAAGGTTGTGGTGGCCTCCCATCCCTTCCCCCGTGTCCCTTTCTGCTGGGCAACCGGAGATGCTAGGTCGTCCGGCCTGCTCAGCAACCTTGTGTGAGCGGGGGTAGTCCGCAGCCACATTGTCCTTGGGGCAGCATCTCTGGTGCAGCCTAGGCTTCGCTTGTTTTTAGTCAGGTCCTCCGTCAGATTCCGGAGGGGGCCTGAGGGGCCCTAGGTGGGGTCAGTTACATTCTTTAGAGGAAACTTAGGCCGGGTCAGCCGCTCCTAGCCTTGTTCCAGAACATGTGTTCTGCCCCACCCAGGGACCTCACGCCCTAACCTCTCCCTCTCTGCGGGTTGTAGCCTATCTTTTCCTGTTGCACAGTAACCTTTAGAAACAGCGAGTGTTGGGGCGCCTGGGTGGCTCAGTCAGTTAAGCGTCCGACTTAGGCTCAGGTCATGATCTCACTGTTCGTGGGTTCGAGCTCCGCGTTGGGCTCTGTGCTGACAGCTAGCTCAAAGCCTGGAGCCTGTCTTCAGATTCTGTGTCTCCCTCTCTGACCCTCCCCTGCTTATGCTGTCTCTCAAAAGTAAATTTAAAAAATTAAAAAAAAAAAAATCAGAAACAGCAAGTGTTAGCTGCTCATCAGGTTTGGGGGTCAGGTCAGTGGGTCAGTCTTTTTGGGGATGCTGTTACCGTCACCTACTGCTTCGCTTTTGTCCTTCCCTCTTCCACTTATAAAGTCACTCTTCACGGTTAGGTGAGGTTGATCTGCAGGAACTGGGACCCCAGTTTCCAGTCAGTCGCAAATATTGGCAGGAGAGACAGGGCTTCCCTCAAGGCCTACATTCGGTCTTCTGGCCCTCAGGCCACTTCTCTGCTCCTCAATCAACGTTTTCAAGGTGCATTTAAAAGGCTTTTGAGGGAAGTCACTTGAGGTGAGAAAATGGGAAAGAAAAGAACTTTCATTTATTCTTTGTTTTATATATTTTGGTAAAATGTCAAGATCTTTTATTGCGATTTAGTGGAAAGTACTTAAAATTGGAGTCCAAGACGGTCTCATTCTCTGGCAGGTGCCTTCTCCAAAAAGGTTTCCCTTGTGGGAATATGTTAGCATATCATTATGGGAGTTACAGAAGATGAAGACACTAGTAGAATTACACTCTGAAATATTACTTTTGAACAGTAATATTTTTAAATTCCTAGAAAATTCTGCTGAGTGTATTAACTTCGAGGAATAAAAAGTGGTAGAGAGACTGACATTTTCTCTGGCTTCTTCCTTGTCTTTACCCCCTAGTGAAGACCTGTCTTGTTACTTTTATTTCCTCACAGGAAATTAGTTAATTCATCCAACATAAGAGTGCATCTAAATGCAAGGGGTAATAATTAGACTCAGACCTCAAGGATTCTTTTGATCTTGTAGGATAAGACACAACCATAATCTGAAAGAGAAGGTGTTTAGCTGAAGTATAGGCAGAGTCGTATCCAAAGGGGAACGAGGCTACTTTTGGCTGGAGCAGGTGGGGGTGTGTTACTGGTGGGGTGGCTTTGGGAGCGGGGTTGGAAAGGTGCCTGGAGAGTATGTGACGGCCCCACCAGGAAGGAGCGCGCAGTTGGGTTGTCCTGGGGGAGAAGGTAGGTGTGATCACTTTGAGAGCCGTGGGTGATGCCGATTTAGTGGGAGGCTGTGAGCACGGGAAATCCCGTGGACACAGCCTTACCATAGAAAGCCGGCCGTGGTTTGAAAAGGGGCCTGCTGGAGCCTGGGGGTCGTGAGGTGAGAGAGGAAAACTGAAACAGGAGAGAGATTTCAGTGAACGCCAAGAGAGTTTGGGCAGGAAGCCCGTGTGCCAGCACCTCATTCCCGTAGGTGAGTGTTCTCGTGAGAAAATCCCAGCCAGCTGCTCTCCATGCCAGCGGTAGCGGCCCTGGTGGGGCGGCGTGTCTGTTGGCCACGTGGCCCCACTGCCAGGCGAAGAAAATCCCTGGTTTGGGGGGAAGACATGAAAAATGAGAATGTAGTTCAGCACAAAGTTGATTTTTACTGCAGGCCTGAGTCCGGCTGCTAGAAAGAAAGGCACATGGGCAGAATTTTGTCTTCAAGTAGCTCACAGTAGGGGAAGGAAACTGTGAACTCCTTTATTAGAGTTCAGATGAAATTAGAGCACTAATACATTAAGCCTAATTAGAGCACTAATACATTAATAAGAGCATTATTAATACATTAATAAATCACAGTTCAGTGATTTATTAACAGTTGGCGTGTGTGTTATATACGGACGTCCTTTTCCGTGAAAGAGAAATCTGTTCCAACGAGAGAGTGATTTTCAGGCTATCCCAGAAGATCACTGTGCCACAACTCAAGCTGTGTGTTTTGGAAAGTTCTATGAACAGCGTGTGCCTTACGTTCCTGGGCTCAGGGATGTTTACTCGAATCCCGAGGCTCTTGGTTTGGGACTGAAATTTACCAGCTCTTCGTAGAGGTAGTTAATCTAAAAGTTCTAATGGACTGTTGTTGACATTTAGGAAATTTTGGACCTTTTTGTGATTGTGCCAAGATACCGATAAGAAAAGTTTAAATAATCCTAGTACCCGAATTGAAAACAAGACCAGTTTTGATTACTTGTGAAAGATGGTTCTTTGGACAGGCTCACTCTGAACGGCTGGTCCAAGGGTGTTAGTTAAAGTAGCAAAAGGGTTTCCAGCTGTTGAACAGGTTAGGTGCTCCCAAGCTAGGCTCCTAGTTCCTGTGCCCTCCCTGTTACACCGCACAGCCTCCGCTCCAGCCTGGGGCTCAGCCTGGGTTCCACGGGGGAGCTGAGGGCTTCTGGAAAGTGACTTGAGTCGTGAATCTCCGCTCTCCCCAGGATGGCATGTGGGTGCTCTTACTTACAGTGGGTGCACCAGAGCCAGACTCTCTTGGAAGGCTACCTCTGGCACGTTCTGTTCCCTGGGCCTCCCTTTGAGCCTCTGCTTTCTCATCTCACATTCACCCGCAAGGACTACTTTGCAGTCAGAGAAAGTGACTGTGGATTAGTGCAGATGATAATGACTCGTGTATCACGTCCTTCTCATTTGTTTGGGATAGCCCTGTCCTCTGGCATTTACACTGACTTATCCTTGGATTATCTGTATCTAGTTCTTAGGCACTAGGAGGAAAGTTTGAATGTTTACTTTGTGGCCACCACTCACGTGCTGGGAGGGATTGATGCCTGGATTGAGGGGGGCCTGAGTGTTCTCCATAGTCTCTTTTTCTTTGGGCTAAACCACCTGCCGCATCAGAAATCTTGATTGAAAGCCCTAACTCAGGGATTTAAAAGGTGTGCTCCAATGACACCTGAGGACCTTCTCCTAGACCCTTTCGGGGTCTGTGTGGCACTCCTTTTTCCTTCTTACACTTCAGCCGGGACAGTGTGCCACAGCACACCGAATGTGAATGAGAATAAAATAACGCAGCTGTGTTCTACTGAACCAGACATTAGAGAGATTTGTAAAAACAGAAAACCACACTGTCCTAATATCTAATATTTTTTTAATTTGGAAAATGACTTTTGTTTTGGAAAATAATTATTATAATAATAATTTTTAATTATTTTTAAGTGAATTACTAGAAGTTAAAAGTGGAAAAATATTGTCTGTTTAATGCAGCAAATAGATGTAACTCCCATAACCAAAAGCTCTTCAGGGTTTTTAAGAGTATTTGGGGGCCCCGTGACCAAAGCCTTTGAGAATGACTGCCCTAACCAGTCATCAGAGAGACTGTTGACTGAGAAAACAGTTTCCAGCATCTCTTTATTGTTTCCGGGCAGCCTAGTGAAAACATCTTGCCTGTGGGATAAGATTGTTTAGTGGATGAGAGTTGATTATTCCATATTTTCTATTTCTTCAGTGTAGGAGTCTGTCTTCAGTATAAGCCTGGGTTTCTCCGTAACAGAGAAACCTCCCCTCCTATTGTTATTATTCCCTCTTTTTCTGTTTTGCATCTTTTCTCCTTCCCTTGAAGATGACTTCCTGGGGGCAGGGCTTCACCAGGGAGAGGTAGGTGGAGCTCAGTCCTGATCCCTGTCATCATCATCATCTGTCAGTGACAGGGAGAATGCAGTCTCATGGCCCTGTTTTGTGCTTAATGTATAAAAATTGCCCAGTGATTAGATTTGAATCTATCTTCCGTCCAACACGAGTACCCATTGTTGCCATTCGAGCTCTGCCTTTTAGAAATTCAGGTTCTCCTGGTTTCTAACCGGTACATTTGTGACTTCTCTATTATGTTATAATAGATGAATTCTTGTACAGTCCTATAATAGGGAGATTATTATTTATAATAAATGAACTTGAAAATATTTACTTCTAGATTTTTCAGTTCCAGGTCACTCACTGTTTGGGAAAATAAACAGCTTGACCACAAGTCAACTCTAATATTGCACTGTTCACGAGCACGGCCTTAGTGCTACGCTGTAGACTTAGGATACCTTGTCCCACTCCAAGACGGATGTGACCAAATGACTAAAAGGGACAGATAAGATTGTTCCGATTAATCTATGGGTCATAGTCTTACAGAAGGTTACTTTGGCCTGAAGTTTGCTATTAGGCAGACAGGCCAGTCTGTCTACCTGTCATTCTTGGGTCTCTGCTTCTCTGGAGGTTGGACATCTCATAATACATTATCTGATGCAGGTCGAGCTAAGGACCACATTTCTCAACCTATTTTACAGTTAGCTTAAATTTAATTAATTGTGTTGCAATGATCCAAGGATGTCATCCTTGATGATTTGCTTGTTTTACTGCATGAGAATAGTAATTTATATACAGTTACTTCACTTGGATTCCTGAATTTTAATTCTGCTTGTTTCCCATAAATTGGAGAAGCATTTGCTAGATGTCAGAAATTCAGATACTTGTTTTGTAGGACTTTTCCATCTTTAAACCAGGATGTAGGAGGTAAACAGAAGCTTTAAAGCTTTTTTTTTTTAATGCTTATTTATTTTTGAGAGAGAGACAGAGCGTGAGCAGGAGAGGGGCAGAGAGAGGGAGACACAGAATCTGAAGCAGGCTCCAGGCTCTGAGCTGTCAGCACAGAGCCCAATGTGGGGCTTGAACCATGAACCATGAGATCATGACCTGAGCTGAAGTCGGACACTTCATCGACTGAGTCACCCAGGCTCCCCAGAGAAGCCTTCAGAGAATAGAATCTCTTCTGTTCATTGATGATAAGAAATGACTTGCAGGATCCACGTCTCTGGTGAGACCGTCACAACCCACAGTGGCACCAGGCCTGCCGTGAGACGTAAGGGCCGAGAGGGCCTGGAAGTGTGGTGGCGTGCTACAGGCTTGTTCGTGTATGTATCCGGCCCATTGGTGCTGTGCCTCTGGGCGAACCTTGGGCATTCCTGTTTTATGTCCTAAGCATAAAGGTCAAGTCCATTTTTTGAAGGTGGTATTAAACAGTGGTATCTTTGAAATCAGCATTTTATATATAAAGAATATTGTTTTGGTAATCCACAAAAAATTCCTAAGAGGTAGGTGGTCTTATAATGTAAAAGAAGAAAAGTATTTGTTCTACTAAGGTACTATGTTGCATGCTCTGAGAGAAACAAAAGTGAGTAATTCAAAATGGTCTGCCTGAAGAGGCTGCGACGTGGGCAGAGAAGACAGACGTGGTCAGAAATGTCTGCAAGGCAACCCGCGTCCCAGGAGCAGGACAGGGCGGCGACGTGAGGCAGGGTGAGCCCCCAGCATGCTCTCGTGTCCAGGCACCAGGAGTGGTTCTTGCGAGGGAGGCCTGCTGTTCCCATGGGCTTCTGCCGTTGTGGAAAAACTTCACACGGAAAACAAATGGCTCTGTTTTCTGGAAATTCTCAGGGGTATTTGGGTATGACAGTGGCATTCATGTAGGAAGAAACACATTTACAGGGAGGAGTTTCCTTTACAAACACCGTCCTGATCTTTACTGTGGTGATGCCATAGAAGGATTTCTTTTTCTTACTCAGACAGACTCACTGGTCTTCACATACTTGAGCCTTAGAGTCGCACTTGCCCAGTCTGAAGTGTCGCTTGGATGAGTGGCATTAACCCCCAGGGAGAGGGTTTCTGGTCTCTTCCATGGTGGCACTCGGGATGGACCTTGTGTTGATAGAACCGAAGTTAGTGTGGTGTCTTCAGGGCTCAGCTGCCTTCTCTCGTGTGTCCTGCATGGCAGCACGCGGAGTAAACCCTAACACCCCGCATGACTCCCGCAGGCAGGTGCGTGCTCTGCGTCATGTCGGTGGACTTGCCGCTTCGGCGATTGGTTTTCTTACTTTATTTTTTTTTTTTATTTTTAATTTTTTTTTTTAATGTTTTATTTATTTCTAGGAGAGAGAGAGAGAGACAGCATGAGCAGGGGAGGGTCAGAGAGAGAGGGAGTCACAGACTGAAACAGGCTCCAGGCTCTGAGCTGGCAGTCAGCACAGAGCCCGATGCAGGGCTCGAACCCACGAACCGCGAGATCATGACCTAAGCGAAAGTCGGACGCTTAACTGACTAAGCCACCCAGGTGCCCCTGGTTTTCTTACTTTAAAGTTGGATGACTGGTGTACAGTGAAGGTGATAACTGAATATTAGCAGTTTTTAAAATAAAGAGCTTCAGAGTAAAGCAAAAAGCCTTCTGCAGATTCTTTAGTTCCCAAAAAACTCAACATTTTAGAGGCACCCTGCTGACTCTGTGAGTGGAACAAGCACCTCTTGATATCAGGATTATGAGTTTGAGTCCCACACTGGGTGCAGAGACAACTTAAAAAGAAAAAGTGGGGTGCTTGCATGGCTCAGTCAGTTAAGAGGCCGACCCTCAATTTTGGCTCATGTTATGACCCCAAGGTTGTGGGATTGAGCCCCAACATCAGGTTCCGTGCTGGGCAAGCCTACTTGAGACTCTCTCCCTTGCCCCCCACAGCGTTCCTGTGCGTGCACACTCTCTGAATGAATGAATGAATGATTTAAATACCCCCAGAATTTTAAAACTTGGTGAATTGTAGCAGAATTGTGTAGTAATTTTCTCTGACAAGCTGTATGTAGAGGTGAGTGCTTGACCCATTCGTGAAATCTCTGATATCTTCTCTGTCTCTAAGCTTAGTTTTCCTGCCCAGAATTGCTTTGCCTTCGTTTTTTCCCCCCCATATCCAAGAGCTTAAAAACTTTATACTTTTATTGGTTCTCTTAATTCTTTTCCTCTTGTAAAAGTAGGGAAGAAGACACATGGTCTTTGAAAGTCTCCATATTGTACATCTAGAATGAAGGCGCTTTTGTGGTTCTAAGACTTTCAGCTCCTTACATGTGGAAAAGGGAGTGAAGTTGTATAGCTTTCCTTTAAAATGATCTCAGGTGTCCTTATATTACTGAGCCTGCCGCCCCCATGAACCTTGCCCACAGCGTCTCTGTTGTCACCTCACCCGACTTCAGTTTTGTGGGCTGTTGCAAGTCCGTTCTCTCTGTCTCTCTCCCATCCAAGTGTAAGTTTGGACCACTTTGCCTAATTGCAATATTATATTAAGACCTTTCTTCTAAGTCTTCAGGTAGACTTTTCATTTTTCTTAGAAAATTTGAGATTTATCTAATTTTATATTTATGCTTATCTCTTTTTAGATTTTTTAAAAAGTGCCTAATAGGAAAAAACATACATGATAAAACTGGAAGTAGGGAAAAGCACACCTGGTGAAGTGGGGATAGTTCTCTTACTTGTCTGGGGGTAATCGGAACTCTCGCTGAGTGTGGGCTACTCACAAGTTCTAGCTGGCTGAAAAGGAAATATTCCCGCCGACCACACCAGCGAAGAATGCAGAAGGCATGGGCTGTGTGAGGTGGCCCTGCGAGGGAGGGACGGGGTCGGGGGGAGCACATCTGAAAGACGGAAAGACCTGGCTGCCTGAACCATTGGGAGACAGCCTGGATGGGTGAGGTGGGCAGTGGTCCCGTCCTGGAGAGAAGGCACTATAGTTTGAGATTTACCTCGAGAGCAGTGAGCAGCAGTGAAGACATTTACTAAGGGAGAGGCTCCACGAGTTTGGGTTGTTCAGGTCTCACTGGCTGCGGTGGGGAAGGGGCGGTCCTGGGTCAGAGTGGGCGCTTCATCCACTTTTGCTGTCGTCATTGCACAGGCTGCTGGCCTCTTTGCTTTGGAGCTTCTCCCTGGCTCTGGGTGTGTGCACGGTTTGGTACATGCACTTTGGTGTGGACATACTGCATACGTGATAAAACGTTAAAAAGGATGAAAACATGAAAAAGGATGAGAGAAAAATGAACAGAAAAAGAAATGCTGTTTTCTTGCCGAGCCCAGTGTCTGTTCAGCACGCTGGGAGAAATGTACCCCACTTTGAAAACCCCCAGCCTGGACAAGAGGTCATGGAGCATGACCCATGGCAGTGGAAACCGTTTGTAGAGATTCGGAGGTTGCAGAAAGTAGGTGGACTAGCGGTAGTAGAGAGGAAGGGGTGTGGAGGGCCTGGGATTTCTGGTTTGTGCCCCTGAGAAGATCACCATGCGCGCTGGAGGGCTGGCCAGTGCTCCGGCAAAAGCTGGCCGTGTTTGTGAAAATCGCCTGCCTGGCTGCGCACATACTAATAATCATGCCCTTAGTGACCAAGGCCATGGGGAAGGGTGTCAGCTGGGCTGCTGGGCTGCTCAGCTCTGCAGGGAAGAGAAAGTGGGACGTGGGTCCCTCCTGCCTTTACGGGTGTGAGTGTGAGCGCACAGTGGGCCTGGGCCGCTACTTCCGGTTGCCTCTTGAGGCCTCTTTGGCTGGAGGCAGAGCTGTTCTCGGCGGGGCAGGTGCTGGCCTGGGGAGCGTGTGCAGACTGTCGTTGTTCAGGTCTCTAATAAATTACTGGCGGTTTGTCAGCTGTCAGCAACCATTCTCACGTGCTTAGAAGGGAATAAAATGCATTTGAGGCCGTAAATGGGGGAAAGATGAAAGAAATGAAGAGCGGCGGGGGAGGCCCGTATGTGCAGCTCTGCTGAGGCCCCGCACAACAGCACGAGAGCAGTGCGTAGGTGGGCGCATTTCCTGAGATAGGTAGACTTCCTTATTAAAAACTACCTATTTGAGACGAAGATTTTTTTGAAAATGTATTAAAGTGCCGCTTTAAAAATGCCATCACTCTGAACACAATTGCTCTTTGTTGTATTTCTCACATCTTCTGGCACAGAGCCCCGCAGTATGAGACACACACGTGCATACACATTCAGATTTATTGAGATATTATTGAAAACTAAAATTGTAAGATAGAAAGTGTACGTCGTGATGATCTGATGCAGTATGTGTTGTGAAAGGATTTCTCCCACCTACTCAGTTAACACATTTACCATCTTACCCCCTTTTTAAAAATGATTTTGGTGAGTTGGTAAATTTCATTTATGCAATGCAGTGCTATCAGCTGTAGTCACCGTGTTTTACATTAGATCCTCAGTCTTTACTCATCTTGTAGCTGAAAGTTTTTCCCTTTTTACCAACTTCTCTCTATTCACCCCCACAGGCCCTGGCAACCACTTTTCTACTGTTTCTGTGCACTTTTTAATTAAAAAAATTGTTTTAACATTTATTTATTTTTGAGAAAAAGAGAGACAGAGTGTGAGGGGGGAAGGGGCAGAGAGAGGGGGAGACCCAGAATCTGAAGCAGGCTCCAGGCTCCGAGCTATCAGCACAGCCTGATGCCGGGTTTGAATGCACAAAACAGTAAGATCATGACCTGAGCCTAAGTTGGAGGCTCAACCGACTGACCGTCCAAGTGATGCCGTGCAGTCTCTGTCCTTCTGCACCGGGCTCACTGCACTTAGCATAATGCCCATAGGGTCCATCCGCGTGGTTGCCAATGACAGGGTTTTCTTCTTATGGCTGAATAGCATTCCACTGTGTATCCGTCGTGTTGTGGGATGGAGTATTATACACACACACAGACACACACACATACACACACATGCTCTGCACCTTCTGTATCTGCTCATCTCAGGTAGTTTCAGTATCTGGACTGTGGTGAATGAGGCTGGGCAGACTGAGGGGTGTGGTATTCCTGGATACCATGATTTCCTTGCTTTGGATGTGTACCCAGAAGGAAGTGGGATTACTGAAGTCAGGCCAGTTCTTTGTGGGAGTTTTGAGGCACCTGCAGAGTGTTTCGCAGTGGCCATACCAGTAGGCCTTCCCGGGGTACGTGTTCTGTTTGTGACGCGGCATGGTGTCTCCCTCTGTTCTGCTCTAGACGCCCGAGCACAGCCACAGTTCATGCCCACTCGCTCTCACGTGTCTGTCGCAGGACTTCACAGTCATGAGGGAGATATCAGGGGCCCTTAGTGACAGGCTGAAACATGAACGCTGCTAATTTGGAAGCCGATGATGGGCTCACTCAGCAGATCAGTTTTCCAGAGAGTAAATCAAATTAAAACTGGCTTTAAGCAAACATGATCTCATTTAATCCTCAGAAGAAATGATAAGATGGGTGATGTCCCCATTACAAACAGCCTTGGGACAGGTCTCCCACAGTGACTGCATCCAGCAGGAAAATGTAGTCATGCCCATCAGATTTACCTGCCCGTCATCGCTGCTGCTTCTGCCTCACCCGGGCTGCTTCCATTGTGCGATGCGACGAGACTGTTCTAGGCTGAGTAGCTGATACAGGTGGTCGTTTTCCTTCTCTGGAAGTCAGATAGAGATGTTCAGTTTTGCTTTCTTGATTCCCCTTAACCTGCTCCTCAGCCGATGCTTTTCTGGAGGGCCCGTCCTTCCTGCTCCCAGCCCGGAGCCCGTTCACACCCACCGCGGCCAATGCAGGGAGAGCTGCTCTTGCAGAGTCCCGCACTCCTCCCTCCCCCTCCACTGAGCATCAGAGTTGAGCAGGAAGCCCAGGCAGGCTTCTGCGTGTGACGGAAATAATAATTTAGTGTCTTTGGGGAAGGATGGAGAGGAGTGTCTTACACGATGGCAGGGAGTGTGGGTCCTGGAAAGCAGATGCCTGATCCCGAGTGCACGTGCATGGCGTGATCGCGTAAACTATGACAAGCGTGGACGTTTCTGGCTGAAAATGTTCTGTCTTCCGCAATCCCAACGGTTCCCCTGCATTCTGACAATTGTCAGATGACTCTGCTGAGACGATCGGTACTGGAATGTGGCAGTTTCTTTGCTGTCAGAGGCAACATCATTTCTCAGGTTTTCCTTGTGAGTTTTTATATTTTCCTGACTCTTTTTCCCTTTAAATATGAATTAAAGGAACTGAAGACTAAAAGCTGAAAACCAGGCATGTTTATTTTAATAAAGGTTTTATTAGAAGTGGTCATTTACAGACATTGGTAAGACAGGTTCTTTAAAAGTTTAAACTCAAAATAGAATTATTGACAATTTCCTAAATTGTTTCTCTCCTCTGCAATGATGTGCTCGACTTGGTAGATGTGTTATACGTGTGCCTGTAGTCTCCCTCCTGTCATTACGGTAATGTGCATGCAACTCACAGGCCTCGCGTGGGTTCTTGGAGGTACTTAGCAAAGGTGCCATTTAGCAATCTTAAGTATTCTGTTTCTGTTTGAAAATATTTGTGGTATGTATTATTTTTAAACCAAGATTTAAACTTAATTGGATGATATTAAATCTATTTTCTAAAAATGATAAAAAAAATTCTCCTGATTATTTAAGATTTATTACCATGTTCAGATGTACAGTCTTTAAGTATAAGTTGGTTTGGTTCTGATTCTATGCAAGCTTTTTTTTTTAGCATAAATTGTATTATCTAAAGAGCACAGTTTAGAGGAAATCTAAACTACTGTCTTGTTTGCCTTTATGAAGTCTTTCTTAAGCCAATATTTTAATCTGTTTGTTGATTTTTGGTTAATATCAATGGGCAAAGAAAATCTTTCCCATGCTGAAAAGAATTTCTTGGGGATTTTATAGAAAATTATTGATGTAAAGTTTTGAATGTCACTAATGTAATCCTAAGAAAAATACTAATTTTGTTTTTTCTACCCCACTTTTGAGCATCACCTTGATTTTATGTAAGCCCTTCCCTTTTCATAAATTAGTACCTTCTTCTTGTTGAGGTTTTTCTCTTAAAGAGAATTTACTTCATTATTAAGGTAAATTTTAATGTTGATAACTTAAATATTAAATGACTATTTGATGTGGCCACATGTTTTTCATAAGATACTTTGTCAAATATATATACATATTAAGAAAAAAAAGGAACAAAATGTGGCTTCTAAAAACAATGAATAGTTTTGATGAGTTTCAAAGTGCAAAGCAAATGAAGATGTTCTGATTTATATCAATGACTATAAGACACTCTAATTTCTCCAGGCTGTTTAAAATGCCTTTTGTCTTTTTCAACTAGTAGAACTGAGTTCATCTTATGCTGAGTTCATCATAAGCATTTCTCCCGAATTTTTCTCAGCCGCCAAGTCTTCTAAATGAGCAGTAATACCATGGAATGAACTCAGCCTTGGGTCTTGACCTCATAAACCTCCGTTCCATTTACTTTTTAAAACATCATAAAATGTAAATGGATTGCACTCTTTGATTGTATAACTCGGGAAACAAGCTCTAAGGGCTTCATTTGGTCTGTAGCTTATTACAGGGTTTTTCCGCAAGTAAGATGACACATAAAAATTCTTTTTCAAGTTTATATTAAAGAAGATACGTTTTTATTAAATTACAGCGCTTCCAGAATGAGGATCTAGATAGGACGTACGTATAAAAACATTTTGAACCTTTCAAAGCACCTTTTAGTTTGTGTGAAGTTCTTCAGATGGCCCCGTTGTCCTTTGAAGCTTCTAACACCAAGGTGTCTGTTGCAGCCCAGAGCAAGGTTGCTGCTACCCAGGACAGCACTAATTTGCGATGTATTTTCTGTGGTAAGCAACATTATGTTTACATTACTTTTTCAAGCTGTGGTACATACTACTTGCACATTGCCATAACTTTTGTTTCCGTAGGCCATAGTCTGCTTTGTGGTGTTGGGATCGACAGCAGCTACTGTTTCATGTTGTGATACTGTTGTGGCTCATGTAGGTGATCTGGTCAGCTTTTGAGTTGGCTTCTCAGTGGGGATCTGGTTAGAACTAGAGTCCTAAAATGAATTCCTCTTCAGTTCTTACAGCGTGAACAAGGGGTGGTTTTGTTTGTTTGTTTTTGTTTTCAACTATTTTGTTTGAAGCAGTCTTTTAATTTACAATTTCAGGGACAGAATGATACCCACCGTAGCATGTTTTGAGGATGGGCCTTATACGAAGGAAGGGAGCTTTGCTCAGGAGTGAAGTTTGGGGTGTCTGTATTGTGAGGCAGACGTAAGCCATCACCGCTTCACTGGGTTGGCTTCAGAGGGACGGTCTTCTTCCTGTAGGACGTCAGGCACTTGTTGCTAAGGAGTGGGTTTGGGCCCACGGAGTGCTCGTCCACTCCCGTGCACACGTGTGTGCTGTTCGCACGCAGGACCGGCTGTGCCGCTTAGCTGCCCCGAGCTCCAGGTAGTCAGACAGGTGCACCTTCATCCCCTCACCCGAGGAGAGGGCTGCGTGTGTACACACGCCCAGACACAAACACAAGCCCCCCTTGTCTGAGTCATTGGTATCCTCATTTGATTCTCAAGCTTTCTGGTTTGAAAACCTAAGTTCAAAAAGTGACTTGTGATCCTTAGAACTTCTTTTTTATTGGCTCCTGTATGTGTGTGTGTGTATATATCTATATATCTATATAGATAGATAGATAGATATCTTTTTTTACTCCTGTATACCTTGACTGGCCCAATTATTTTACAAGAGAGAAAACCATAAAGTGACCTACTGCTCAAATTTTAGATAAACAGTTCAGGCATGTGTATGTACTTATCCCTGTGACTCAGTTTTTGATGTGATTCTTCAGGATTTCTGATATTGTTTCTTTAGCTATAAAGAGAATATTTTTTTCAAATTTAATGTACTCATTGGTTTAGGCAAAGAAGCATGTGTTAGAAATTTCCAAAAATGAAAACTCTGATGTATTTCTTAGTCACCTAAAGTTACATTTTTGGATTGCTCAGGGGCGACCCAGCGACAGCCATGAGCCTGGGGGCGTGGCCCCTCATGAGCACCTCCTCCCCGGGGTTTAATTCGTGAGTCTCACCTGTGATTCTCTGCCTCCTCCTGGGGGTTCTTCTAGGCCACCTTTTGAACTAGCCATGAGTTATTACTCGTATTGGTGTTATTAGAGGACCTTTTTTTTATTTCATTCTGAGAACCTACGTGGTGTTCTGTACTTAGCTACTTACCGTGTTGAGTTCCACGTGCAGAATAACTAATACAGTTAAACCAATTGCAGAGAGAAGATTGATTTGCCCTTAATAAAGAGGAATTTTTAAGTTGTAAAATAATGTGTTAAAAAGCAGATTTTCCCCATTATTACCTTTAATCAGTTTAACTGTGTATGACAATATAACGACCACCTTGCTAAGTTTACACTTGATTGTATTGTGTATAATAACACCTATCGGTCTTTTAGTCCTGTGTTTTTAAATAGTCTGTGGCTAAGTGTGAAACTGCATTTGTGAAAATTAAAATGTGGTGGCAGGTGGATGTGCTTTAGCCAAACTCAGTATGAAGTCCTGGTTCCGAGGAACCTCTGCTCAGATTCCTTTCATCTATAGAAGATACCAGCGACACGGACACAGTTTCTTAATCAGAGATGAAGTCACATCTCTTCCCTTTGAATTCTAGCCAGGACAGTTAGTATCAGTCTTTGTCTTTGGCTGTGGTAATAAAGCAGAGGAACTAATCCTCGAAAATCGCCACTGTTCTTTATGACCCTCCAGGAGGAAGGAAGCGGGCTCCCTTGTTTCTCCTCTCACTTCCCCCAGAAGAGAGCCGTCATCCAGCACATGATATGTGCTCTTAAAAATACTGTCGTTCGCCCACTGGGTAGGAAAGTGCCTTATTTTGCATTCTGTGAGAACATAGATACTCACTTAGGAATATGACCCATGTGAAGTAAGATAATTGTTACATTCTAGAAAATACAATGGCAGCCTGCTTCATGTTGCTATAATTGACCAGTTGTAGAACCCAGTGGGCTGACAGGAAGGAAGCACGGCCTTGTGTGCCCAAAGTTTATAATTGACCTAGAACCCTCCTGTCCAGTGCTTTCAGTATATTTACATTATTCTTAAATGCACATGAATTTCAGTGTGTCATTTTCATGACTTGACAGTACTGATGGAGAAGAAACCAACAAAACAACTAAAGTAAATATAAGTATGAGAAGATGCAAGGGGGAAGGCTTCTCCCCTTCCGCCACCGCGTAGAGAAGGTCTGTGGAGAGACCGGCTGCCCGTTATCACAGAGAACCACGTAGAAAATAATCTTCAGAGTTTTTCTCAGATCAAAATTCCCCTCATTTTAAAAGGGTCTTCCTTAAGGCTGCATGAATAAACTGTAGCACATTATTTTTATAATTAATGATATCAGCCAGAAAATATTTTCCACATTCTTAAAACCTCCTCTTAAAACAAGTTCGTGGGGTGCCTGGAGGGCTCAGTCGGTTAAGCATCCGACTTCTGCTCAGGTCATGATCTCACGGTTTGTGGGGTTGAGCCCTGCATCGGGCTCTGTGCTGACAGGTCAGAGCCTGGAGCCTGCTTCAGATTCTGTGTCTTCCCCTCTCTCTGCCCCTCCCACACTCATACTCTGTTTCTCTCTGTCTCCATAAATAAACATTAAGAAAAAGAAAAAAGAAAATCAGGCTAAATTTAAAAAAAAAGTTCGTTAAGTTTTTAACTTAGAAAAAATCCAAAACAGCTTCTGTACATTCCTTTTAAAAAATGCCTTTTTTGATTCAAGCTTTTTTTGAGTTCTGTCGAACTTTGTTAGCTTTTTTGCAAATCTGTTTAATAAAATCAGGATTGAGTTGAAATTTTGACACCTTTTTCTTGAATTTATGTACTTGAGTTAAAACTTGTATTGATAGATTTCTGTTGGTGAATTTCATCTATCAGTATGACCGTGGAAGTAACACACGCTCCCACTGGATGTGAGTAGTCTGACAGCATCCTCCGATGAGACGGGTGCCGGACAAGTCTCTCTGACCCCCTGGCATCCTGCTGTTTAATTATTTATTTGAGCAGTGTGAGGTTTTCACTTAAATAAACAAACAGTATTTTAAAAAAGAGTTAAACCATAATGGTCCGGTGAGTTGCCCAAGCTACATGCTCAACATTTAATATTTTTGGATAAGTGTAACTTTGGATGTAAACAAATGCTTCCCCCAAGTAGTTTGTATTTTCTCAAGTTTACCCCCACCCCGATCTTCTATTTTCTCCCTCCTTCTGCTAAAGAGATGAGATCTCTTCTCCTTATGATAGTATTAGACATTAGTGTATGGCTTAATATGAGAGTCTGTTTTTAACATCAGTCTGTTCATTTCCAAAAGAAGGAAAGAATTTCAGCCTGGTTACAGACGAGTTATATTTTTCATTTATGCAGAAATTTAAGTGCGTTTTTTAATTTAAAAAGATTTTTGATTTTTTTGTTGCTGATGACATGGGATTAATATATTTTAATACTTTCTTTATGTGGTTGTCAAAATAGACTGTTAGAAAATCTAATGAAATATATCACTCAGTTGTCATGTAATTTGTCCTCCAAAAGACAAATTACATGATTAATCTAGAAATGGGTAAAGAGATGAGGAAAAAATGTAGTAGGTAAGTTTAGATCAAATTATCCTTTTTTCTACATTTGGGATCTATCAGTACTGTGTTAGTACATTGCCGTGTCCTTCTAGCTGGGAGGGTCACTTCACTGTACGGCGCACAGTGGGTGCTTTTGTGCTGTTAACTTAAGAGATGCCAGAATTGGCATTAATACACAGAAGTGTTTCTCTATTAACTGTTTCTTGAATTAGTGGTCTACAAAACAGTGAAAATATCTATTAGGGGCATTTGCAGACACACTAGATTTACTTGTTTACTGGATTCTTTTGTTTACTGGGTTAGAGTTCAAGATTGTTCTGTTTTAACTGTGGGCATTGCATACTACTTAGGTCCAGTGTTTATTTCTCTCATGATACATTGAATTTTTATATCCAGTGACATTAAAATGTCCCATATTTAATGGCATTCTTTATAAGATGCTAAAAATGGGTCTGCATTGTACATGGTATGTGGGAATGGAGGGCCATTAGTTTCTCGTGACAGCTGTATTGGTTTGAATGCAGGGTTTTGGTTTTTTGGTTTTTACACCAAATGAAGAGTTACTAAGATTATGTCTGTTACACTAAAAATTCAGATAAGTAGGCTAATTATATTTAGAAGTTTAGCAAATGTTTGTTTTCACCAGTGCTGGAAATGCCAAGCAAGTAAATAAGAATGGCAGCTTAAGTTGGGCAGATTTGATAAATGCATTAGCGTACTTCATCCTAGTAATAAGGTTCTCATGCTCTCTCTCTCCTGTTTTTCATTTCCAGTGTTCTATTTAGGTGAGTTTTTGAATTCTGATTTTTTCATTTAAGTTCTCCCTCTCCACTTCATGAATAAATACCCCAAAGAGAATGTCTCATTGTCTTAGAAAACGTCAAGCTCAGGTGCCTATTCAGATGCTCATTGAACACTCGTTTTACTCAAGCTCTTCATATATAAATGTTTATTTTTCCTTTATTGTTGATGTTTTCCATTTGTTTCAAGTAAGCTTTCTGGGGATGATGACAGTATTATGTCACGGTCTTTCATTTGCTGTGTGTTATGTAAAGCTTAAATTTTATTTTGCTAAACAAAAAAGAAGATACATTTGTAAATATGTGATGGTTTTATGTTATTCTTCTCATGATTTTATCTCCTCTGTCCAGCTAGCTATAAAGATAATGTTCATCTATAATGTTTTCCTCCCTTTTTAGGGCCAACATTGCCTAGACAAAATTCACAGCTACCTGCCCAAGTTCAAAATGGTCCATCACAAGAAGAATTGGAAATTCAAAGAAGGTAAATTTAAAAGTTGTTACTTGCAGTTTTTCTTTTCTACTGCAGAAGGCCCACGAGCATCTGGATATCGGAAGTAGATTATGTCGTGTCAGCCATTTAAAAGTCACTTAGCATACGAAATGACTTTCACTTCACAGAGTCTTATTTTTATAGTAGTTATAGATTGATCTGTGGTCATCATGGCTTTCCCATAACTAATTTAACTAGATAGTTGGCATCGTGTTGGCTGTTTGGATAAGTCACTGATCTTGAGATATTACCATAGAGCTTAATAATGGATACAAACTCCTTCTGCTCATGATTAAATCATTGGTTCGGTGAGATCAATAGTATCGTCTCTTTGCTTCAATGCCCTTTATAAAGAAACAGATTTGAAATGATAACACAGCCTCAATTAGGTATAGTTTTTTTTCTGAATTAGCAGAGTTTCTGAACTGTAAGCTGCCAGACTTGTAACAAAAGCGTTTCAGAACATGGGGGTACATTGAGCAACTAAAATTGAGTTAAACCAGGTGTTCCATTTTATTTTATTTTATTTTTTAATGTATGTTTAATTTTGTGAGAGAGACAGAGAGAATGAGCAAGGAGGTGGAGAGATAGGGAGGGAGAGAGAGAGATTGAGAGATAGAGAGAGAATGAATGAGAATCCCAAGTAGGCTCCACGCTGTCAGTGCAGAGCCCAGCTCGGGGCACGATCTCAAGAACCATGAGATCATGACTTGAGTCGAGATCAAGAATTGGATGCTTAGCTGACTGAGACACCCAGGCGCCCCCAGGCCTTCCATTTTAAACAAATTAAAACTTTGTGGAAACATTTATGTTGCCTTTTTTTTTTTTTTTTAACGTCTATTTACTTTTGAGAGAGACAGAGCATGAGCAGGGGAGGGTCAAAGAGGGAGGGAGACACAGAACTGAAGCAGGTCCAGGCTCAAGCTGTCAGCACAAAGCCTGATGCGGGGCTTGAACTCATAGAATGTGAGATCATGACCTGAACTAAAGTCAGACGCCCGACCAACTAAGTCACCCAGGTGCCCCTGTGTTGCTTTTTATCACTAGTAGTTCACTTGTTTTATTCCAGAGAGCTGATGACCATCATACAGATGGTTCTTCCAATTGACAAGCATTTGCTCCTTGGCAAGCCAGCATTTCTTCCTGTGACCTTTGATTTGGATACACGTTTGAAACACTCTTCATATTCTCCATATGGTCTTTTGTTGTTGTTGTTGTTGTTTTTTGTTGGGTTTTTAAAATTTATTTCTGAGAGAGAGAGACACAGCATGAACAGGGGAGGGTCAGAGAGAGAGGGAGACACAGAATCTGAAGCAGGCTCCAAGCTCTGAGCTAGCTGTCAGGACAGAGCCCGACACAGGGCTCGAACCATGAACTGCGACCCATGAACTGCGAGATCATGACTGAGCTGAAGTCAGACACTTAACCGACTGAGCCACCCAGGCGTGCCTCCATATTGTCTTGATATGTGTGTCATGTCCCCCTGACAGACAGATGGGGATCTCTCTCCACATTCTGTGTGTGACCGCATGACCCTTGGGGAAGGCCCTTCCAAACTGAATTTTGTTGGGGCGCCTGGGTGGCTCTGTTAGTTGAGCGCCCGACTTCGGCTCAGGTCATGATCTCACGGTTCGTAGGTTCGAGCCCCGTGTCGGGCTCTGTGCTGACAGCTAGCTCAGAGCCTGGAGCTTGTTTCAGATTCTGAGTCTCCCTCTCTCTCTGACCCTCCCCTGCTCACGCTGTCTCTCTCTGTCTCTCTCAGAAATAAATAAAACATTAAACTTTTTTTTTTCACAGGCTCCCTGTTTGGTTAAGTCACTCTCTATTTGGTTGAAAATCTGTCCCAACCCTTTTGTGTGATGCTACAACGGATATAAATAAAACTAAGGTTTTGTAGAAATAAGGGAAGTTTAACAGTTGTATTTTAAACATACCAAAATAATTTCAAGAGTTAGAAATTGTAATGATACTATTGCTCACCCTCCCCCATACACACATGGAAAAATAATTAATAAAAAAATGATCGTAGTGTTATCAGGAGGGACACATTTGTAGAAAGCCAGGAAGAACCAGGAGAGAATCCGAATGTAACGGATAATTTTTGGCATCGTGGAGTGAACAAGCAGGTGGCCCTGGGGACGGGTGCTGGGTGAGGACAATAGGGAACAGAGACAGGAGCCTGCGGAGGGTGCTGCCGGCCAGTTAAGGGTCCTGGAAGGTGATCCACTGCACGGAGGGCTGTCCGTGACTTGCAGCTCGCGGTTTTACTGGAAGTGAGTATTGAGTGGATTTTTTACGGATTGCTGTGAAAACGCTGCGCATCTGTCCCATCCAGGTGTTCGCCCTGCAGCGCTCAGCTGGACTTGAGGCTTTTCTGCTTGTATGTAGGAAGATACGTTAGGATTTGAAAATTGGATGTTGTTCATATTACTTGTTTAGATGAACATCTGAAGTCAGTCATTTGGAAGAGTGAAATCCAAATTTCTGAAAAATTGGTGTATATTTTAAAATTATTTTCCGTCCATAGTCACACACAGATTTCTTTCTTTTCTTTTAGATAAACCTTCCATCAGACACCACTTTTTGTCTCCTGGTGTTAATTTTCATTTCTGTTTCTTCTCTTTGCTCTCCTCCACCCACTTCTGTTTTTATCTGGTGAAGTCTGTGTCTGCTTGGATCTACTAGAAATGCTGCTTCCATCATTGACTAGTTTCCGGTTTATATTTCTTCTCCTGGTGCACAGCCTGCCTCTTTGCTTTCTTCCTTTCGTTACCACAGTCTCTTCATCACTGACCGTTCTTCCTTGTTCTCCCCTCTGTTTCTTACATAAGGGCGTGCACTTAGCCCTCTGTTTTTCTTCTGTACATGGTATACGTGTACGTCAAAGAACTGATGATTTCGTTGGATATTGTAGTTTTCTCTTAACTATCTTATGCTGACAGTTTACCCACATTTACCCCCGTGACCCTGAACCTGAGATCCATATTTCCAACAAAATGGAGTAGTGTCACGCATCCTTTTGAGAATTGGTGCCAGCAGTGGACTCCTGGCTTCTCCCACCCAGCCCCCCATCCTTCTTAAATGCATATATATGTGCTCTGATGTGCAACACCTGCATGACATTTTGGAGGGTCACAGACCCCTCAGTCCCCACAAGTGACCCTCAGAAGAGAATCCGTGTTGCGGAACGCATGTGTTCAGGTATCCTGCTAATACCTCAGGGTGTGCATGCTTTCTTCTCTTCAGTATTCCTCCCGGTCTGCCTGCCTTAAGAAGTCTGCAAGTATCGTCATTCGCAGTCCCCGGTCCAGCACGCCCTGGGACTTCTTTCCCTGAAAGCCTGCTGGCTTGTCTCTTTGGACATTCTCATTCCCAATAGCTTTTCTGGTGTTTGTTCCCTTACACACTGCCATGGTTCTCTAGTTCATTTTCCTGTCTCCAACCTAGATCCCCTTCTTACTGTCAGATTAATTCTTCTCAAGGTCGTTTATTCATGGTAGAATCTCAGCACCGGAAGGCACGAGATGGGGGAGCATCCTCTCCTCTGGCCTTCCCTTTGCGTTAGTCTCCGGAATGAATCGCTCCTAACCATTTCTGCTTTTAGTGCTTTGTATGGCTTCTTCCATAGCCAGAGCCGAGATAATGTTTGTTTCTGCCTGCTGATTAGCCCAGTGATGGCTGGTGGCACCTGACTCCACTAGCAAATCGGAAGCCTTCCTTTCCCTGCCCGTTCCCAGTGGCCACTGTTTGTAGGTCTTCTCTCGGTTTCTCTTTGAAACTGAACCTGTGTCTCAGTGTTAGGGGTCTCTTCACTGCTCGCTCTGTGAGGGGAGCGCAGAGTCCTGCCGCCTGGTCCCTTCGCTCCCGCCCTGCCCCCTGAGTTTGCCGTCTGGTCCTTGTGTTTGCAGGGGAGCCCTACCCCCCCTGCTCTGGAGTCCTCGTTAGCCAGGGTAGGCAGAGTTGTCATGAGCATGTGACTAGCTTAAGTTTTTTGAGTTTTGTGGATTCTTTTTCCCCTCATTTCTTTCTTTAGCCTCAATATTTAATAGACCTTTTCCATTTGAAAACTTAATACGCATACTGTATTTTAAAATTTCTTCTGTTTTCTCTGTTGTCTTTTTTGGGAACTCCTACATGTCAAATGCTGGCCCCAAGGGTTATTTCTTCATGATGCTTATATTTTCTCATTTTCTGCTTTTTTTGTTGTTGTTCTGTATCATTGGCGATATTTTTAACCATATATCCTAGACTAGCACTTGTTAGAAATACATTATGGGCCATGTATGTAATTTTTAGTGGCCATATTAGCAAAAATAAAAAAGAAACGTGACATTAATTTCAATCACATAATGTATTTAACCCAGTTTATCTAAAATATCATCATTCCATCGGTGAAGTAAGTGTAAAAATGTTAGTGTTTTACATTCTATTTTTCATACTGAGCCTTCAAAATTCGAAATATATTTGACACTTACTCATATTACTGTCCAGACAGGCCATGTTGTACGTGCTCACGAGCCACACACCTGGCTCACGGCCACCTTATTGGGTAGCACAGTGGTGGATCCTCTGTTGGAAGATCAATCTTAATCTCCAAGAGCTTTTCCTGTCTCCTAACTATTCCCTTTTTAACAGCCTGGTCCAGACTCATGATTGTATCTTAAGTCTCATGTTTCTCTTCCCTTCCCTGATCATCTCTCTTCTGTAGAGCTGGGTTGTTTGTCCCACTGGTGCTTTNGGTCATAGAGAGAGGGAAATACAGAGTCTGAAACAGGCTCCAGGCTCTGAGCTGGCTGTCAGCACAGAGCCCGACGCGGGGCTCAAACCCACGAACCTTGAGATCATGATATAAGCTGAAGTCGGATGCTTAACCGACTAAGCCACCGAGGCGCTCCTGTCCCACTGGTGTTTTACTCAGATATCTGGTGATCTTTAGTCGTTGCTTATTTCTAAACGGATTAGAATGAACGGAGTCCACCCTTGGCTGGGGTTCCCTCCTGCACCACGGAGGTGACATCTCTACCCTCCCTGATCTCGAGGCTGCTGGGGTCTTTGGAGGCGGGCAGAGTGCACAGACTGGCAGGCTCTCCTTTAGGGAACAAGGATGGGGAGCAGATAGGCCTGGGGACCCCACAGACGCTGAGCTACAGCTAGTTCCACCGAAGCCCTGACTCACCCGAGGCAGCGCTGGCGTCGAGGACGGTCTGTGACACTGGCGTCCGCTGAGCTAAGGTTGGGGGGGAGAGGGTGGGGGTGTGGCTGCTCTCAGGGTGCGTGGTTAGTAACAGCCTGATCACGGCTGCGCTGCCCACCCCATCCTGGCCTGGCTAGAGGTTTCTCCTTTGTTCCTCTTCTCCCGTCTGCTTCAGCCACGTCCAGCATGGAAGCTGGTTGTGGTCGCCGTCGCTCAGCAACGCAGCAACATTCCGGGCATTGTGATGTAGCCCAACAGGGAGTGGGCCGGGGGTGTAAGCAGCCTTGCCTCACTCAGATGGATGTAGAGGAGTGTAGACGATTGATGCTCCCGGAAGAGACCACGTGGAGGGGAGCGTGTGGGGCACGGGCAGGGGCCACTGGGCAGTTGTGGGTCCCACCGAGGCAGA
Source organism: Crocuta crocuta (assembly GCF_008692635.1). Taxonomy (NCBI): domain Eukaryota; kingdom Metazoa; phylum Chordata; class Mammalia; order Carnivora; family Hyaenidae; genus Crocuta; species Crocuta crocuta. The sequence goes on from NW_027532592.1 coordinate 3,514,307, forward strand.
GGCGTGGCGGGCAGAGGGAGCCCCCCGGGGCCTCAGGGCAGGGGTGTGCGCACACTGGTGGAGAGGCCCCGAGGCTGGGACAGGGAGGACGTGCGTGGACGCAGGGAGTGCTTGGTGGGCGTGAGGCTGACGGGAGGCCTCTTGTCACACACAGGACGTGGCAGGCGACTGCAGGGAACTTGAGCTTTTGCTGACAGAAAGGGGAGGCATTGAATGATTTTGGTAGAAACGAGTAGCATTTTAGCCCGCCATGCAGCTGCGCCATTGAGACCAGAGAGGAGGAGGGCCAGAGGGGCCCGCAGGAGGCCTGGGCGGGACTTGACTGCGGCCACTGCCACCAGGTGGCCAGAGGGCAGAGTCTTGGACTTGGGGGGTGTGGTGAGAGAAGGGGAGGGTCGTGGGAAGGGAAGGGTGGAGTGGTCTTCACCGGGCCCGGCCCGGCGGCAGGCACAGGGCTGAGTGAGCTCAGACTCCGCGCTTGGGGACGCCCCGAGGACGTGAGCGCAGTGAGCGGCAGCACGCAGCGCGGGGACTCGGGTCTGCTCTGCTGTGTCTGCACAGACGGAGGCAGGAGGTCGAGACTTCCCCTCTCGGCTGATCTGCGTCCACGGACCGGAGGATCGAGTTGGATTGCCAGTGACCCCTCAGCTTTCTACTCTGTCCTGAGCTCATTCATGAACAGTCAGGATTTTTCTGGATTCAGGCAGGGGAGAGTTTGACTGCTCAAGTCTGCTGACCTGAATGAGTCCATGGTCCTGTGCGACGGCTCCCCTCAGCGCTCCCTCGAGCCCTCCTCACGCCCAGCTTAATTCTTGGCCCGGCAGCCCTGCGCGCCCCAGGCCCTGGGTCCCGGCTGTGTCTCTGCGCGCCACTGTGCCTTCCGTCTGCACCACTCCCATCCGTAGCTGCTCCTTGACCATAGACCTCCCCCAAGTGTGTCAGTGGCTTTCTTTTCTGAACCTTATGATCTAATCCCACACTTTAATATTTTACTGTTTATGGTTTAGTTTACAGACGAGTCTCCTTCACAGCGAACAGTATAGGCTAGTTTAGAGTAGAGACCTGAATAAAGTTTCTAAGAAAGAGCCAGGAAGTTTCTGGTACTGAATTCACATATATGTAGGTGTTAGGTACAAGAGGCAGAAAACGTGGGCTTATGTGGTTTGGAGCTATTTTCATGCTGCTTAGGTTTTTCTGTGCTGCATGGGAGATGGCGGGAGGCCTCCCTGAAGAGATGCGCTTTGAGCCAGGCCTTGAACAGGGCCAGGCGGAGCATTCCAGGCAGGAAGAGCAGAAGGGTAAGGGCAGGGGAGGGCCGGTGGCCCTCCTTCCCCATCCTCCCCCAGTACTGAGGGTAGTAAAGTGCTTTATATGCCATGCTAAGAAACTTCTTGTTATTTATTTACTTATTTTTGAGAGAGAGAGAGAGAGCGAGAGCGCGCGCGCTGAGGCATGCACAAGCGTGTGTGCACGTGCGTGCACATCATGGGGGGAGGGGCAGAGAGAGGGAGAGAGAGAATACCAAGTAGGCTTCTCACTGTCAGCACAGAGCCCAACATGGGGCTCTGTCCCACAAACTGTGAGACCATGACCTGAGGTGAAATCAAGAGTCAGACGTTCAACGGACTGAGCCACCCAGGCAACCCAGAAATTGCTTTTTAATAGTCTTTTCTTGAATTTGTTTTATAACAATGAAAAAGGCATCTTGCCTTTTAACACTTAAGTATTTTCAAATAATGAGAAAAGTGTGTGACATATTCCTTTGGCCTACATCCCATATAATCTATCTTTGCCCAGGTTAAATCATACTGGGAAGAAGATACTATGCAGTGAACCCTTAGTACTGGTCTTTGTCTCAGCGAGTGGGGCTCATGTGGTGTATTACCTGAAGACAGATGACAACAGAAAAAATTAAAGTTGAAGGAAGTAGGTGTAATACAGGGAGCAGAAGAAAACCTGAAAATACAGTGTAACAGCTTTGGAGTACTAAGAAAATATATTTCACTTATAAAGCAGAAACCCTAGTTATTTAAAAAATAATCATTCAGAGGGTAAGGAAATGTACTTAGGCATTAAAAAAAAGGAGCATTAATTTAAAAAATAGAGGAGTTTTGAAAAATAAATTACCCTAAAAATAGTGATAATAAAAGATATAGACAGTAAATGAGAAAGGAAAGATCACATTAGGAGGTCTGATACCCAAATAATAGGAGCTTTAAGGGGAGCAAAGAACAAAAAATGTGAGGAAATAGCATCTGCAAATAAATGACCTGAGAAAGTTTCCTGGCCCTCAGTGACATGATTGTGTGGGTCAGAGCACTGCAAACCCTTTCTGAGAAGGGCCAGGTGGTAAATGTTGTAGCCAGACAGTGGCTACAAGATTTCTATGGCAGTAGTGCGCTTTTTTGCAGCTTTCTGGGACAATATGGGTGAGTGTGGGTGGCTGGCTTTGGGCCGTGGATCCTCACTTGCCGGGCCCCAGGTCTGCATGGATAGGACTCAACCAGAGTCCAGCCCAGTAGTAGGAAAAACAGACCCACCCACAGGGCCTGTCACTGGAATTGTAGACTATGAGAATAGAGCTTGGGGTGGATGGTGGGGCTTCAAATCCCGAGAGGTTGTTTCCAAACTTCTTCCTCTGCACAACTTCCCAGAAAGCTACTGGAAAGTGTGTTCTGTTAAAATGAAGAATTGGGGTGCCTGTGTGACTCAGTCAGTTAAGCATCCAACTTCAGCTCAGGTCACAGTCTCCTGGTTTCTGGGTTCAAGTGCAGAACCACTTCAGATCCTCTGTCTCCTTCTCTCTCTGCCCCTCCCCCTCTCACACGTGCTCTCTTAAAAATAAACATTTAAAAATAAAATGAGAGAATAAACCAGGAATGATGAAGTAATGGGAACACCAGGAAACGAGGCACCCATCTTGGGATGAGATGAGGAAGTTCCCCGTGTCACTAATGGTGAAAGCCAGACTTCAAGGGCCCCTCCAATGGGCCCAGGGGTCTGAGATGCTTCCCAGGAAAGCAAGAACGAGGGAATGCAAAATAGAGCGGATCACCTGCTGCGCCAGGCCGTATTGAGAGGGTCTATGGTTCCGGTGGGGAGTTTGGTGTGAAGTAGGGATAATATAAAAGAAAAAGAATCAAATGGGGGGGAAAATAGTAATTTTTGACACCAGAGCAAAGAAGAAATTGCTCTGAAAAGTAAATGTGATTGGCCGTGGATAATATAAGTGAATATTGGTATGCAAAGGGAGGGGGGATGATTTTATTGGAAGAACGAGGAAGAAGAGGTTTTATGGGTTAGAGGGGTAGGAGTTAGCTCACTTGTGAAGGAGAAAGCAGGTAACATGTGACTCTGAACAGCTAAGAACTGCTGGGTCTAAACAAATCACTGTATGCAGAGTCCGGAGATCAGTGCCAGACTGAAGGGCTGTGCGTCTGGAGAACGAAATCAAAAGTGGTGTTTTGTCACCAGCTCTGTAACACGACTTGACGTGTTAAGCTGTGTGTGCATTTTATACGTTTAATTTTTCTGTTTTAATGAGAGTGAATGCGAGTTGATGAAACAGATGTTTACTTCAGATGTTGTCTTAATCAGTCCAGTACCTTGACTGTCGTAACGTGTTGGTAGTTATGGGTTAGTAACTCTCTACTCCTGTACGTAGCATTTGTTGACGTCAGTCTTTGGTTTCTACTCGTATTAGTAAGATTGGGCTTCTTTGACTGTGATGAAAACCATATTTAAGAAACGTGAGTCAGTCCTGTGTTCAGTCTCAGCGTAGGACTTAACTTAGTTAATGTCTATAAATAGCAAGTGGCACCACTACCTGAAAGATATAAAGGGGCCTCCGAGTCCCAGCCCAGAGCAGGGGTGGGAGCCATGAGGGTGTACAGCCCCCCGGCCAGCCGGCCGCGGCAGGATGGACCGAGAGTCGACCGCCTCCTGCTGTAAGTACGGGCCTGTGTCCGGGGCTCTGTAACATGAGACCTGCATCCTCTGCTTTCATCCCATCCGCTTTCTATTTGCTTACTAACGGAGAAGTGAAATATCCACGGGATGTGGTCAGAGAGTGTGTGTAGTTTCATTTTCTGACAGGTGTCCGGAGGGTCATAGTGTTGTCTCCGGTTTGCCCTCATCTGCTTCATTCTTTCAAGATATAAACCATCCTTTATCTGCCTGACACTCTTTATCATAGGAGGAACTATTTTTGATATTTTTAAAATGCTCTTGGTGGCTATAATATTGGTCATTTGCACTGTAATTGTTTCAGGAAAATGTACATTTTCTCAAACTTTCAAAGTGTGGTAAAATGCATATCCTAACTTAAAAGAAAAATCAGTCTGGCAGAATTTTTGCGTAGTTCAGAACTAGGGCCCTTGTACTTTGGAAAGGTCCTCAGATGGTTCTAGCAATGAGCGAAGAAACCATGCTGCACAGCTCTGGGAGGAAGGGTCCCTGCGTTTCCTGTGTTAGAGTCGGGAGTGGTGTTTCTAAGAGAAGCAGAGATGATAAATTTGGGAACTATTCTCTAAAAAAATACAGATGTCCTGCTTTAGAGATAGAAACGTGATTGTCATGTTAATACACCATCACCTTTAGGTGGGAATTACTCCTGCTACTAAAGTTTTATAAGCCTGAGATTTTCTTTTTGACACACTAGTTTGGGAAATATATTTAGATGTGCATCTTTTCAGTGAGTGGGCTAAAAATGAGCCAGGGGCTTGTAATGCTTTCCATTCTTCCCTTCAAATAAAGAATCTTCTGCAGCTGTGTGAACTGCCTGCCCCAGTTGAGTGTCAGTGACTGTGGGGAATGCCTCTGGCCTTGTGTTCCTCTCCTACGTCCTTGGATACTCTTGATCTCTGATAGGCTGAAAACCCTAGAATAAATATCATAACCTGTGGAATAATCTTAAGTGGGAATTCCCTGGCTGTAAATGCCATTCTGCAGTAATTCTTTTGGACCTGGCCTCTGCCTGGGACGTAGGCTGACTTTTAGCGATAAAAGCACTGTGTTGCTTGGAGAAGTGGCCATTAACTTGGAGGCAAAAACAAGCAAACAAACAATCAAAACCCAAAGAACTTGAATGAGAACTGCAGTGAGGGGCCTGGCTGGCTCCATCAGTGGAGCATGTGACTCTTGATCTTAGGGTCACGAGTTCAAGCCCCACAGTGGGTGCAGAGATTACTTAAAATGAATAAATAAAAAGAAATGCAGTGCAGTTTTAGGATACTATATGGCTTAACTGTGAACAGTATTTACATTATTGTATCAATAATGTAAACTCCAATATGGACTTCACTAGAAATGCGTATTCTCCTGGGACCGCGCTGGGGGAATCTCAGAGGGTGGTGAGGGACCTCAAGAGATCTCGTAGGCAGTCACTGAAGTGAAAACAGATGGAAAGTCCAGAAAGAATTGACAGTAATTGTCTCTGATGTTGGGACCAGGGCTGGAAAGGTTGGAGCAACGATCTGTTGGTTTTTGTTAATAAGCTTAACACATCTGCGTTATTTTGACAGGAATAGAGTGAAAGGTGGCACAGAAATGTACAAGGGCCCAGTGACTTGGGTCTGTCATCACAGGTTTCTCCGTGAGCTGCCGAGCCCTGAAACACCTTCCCTCAGCTGCCGTTCACAGACACGCTCTGATTACAATAACATGGGCATCTCCTTGCCTTGTGGACCCAATAGATTGCTTAGCAGATTACATTATGGCACATGCCCTTATTTTTTGACACATATTGTATGTTTTAAATTTAATGTATATCCCAGCCGAGTTTATTTATTAGGTATTATAAAAAGAACCGACTCTACCTACTTTATTATTGAAAACATCCTTGTGGATACACTGAATTTGTGGCCTTCACCCCTGCAACGATATTCTTGCTACCCCTCCGAAACTTCGGCAGCTAGTGGTTTGTCTATCAGCATAAGAGAGTCAGTACTGTGCCCTAAAAATCTAATCTATTATGTTCTAGTTGGTATCTCCATGACTGCTTGTACTGAGTACTGCTGTGGGTTTCTTCTGTTTATCTCTTGCAATAGTCTTTTTTTTTTTTTTTANCTGAAGTCGGACACTTAACTGACTGAGCCACCCAGGCGCCCCTCTTGCAATATTCTTTAAAAAATTTTTTTTGAGTTTACTCATTTTTGAGAGACCAAGAGAGAGCATGAGCGGGGGAGGGGCAGAGAGAGAGGGAGACACCGAATCTGAGGCAGGCTCCAGGCTCTGAGCTGTCAGGCGACTGAGTTCCCTAGGCGCATCTCCTGCAACATTGTTATGTCAGTGATCTGTCCAGAGGGAGGCTTCGGGTTCTGACAGAAGTGGGATTGGTTCACTTGTCAAGTGGGCTTTTTCCTTTTTTTATAGTCCATTTAGGAAATAGGGGGAGAGATTTCTGGAAGAATCTTAGTGGTTTATTGCTACTGCTGGGAGGAACAAAGATTAGCGTACACCCTCTGTCATTTAGTTCTGCCTCTAATTGGAACCCAGCCAATCTATTAGCCAGTCCAAGGAAAGTCCTAATTTGAAATTTCCAAATAGTTATTATTATAGCTCACATTTATCGAGTGTTCATATGCTCCAGGCATTTTTAAAAGAGCTTTTAAGGCATTACTTCATTTAATCTTACCCACAGTGCTATGAAATTATTATGTAGAAAATGGGGCTGAGTATTTTTATTTGGGGAAAGTTAACTTTTATGGCAAGACTGTTGTTTAGGTCCAGATGGATACTTGGAGACCTTTGCTTGCTCTCTTATACGAATGTGTGGAAGTTAAAAGCAAACTGTATGTTTCAGAACCACATACATTGGGCCTCTGTAGATTTTAATATAATCATGATTCCACAGCCAGCATTGGAAGTCCTAGCATGAAAGAAGGAGATTTTTAATTTAACTGCATAAATGCTGAGACATTCTATACATTCTTAGACAAGGAGACTAAAAGACCTGGATGTTTCCCACTGATTTTCAAATTTAAGACAATGTTAATAGGACTGAGAAGGATAGGCCTTGGCAGAAGGGTTAAATTTAACAGTGATTCTAAAACGTACCCAGAAGAAGCTAAGTGTCTGAGAATCTTCTAGAAAAACTCAAAAGAGAAGAGGAATAAGGATGGATGCACCCTACTAGATAATTTCTTTCAGACATCAAAGCATACTGGTGCTACCCTAGACAAACAGGTCCACGAACCAAAGCATTGTGGGATTTCAGAAACAGTTAACATGTAAAGATGGTATCTTCGGCTAGTAAGGAACTGTGATGTGGCTCACTACTGCATGCCCAAACCCAAGATGAATTTCATATGAGCTAAGGATTTTGTTGTAAAAACAAGTAATTCTGTGATCTTGTGAGAAGGGGCTAAGCGGGATGTCAGAGGCAGAGCACATGCAGAAAGTCCACCACTAGACTCTCTATGTAATAAGTTAAAAGCCATATTACATAACTTTAACAAAGTTAACATATTACAGTTTTAAATGAAACTTTAAAAATCAAAGGCAGTTAAGCCATAATAAAAGTTCAAAATACATGTGGCCAACATCTGTGATGTTCAACATCACTATTTTTAATAGAGAAAAGAACTCTACAGATGAGGATGGAATATTAACTGTCGGGGAGAAAACCCTTCAGAGAACACATGCAGCATTCGAGTATGCTCCCCAGGCCAGGAGGCAAGCTGTCCTGTGATGGACAGTTAAAACCGGCAGTGCTGAAAGGAAGTTGTCTGTCCCTGGGCTCCTGGGAAGCCCAGACACTATTCCTGAACACAGTTTGGAGCCATGTGTCCAGAATCTTAAGATATGTGTACCTTTCCTCCCAGCAGATCTGCCAGTAGTGACCCTTAGGAAGCAGCAGGAAAGGGCTCAAAAATAAATGAAGCAAACTTTCTCAGAGCCGTTACTGTGGCCGGCCACTGCATCTCTAAAATGATAATATATTAACTCGTATCCAGATAGTTTGATACAGTGACTCAGTCACTAAAGTGGTACGCCTGGTTACTTGGGAAATTCATTTATTTGTGGCACTTCCCTCACGAACAGTGAGTGCACGATGAAATGAGCCGTAGTGTCGAGTGGTAATGGTGACCCTGCTCGGTTATTCTCACGTCCCTGAGGCTGGGAGGCCCCTGAGGCTGGGAGGCCCCTGAGGCTGGGAGGCCCCTGAGGCTGGGAGGCCCCTGAGGCTGGGAGGCGGGCCGGCCTGTGCATCAGAACGAAGGCGGGTAGGCTCACCTGCAGGAGCGGGTTTCCGGGAGGAGCGGCCACTGCCGCGGGGTTCTCATGGCCTGTGTCTGGGCTTTCAGGCAGCTGCAAGAGCAGCAGCGGCAGAAGGAGCTGGAGCGGGAGCGCGCCGAGCGGGAGCGGGCGGAGCGCGCCGAGCGGGAGCGGCTGGAGCAGGAGCAGCTGGAGCGCGAGCGGCTGGANGGGGCGCGGAGAAACAGGCCGCACTGGCCGCTGTACTGCCTTCTTCCTCCGCTCGGTGTTACCGCACTTGGCACCACCGGGAGACTTGGGCAAGTCCGGCTTTCCAAGGCTTCTCACTCCCTGTAACTGGCCATAAAGTACAAGTGTGTTTTATGGGAAGTGTTTCCATTGGATGAACTTGGAATATAGTCCCTTTTTGAGGTCGCTTGAATTGTCCTAAATCCGGTCCTATTCAAGAACTTTGCTTGATTGTGCTCTCAAGTGTTTGAAGGAGGAATTCAGGGTAGTAGCCGAAAAGTATCCTCTCTAAAACTATTGACATGTAGTCTATCTAGTATCGCAAAAAACCAGTGAACATTTCTAAATCTGATGGAATTTATTGAAAGATATAAGCGTTAAAAAAACAAAGTTTGAGACGTTTATTAAAATTGGCATTTATTGTAATAGGATTTAAGAATTATTCCTATTCCATATGACCTGTATCAAAGGTCTCAGTAGCCGATTGGTTGTTGTTTGAGATAATTTACCTGTTCTTAACTGCCTAATTATTTTCTGGGGCTGTAGCCAACAAAACAAGACTTATCCACAAATAGGCACCGAACCAGGGCTCCTCCTAGCCCTTTACAAAACTTTTTGCTAGTTTTGCTATTTGTAAAAAGCAAGCAGACTTATTCTTCTGCTTGTGGTCCTGTTCATGCAATTTGAATGTCCTTTTAGTGGACTAAATAGTGAGACCTGAGAGAGAATCCTTCTCTTGCAAAAGCCGAGCTAAGCAGGTTCGGTACCAGGCTACTCCCCAGGTAAAGAGAAAACTTGTGTCTTCCCCTCCTGGGTCTCAGGATGCATGTACAAGGGAGCGCGTTCTCGGGGACTAACTGTGGTCTACATGTGTGCATTTTGTCCGAATGCTGGTTCTGTGGCTTCACTCGCTCCCTTTTTCTCTCTCCTTTTCTGTCCCGTCTTTGCTGCTGCTCCCCACCTTCCGTGCAGCTCCGCCCTCCGACAGCTCCCCGTATAGCGCGCCACTTCCTGCGTATGCCAGTTGCCAGCCTCCTCCGGCACCTCCTCCATCCTATGCTAAAGTCATCTCAGCTCCAGTGTCAGACGCCAGTCCTGACTATGCTGTGGTGACCGCTTTGCCACCTACTTGCACGCCCCCCACACCGCCTCTTCGGCACTCAGCGACACGTTTTGCAGCATCCGTAGGCTCAGCCTTCCACCCTGTTCTTCCCCATTACGCTACAGTTCCTCGTCCTCTGAACAAAAACTCTCGGCCTTCTTCTCCCGTGAACACACCCTCTCCTCAGCCTCCAGCCGCGAAGCCCTGTGCCTGGTCTACTTGCACTGTGTCGCCCCTCCCTCCATCTCCTCCGGTCATGATTAGCAGCCCCCCCGGCAAAGCCACCGGCCCGAGGCCTGTCCTCCCTGTCTGTGTTTCTTCTCCTGTGCCCCCAATGCCTCCGTCACCAACAGCACCCAATGGGCCGCTTGACTCTGTCACGTGTCCAGTGTCTCCGCCGCCTACCTCAGGGCCAGCAGCGCCGCCGCCGCCGCCGCCTTCCCTCGCACCGCGCGCGCACTGTGGATCTCAAGCCTCTCCTCCTGCAAGCACCCCCATTGCCTCAACTCCCTCCTCCAAGCCTAGTGTTCTCCCTTCTCCCTCTGCAGCTGCCCCCGCCCCTGCGGAGACTCCTCTAAACTCTGTGCTGGGGGACTCCTCTGCTTCTGAGCCGGGCTTGCAGGCAGCCTCCCAGCCGGCCGGGACTCCAGCCCCACAGGGTAAGGCTCCCGTCGTTGCTACTAACAACTGGCCCTGGAAAAGCTGTGCGCCAGTGGCTGTCACCGCCTGGAAGGACGGGGAGGGCGGTTTCCAGAGGCGGACGGCCTCGCGCCACTGCCACACTTCCTGTAGCTCAAACAGGTGGCAGATGAGTGCGGTGCCTTTCTGCTGGGTCGATCGCGTTTGGAGGATCGGTATGAGGAAGTGCCCTATAGATCTGGATTTTGGTGTTTTCCACGGGATCACAGCTGGAGGGCTTTCCCAGAATTCGACGGCCTCCATAACGCAGTTCTTTTAAGTTTCACTAGGAAATTGTTACTTACACGTTTATCTACACAAATATATGATCTGCCTTGTTTTCCTTTAATGTGTGGGAAATTTGGAGAATATTATTTGGTCCCCAGCTATGGTCATTAGGGGTACCGTCCCAGAGCCTCCTCTGGGGCAGTTCCGACCGTGGGCCCTATTTCATTTCGGCTTCTCCTGTGTTAGTAGGTGTCCCACGTTGGACTTCTTGGGGTGGGGCCCCCTGAATCCTGTGGGGCAGCCTGACCTTGCACAGGGGGTGGGGAGCATGGCAGGCCTGGTGTGTGCCCCAGTGGGTTCCGTGGTCCACAGTGACAAGCATGGTGGGCTGAAGGGGTGGTGGGAAGGGAATAAGCATCGTCTACCCTTATCCCTCCCACTCCCTCCCCTTCCTAGCCTTGCTGCCATGGTAACGGGAGGGAGGAGGCCATCTTGTAAGGATGGGTTGTTTGTAGGTAGGGAAGGACCTGGTTCCAGACCTAATAAGTAAGAAGAGGCTTAGCAACCCTTTTTTTCAAAAAGAGGATTTAGCAGGAAGTAAAGGAAGGAGTATGACAACAAATTTGTATTCATAAAGAAACAGTGTTACAGTCTGGATTTAAATTGAACACCTCCTTAAAAAAATCTTGGTTCTTAAGTAGTAAGACTTGTTATTGCTGTGTAGATTTTTCCGTTGACTTCTCAAATTTGCTTCAACACCGAGCCAGAGTTCTAGTACGTGGGGATGTGTGTGGTGGGATAGCAGTGCGGGCCAGGGAGGCACAGGAGTCTGACCAGGTCAGATTCCCCCCACCCCAGGAAGAGCCCCGGCCCCTGCTCTCTGTTCTTCAGAAAGTCAGCGCCCGTTGTGCAAATAGCATTTTATTTGTCCTGACATTCTTCTAGAAGGGAGGGAGTGCCCTCTAGGTCATTCTTCTGATAGGAAACAAGTTCTTGTTCACTCTCTCTGGGGTTTTACTAGATACGGAGACAGTTTTCTCTTACCCTGTCTTCTACACTAAAGAACCTCTGTCGTTTAATTACTTCAAGTTGTTTTGAGGTGGTGCTTTCTTCTAGTAGATTCCTTCATTTCAGTGAGTGTGTGAACATTGGATTTAAGACTGGACCGTGTGTAAGATACTGGAATGGGAACCTGCGCCCCCTGCAGTCTCAGGCCAGACAGCAGCCAACACACAGCAGTGTCCCCACCACCACACACTTAACTGTCACCGCGTCTAGGGGTGCACGCAGCTGGCCTTGGGTCAGTTTCTGGAGACAGTATAAGTGCCCTCAGCACACTAGCTCGTCTCCAGGGACACTGCCCCAGCGCAGGTTTTATAAGCAATTACTGTATTTGCCAAATCCCAGAAACACCCAGAAATCTAAAGAAAAAAGTCCTATATTTTTTGCCTTTAAATGTTAGTGTCTTTTTCACCCAGATCCAGACTTTAACTGTGCTAAATGGACCCATGAATAGCAGCGAATGTCGGAGGCGGCGGCGGCGGCCCGCACCGCCTCCCAAAGNCCTCCCCCTCCGCCCCCTGCGCCCCCGCTCCCTGCCTCTGGATTTTTTGCGGGACCCGTATCTGAAGACAATCGCCCTTTGACTGGACTTGCCGCTGCCATTGCCGGAGCAAAGCTGAGGAAAGTGTCCCGGGTAAATGCGTGTCCCAGTGTCCCGTTTTCTGTGTGTGTCTTGTCCTTTCTCCGCGACTCAGTACTGACTTCCCTGCCTTCTACTTTTATGAACTTCGCTGAGTGAAAACTTTTAGATAATTTATGCTCCAGAACAGTGGAGAGAGTTCAGTTCCCGTGAACCCATCGCCCAGACTCACCGCTTACAGCATTTGCTTTGTTTTTCTGTGTGTTTGTTTCCTTCTGCGTGAACACACTCTCCCTTGTTGTCAGACACACGATGCCCCGCTTTGCCTAAATGCTGGAGCGAACAGGGACAGTCACCTGCGTGTCCACTGTAGAATGACCAAAGTCAGGAAGCCGAGCTGATGGCCTGCTAAATCTACAGATCTAGTCACATTTCACCTGTGGTCCACAGCGTCCTTTACGGCAGTTTTCTTTCCTAGCCCGAGACCCCGGAGTCCCTCTGGGTACTGTCTCAGGTGTGCTGTGACCTGTCACGGTCCCTCGGTGTTTCTTACATGACGTTGACATTGTTGACGCTTGTAAAACACCTATTTTGGGGGCTCATCGTTCAGTTTGCTTTCCCTGATAGGTTTCCTCATTGTATACTGCATGTTTTTGGACAGGTTACACTTTTATTCCCTGCCAAAGTGTGTGTCCCTGTCAGTGTGTCGAACAGGGAGACGTGTCTTATCCTGTTACTGTGTTTATCCCATTTTATCCTGTTACTGTTGATGTTAACTTTGATGAAACTTCCACTGATTAATATAAAGTCTGTGCCATTCACTCCATTGGTTCTTAGAAAGATTTTACAAACAATATTTAGATGGTTTTATTGAAATTAATGTTTCCTTCTGTTTTGAATGTAACACACTCAGGGTTATCTGACATAGGGGGTTCATTCACTGTGTGTTTGTATTCTCGTTAAGATGGAGGACTCCTCTTTCCCAAGCGGAGGGAGCACCATCAGTGTGAACCCTGCCTTGTCCAAATCAGATACGGGTCGCGGAAATGGACCCCTCCCATTAGGGGGCAGTGGTCTGATGGAGGAAATGAGTGCCCTGCTGGCCAGGAGGTAAGCAAGAAATTATGTGAATGTGGTCACGATTGAGAGGATTGTGTTCATTTCATTCAAATATAATTTAGCTGGACACGGTTCTTCCCTTTTGAAGAAGTACTTGTTATACTAAGAGATGAATTTTTAAACAATCTGATTTACCTTCTTTCTAGGAGAAGAATTGCTGAAAAGGGATCAACAATAGAAACTGAACAAAAAGAGGACAAACACGTGAGTTCACAGAGAGTCTGGGGGTGCTGTGATCGCCAGGCAGAGCGCGAACGTTCTGGAGACGCTGTTGGAGATTAGCTGGAACTTATCATTACTTGTTTCAACTCTTCACACACTACAGATGGCTTGTTTTGAGCATCACGTATAAATGCTTAATAGCATTTTTCATAAGACAGGTTGCGTTTGTGGGGAAAGAACTGAATTCTAACTGTAGAGTAAGTGCTGTGCCTTAGAGGAGAGAATGACCTTTCACTTGATTTTTAAAATCTCTTAGGGTCTCAGTTACCTGCTGTTGAAAACGAAGGAATTAGACTGAATTCTGGTTTTGAACAGTTTCCCCATGGCTCTGGGCTGTGCCCCCTCCCCCCTCCGCCTGTCAGCCGGGCTTCATCTGCCCAGCACGCCGCTGTCCGGCTGAGCAGTACAGGTGTTCCCCACCTCCCCCGCAGTCCCACCAAGTTTGGTCTCCCGTGCCATTTCCCCGACACGTCTGGGACATCTGGCTTCATCTCGGCTGGTGGAGCTCAGGGAGGGCACTCGAGGATGGGACCTGGGGGGGTGGGTTGGCAGTCCACGCTGGAGTGGAGGGGGTGGGAGGCTGACGAAAGACGTGGTGGGGAGCATAGTAGGGGTACAGAATGTGGAGGAGAGTGTGACGCTGAGTCTGCCCCAGGTTTCTCGTGGGTGCCGTGTGGTTAATACGTGTTTCTGTGTGTTTAGGAGGATACTGAGCCCGCAACTGCTAAGGCCTCGTTGACAAGCACGCCCGGTAAGCCCCGGAGATGTATTTCAACCTTTGTCATCCTTCTCAAAATAACAACGCCCCTCAACTAAAAATTCCCCTTTTACCCATGCTTGGACCAAGTACCTGCTTGGCCACAAAAACGTTAAAAGATTTTTGTTCACACTCAGAAGCAATGGCTTGTTTTTCCTCCGCCTCTGTGATATTTCGGAGATCTGTTAAAATCCGAAGATTTTTTTCTGATGATTCTTTCTTTGAAAATCATAATTTTTAACACATTCCATGTGTATTACTGTTAATGATTTGAGGTTATTTGCTAAAGCAAGGAAGTATACATTATCAGATGAAAGGGAAGTACCTTTAATCATTGATTCTTGAAGGTAAGATTAAGTGGGAGGCGCCTGGGTGGCTCCGTTGGTTAAGCATTCGACTTCGGTTCAGGTCACAATCTCACGGTTCATGGGTTTGAGCCCTGCGTCAGGCTCTGTGCTGACAGCTCAGAGCCTAGAACTTGCTTCCAGTTCTGTGTCTCCCTCTCTCTCTGCCCCTTCCCTGCTCATGCTCTGTTTCTCTCTGTGTGTCTCTTTCTCTCTCAAAAATAAACATTAAAAAACATGATTGAAAAAATGTAAGTGAACATGTAGTTAGCGCTGGTGTCCATCTCAAAATGTTCTCAAATGGAGAGCATTGTCATTTTAACCTTGCATTTGGGCAATACTGATTATCAAGGAAGTAAAGCTTCTAATTTGTAAGGTATAAGGAAAATCTCATTGAAGTATTGTTGAGTTCAGTGCAGTTTCTGATGTTGAGAACTCTTGGGCAGAGAGGATCTTGTGTGGAATATGAATAAAGCACCTGTCAGTGCTGGCGCTCCATGTGCCCATGCCCAGCCCTTGTGGCTCTCCTGTTTCACATGCCAGGTCCTCTTGTTTGACTAAAAGACAAAGCCCTGGACTATCTGTTCAGCTTTGTATCTCATTTGGAATAAAGTAACATGGATACATTTGATGATTTCAGTGAATTAATATCTTGAATGGCCCGTAAGTAATCACTGTAGAGAAATGTCCACAGGAATTCCTACTCATTTTGATTTGGAGACTACCAGTGACCTCTAGAATTCCACTATTTAGAAATCCTAAAAAGTTTCCATTTTTGTGATTGTAACCCATTCTCAAAAAAACCCAACCACACAGTCTCATGTTCTCATTATTGAATGGTGACTATTCACTACTTTGATAGCTGCATTGTAATTAATACCGTGACTTTGCGAATTGTTTTTTCTTTAAATAGGACTCAGATCACTTTGACATTACCTTCATTAAAACTTCTCTGGTTTGTGAACCACTTATTGTAATAGCTTTATCTTTCTTCCGTAAGCCAAAATCAATGTGTGTTGTTACCAAGAGCGTAGATACTTCAGAGCTCCACTACAAGTGAGGGTCACAGAGCTGTTCACAAGGTGAAAAGAGCTATGAATCTGCCCTCCCCCCCCAGCCCCAATGGGAGGGGACAGCTGTCTGTATTTTTATACAGACATGCTCATAATTTCATTTGCACGCTCCCTTAGGTGCGTCCACAGGCCCCAAGCCAAGAATTCCTCTGGTACGGAGCCTGCTCGTTAGACAGACTGTTAGCCCCTGGCGTGTGGACGTGCAGGGTTTTAGATTTCACGGTCTGCAGTTTTCCTAGGGGGGCTGGTCACACTTGCTTATTAATTTCTTCTTGTTTTAAAGTCTGAAGTTATATAAATTAGGATCCTTATAGATGTTATTAAAAATTTTTTCTTTAATATCTGTTTATTTTTGACAGAGAGGCAGAGCATGAGCAGGGGAGGGGCAGAGAGAGAGGGAAACATAGAATCTGAAGCAGGATCCAGGCTCCTAGCTGTCAGCACAGAGCCCAACCCCGGGGCTCGAACCCACGGACTATGAGATCATGACCTGAGCTGAAGTCGGACGCTCAACTGACTGAGCCACCCAGGCGCCCAGAATCCTTATACATTTTAATTAAAGTTCAGAATTGAAATGAAAAAATTTTTATATTACTACCTACACATGCATAATGATACATAGTCTTTTGTTATTTGTTTTACAATAACTCTGGGAGCACATAGCATATTTAATAACTCATGTTCCGTATTTTTAAAGAACCAACAAGAAAACCTTGGGAAAGAACAAATACAATGAATGGCAGCAAGTCACCTGTTATCTCCAGGTACCTTTGTTTTCTAAGTTTCGTATTTATGTGTGTAGCTAAAAAGAAGTGAGCATCTACATTTCCATTGTAGAAAAAGGCAAATGGTGGATTTGAATGTATAAAGGAGCAGATAAGCCCTGTAGCCCTACTGCTATTGGACACTACCGAGCATGTTACATTCTTCCTGGTGATTGTCTGAAATCCACCGTCTGCTAACTGTAGGCCAGGTTGTCTGAAATCTTAAGATCACTTTTATTCCTCCAGATGTTTTTATTTCGAAAAATTCAAAACTTGCAGAAAAGTTGAGAGAAGAGCAAACGCCCAGATGCCCATCGTCCCGATTCCCCAGTTACTAGTTTTGCCACATTGGCTTTGAGCTCTGACCTCCACATCCACACTTGTTCCCTGGACAGTTGGAAGGCTGTCTGCAAGTTTGCTTCAGCCTTCTGCCTTCAGCCTTTTCCCTGAGGAGGTGGGCAGTCTCCTGTGGAACCCTCGCACCACTGTCGCTCTCGAGAAATTTAATACCGAACAATATTACGTAACATAGTCCCATTTCCCCATTAGTCTCAGTGACATCCTTCATTTTGTAAACATGATTGTTGAAAGAAACTTTTATGTTTGAAACTGAAAAGAAGCCAGAGAGAAATTTCATTCATTGTGTAAGAAGGAGCAAAATGAACCCTAACGTTCTGAATTTGTGAATTTGTGATGGATTTCTCTCTCAGTTGAAACTTTAATTATAGTCATCTTAGAAAAAGTGCCCAGAAACAAGCCTGATTAATCTTGTTTCTCCCGGGGCCACGACAGCCTTTCTCAGCGGGGCGTTGCTTTATTGTCATAACTAACGTGATCACATGTCTGGGGCATAGATGAGACTTTCTCTTGGTTTCAGAGACAGTTTAAAGGACTTGGTTTTTTTTCCAGAAAAAAGTATGTAGGGACCAAACAGTTTTTTGCCTTTTCTTTCTGGCCTCTGTGCCTTAGTTTTGCCTCTTAAGAAGCAGACTCGACTCTGATTATAGAAACCTAAAAAAGGAAAAATACGAGGATAGACCCCGTCATGAGTCTGTCCCACGTTAGCCTGATTGTAAATTTGGGTTTGTTTCTCTGGGCTGTCTGTGCTGGCAGAGATGGTGCGGTGGCACAATTATGTGGGTTCCACAAAGAAACAGAGCCTTTTTCAATGTATAGAAGTTTCTGGTTTCTCAGTGACTGAAAGATGAGTGTATTTGATTTTAGGAAAAAAATGCAGGAATTGCTTTTGGTGGCCGTGTTTTCAGCAGAGTGGAACGATTGGTGTTTATCAGACACCTGCGTGGGGTGGCTTCTGCTGCGCCTCCAGGAGGAGTTTGTGTGGGTTTTCTCCACCAGCGCGTCCCAGAGAACAGAACTGTGGTGTCCTGTGTGTCTGCTGAAGGTTGAGGTTCCTTCTCTCTGTGTCTGGCCTGCACCCCCGCCTTAGTGATCAGGGTTTCCTGGTGTGCTTGCCTGGAGCTGATCCCGAGTCCCTGCTGGAAGGGGTGTCTCAGGGGGGATGTGGAGAGGTCCCCAAAGGGAGGATGTTTCTCAGTGTGTTTGGGTTCATCTGAAAAATACTCTTCGAGGAGCACCTGGGGGGGCTCATTCGGTTAAGCACCTGACTTCAGCTCAGCTCGTGATCTAACGCTTTGTGAGCCCCGCATCAGGCTCTGTGCAGTCAGCGCAGACCCCACTTCGAATCCTCTGTCCTCTCTCTGCCCTTCCCCACCTCATTCTCTCTCTCTCAAAAATAAACATTAATGGGCACCTGGAGGGCTCATTCAGTTAAGCATCCAACTTCGGCTCAGGTCATGATCTTGCGGTTCGTGGGTTCAAGCCCTGCTTTGGGCTCTGTGCTGACAGCAGTTTCAGATTCTGTGTCTCCCTCTCTCTTTGATCCTCCACTGCTCATGCTGTCTGTCTGTCTGTCTGTCTCTCTCTCAGAAATAAATAAAACATTAAAAAAAAATTTTTAAATAAAATAAACATTAAAAAATAATAAGATTCTTTGAAAGAGTTTTCAGATTTCTAAAGGAAGTTCAATAAGTGTTCTGAAAGTCACGTTAAAAAAAGGAGTTTTCTATAGAATAACCAAATGCTGGGTCTTGTTATTCGGGGTGTGTCGTAATCACATTCTGCTCTGGGAGATGGAGGGCTCCTTCTTTCCTGAAATGGAAATGCTGGAAACATCGGGGATTCCCTGAACACTCATATGCCTTTTGATAGATTTGATCCAGCCAGTGGTACCTGCCTTAAAGTATCACCAAAAGCAGTTTTAAGCCATAAAAGATTTTGAATGTATGTTTGAAAGACTCAGAGCTGTATTGCTTTTCTGCCTGTTTCCTGCCCTGTTCCTTCTGAGAGCCAGTGTATTGGCCACTTTACGTTTTTATTTAAGTGCACCTCGCCCTTGCAGGGCAGTGAAAGTACCTGTTTCTCCTATGAGTGTCCTTGTCGGAGTTACGTTAGTGGTAAGATGGGTGAACACCTCATAGTACACATGGGATACTGTGTTGTGCTGTGGTTATTAAGGGAAGACATCACATAGTAGAGTAAAACCAGGAATGTTTAAATACTTCAGACTATGACTGGAATATACCTTTGGAAACTTTGTGAGTTCTTCCTGTGTTTTTTAGTAAGAGCTCACAGATCTTCTCTTCAGGGTAGAAAAAAGTTGTTTATGTTTTGTATACTTAAAATGACAGTGATTTTTACTGTGCTTTGATACTTGTGGTACTTCGTGTAGGTAGCTTTTACTATGTGCGTGTGCGGTCTGCACAGGGGTCAGCACATGGTGGTTCCCTTTCTGTGCTCAGTCATCGTCAAGTTAGAGAGGCAGGGACCTCACATGACTGTAGATAGAGCTTGTGTCCAAATACCGTCTTCTGGACAGGAAAGAAAAAGATTGTTTTAAGGTTAATGGAGTCCTTTCATTGTTTCTGCTGTGACTGCAAACCTATAAAACAGTAACATCGTGAGAATTACTTTTTAAAAGTTTTCTATTGTATTTCCCTTTAAATGGTCTTTCCCCCTTCATAGACGGGATTCTCCAAGGAAAAATCAGATTGTTTTTGACAACAGGTCCTATGATTCATTACACAGGTATCACCCTGATGTGACTTTGTGATTTGAGACTTTTAACTGACACGTTCAGGGCAGGGCTGAGCTTTTTCTACCTGGACTGGTAATCACCACGAGGGGGATACTTGGGAAGGTCGAATCTTTCATATTTAGCTTTATTGAGAACACTTTTTTTAAACTCTAAGAGATTGTCCTTAGAATGTTACTCGTACTCACCTCCCTGCCATCACTTTGCAGTTGGCTTCGGGTGAGTGTGTGTGGTGAGCACGTCCGCGGCGCTGCCATAGGCTCTAGGCCCCTGCATCCTCTCCAGGCTCCCTGTAGCTTGTGGGCTTTCTTCTGAGGCTGTTCTCCGTGTACGTGGAGACAAGGCCTTCCAAGGGCAGAGCGGAAGATTTCATACTGTTTGTCAGTGGAACATGGGCCGTTATTGCAGCTGCCATTGTGAAAAATTGATTCTTTGAGGAAAATCTCGGTCTCCTACGTACTTGGCAGTGAATTGAGTGTCTTTAACAATCTGACATCTAACATACCGAACAGATTGTTTTCTAGGATAAGTCCTGTTATACCATTTTTTTTCAAATTAAGAAAGTTAAGAGAAGAACTATGTATTTCTTAGTTAAAAAGTTGACAATTTTTAAGAGTCCTCAGGTGCTCACACAATATTTAGAATTAATTTGGCAGAATAGGGACTTAAATACTGTAGTAGTTATTTCATCAGCAGGTGTCCAGAGGTAACACACAAACCTGTGGGAAACCCTCATTTTGTTATCAATTTTGGTGAAAGTCCATGGGTTAGAAGTAACTGAGAAATGCCCATGTTATTACATGCACCTATTTTTAAAAACTAGCATCAAGTCTGCTGGGAACAGGACCTAGATAGCATACGGGGCGGGCTGCTCTCGGGCACGGAGTCGGGAGTTCTGCAGTCAGACTGTTTTTGGCCAAATCGATATTAGCTAAAATTACTTTCATGCCATTGATGGTTAAAGGATTTAATGTTTTTCAGCCAGTTAAATCTGCATAAAATGTTTATATTACAAGTGTGAAATCGTTTTTCCTGCTTTTTTGAGGTGGTTTAATCATTGTAACCAAAACACTTAGAAAATTTGCTAAGTACGTAAGAGAGAAAAATAGCATTTAGTAAGATTCTCTTATTCTTCTCCATTGTTGTTATTCTTCTCCATTATCTTGCTGCTTTCCCATGTAGCGCCCCCCGCCCCCAGAAGGTTGATAAACCTTTTTTTAAAAAGTGGTGATTACTTCTTTCCTTCAGTATGAAAAGTTCCCCCCTTTAGTTAATTATCATGGGGGTGGGGTGGGGAGGCGGTGATGGTGCTGGTGGTGCTGGTGGGCATGGTGGTGGGTTGCATGTTAGCATGAATTAAAATTTCTTAATTGCATGTTTCCTCAATCGGTTTTTATGTAATAATAATGTTTTGTATTGTTTAATAAATACGGATATATTCATAACATACCACCTGGTTGGTTAATTAGCAGACTGCAGGTGCTCATGTGACTATCAGGGGATGTTCATTATAGAACTTAGGCGGAAAGAATTTGCTGGTTGTGCCACTTTAATGTAAAGAGTAAAAGAAAAGCAGAGTAATTGATAGTGAGACTCGGGCGAGCAGGAGCAGATACATGGGGAGAGGAAATGCGCACAGTGGGTCTGCCGACCATGAAGGCTTCTCCCTAGTTCAGACTCTGCACGGGGGCCCTGCCTGACCTGCCACGGGTCTGCGCATCCCCTCAGCGAAGTGAAAAGGGTCCCCTCCCATAGGAAAGGAGCCGTGTCCTGTAACTCTCCTTACCTCCTTCCCCGTGCCCAGCTCAGTGCTTATTGAGAGGAGTACCCTGAAAGGTATTCTGTTACGTCTAATGTGACGTTTAATGAAATTGCATTGGTCAGCTTGTTCCCTTAAGCAGTCCCATATTTGATATTACAGCAAATTAACTCAATAGTTCATCTTCACAAACGGTGTCTCTGGGTTTGGAGTGTAATCCTTGTAAGAGTTAATGAAATCGTAACTTTGCAAAGTTATGTGTACGGAGTCCTGGTTCCGATTTGTGACGTTGGCCCTCTGCGAACTTGACCATATGTGACTTGACTAGTTTTCATCTGCATTGATTGGTAACGCTCAGAGCGTGGCCGCTTTACCAGGCTAACCAGTACCCGGAGGAGTGCCCGGTGAGACCCCAGTTATTGCTCTGGGCTTCTCTCTGGTGGCCAGGACTGCTTTGCTTGATATTGAAACTTCTGTTGTAAGCACCCCTGCTTTCTAAGACTGACTTCTGCACGTAGAGTTTTTAGTAGAGCCTAACCTTCTGGAAATGTAGTCATAATTGGCAGTCTGCTTCTGTGTGGCATTTCCATTTAAAAAAAACAAAACAAAGGAAGTTTATGGAAGTAGTTAGCTGGAAACACACCATTCCAACGACACCTCCATGAAAACGTCGTCTGGAAAATGTGTTTTCACCATCAGCTAAGGCACAGAGTCTGCAAACTGATGCATACTGATGGTGGGTTTGCCAGATGCACAGGGGGCACCGTACGGTTCCAGGAGAACGAGACCAAGCTGCTCAGGCCTGGGCGTCGTGGCCCTCCTGCCGTGTCCCAGTCACCATGCCGCATGTGGCCTCGCTCTGGCCCTGCCTGGAGGACGTACTCCTCTGCCCTTGACTGAAGGCATGGCCATGCCATCGCTGTCAGGTCTCTGTGCAGAGCGCTACGGGTGCTGAGCCAAGTGGAGATGCCTCCTGCTTCGTGTTCTAATCCGTCCTGCAACGTGACAATTAACTTGTTAACACCGTGTGCTTTAAGAGAAGGACTTCAGTCTGGTTTAGTGTTGGGTTGGTGAATTTGCAATTTTTTGTGAACTGCTTAATCATCCCCAGTGTCGTTTACCTGTCCTGGAAATTCCGTTTGTACAGACCAAAATCCGCACCTTCGTCACAGCCCAGTGCCAACGGCGTCCAGACAGAGGGGCTAGACTACGACAGACTGAAGCAGGTAGGCCCGCTCGCCAGCCGCTGCCTCCGGTGAACTTGTTTCTTTTTAGAAACGTCTCGCGTGCATGTGCTTGACAGGTCATGAATGTACATAAAAAGAATGTAGAGTTAAGGGGCGCCTGGGTGGCTCAGTCGGTTGAGAGTCTGACTCTTGATCTCGGTTCAGGCCATGATCTCACAGTTTGTGAATTCAAGTCCTGCATCGGGCTCCACGCTGATAGCACTGAGCCTGCTTGGGATTCTCTCTCTTTCCCTCTCTCTGCCCCTCTCCAGGTGGCACACTCTCTCTCTCTTTCCCTTTTTCAAATGAATAAATGTTTAAAAAAATAATATAGAGCTTAGATATTATTATCAAATGAAATAGCGGCATTAGTACTGTATTATTTTTTTCAAACCTTAATTTTTTTTTTTAAACCTTAATTTTTTTTTTGTTCAGTGCATTAATGTAAAGTTCCAGTACTGGCTTACTGGTGCAGTATAAACTTTAAACATAAGTGCATGGTGTGTAATTGTAAAGGGAAATGGGCTGGCACTTGTTACTGAATCCTGGCAAAAATGGACCCAACAAACCTAGCCTTGTCCAGAATGTGAGGGAAATGGCACTTTCATAGAATTCCGTTTTATAGGAAGCAGTTTGGGAAAACAAATCAAAATTAATCTCTTACCTTTGAACCCAGAAATTTCACTTCCAGGATTTTATGCTAAGAAAATATTGTAGTAAAAGTATACAGATAGACAATGTGGGGGAGCACCAGCGGCCATTAAGGAGTCACAGTTGAGAGGCTTTAATACTGAACTGTGAATCGTCGCCCGTGCTGGTGACACGGCGACCAACCAGCGCCAGCAGTTCTCTCACCTTCATGAAAAAGATAAAGGTCTTGTCCATATTTTGGATACACTGCACACAGATGTACATTGAACACAGACTGCATCGTACACAGATGTACTTTGTACACGGACTTGCATCATACATGGACACGCATGTCATACATGGACGTGCGTTGTACACGGATGTTCTTTTTACATGGAAGTACTTTGTATGCGGATGTAACTTTTTACACAGATAAACTTTGTATACAGACGTGCGTTGTACACAGATGTGCATCATACATGGACATACTTTGTACACAGATGTGCTCAGAAGCAGGAAAGGAGGAGTGACACATGAGGAGATTGTGGACTTCCAAAGATTTTACTCATAGAGATGGTGGAGTACATTTTTAAAAAATTGGTGGTGTTACAAAAATTGGAAGGGCAAGGCTGGCCAGAGCAGCTGAGCCCAGAGGAGCCGCAGCGAGAGCACCCCCGTGGTCCTCCTGCCCCACATGCCCTGGGGAGGGGGGGCCGCCCTTGACAGCAGTGACCACACCGGGTCCTGTGGTGGCCTCATACTGACCCCTGGTGGATGTGCAGGCGGGGCGCCGGCCAGGCTCGTGGTGCAGCGCTGTCTGGGGATCCTCGCGGGAGCCTGCCTGACAGCGTGTGCACTCCAGCCATGCACTTCGGAGGGCCTGGGAAGTCACACTGCTCTGTCAGCAGTTCAAGTTGGGGTCAGGACCCAGATCTTTCTTCAAAGCATGTTCTCCCCATGGCGTCACTCGTCTTTTTAAATGCTAGTGAATGTTGTGGCCCAAAAGGGACAGATAATGTTGCAGTGATAGGAGTTCAAAATTAAATATGAATTAAGGAGAAATACTAACAGTCATTTCATATAAACCTAATTTTTATAAACTGCAAAGCTATTTGAAAAGTTAAATTGAGTTATGTAGCTTGAAAAGGAAGCTTAAGGTCATCGATAATCAAGCCCCTATTTTCTATGTATTAAACATGGCTTTCTTTTCTTGAAAAACCCTTTAAAATAGAGTGCTTGCGCACGCCTGGAAACATGGTGCGTTTCGGCCATCTGAAGTAGTGGAGAAGGAGCGAGGAGAGGTTGAATTTTAGCCCTGATTTTCATACTGATTTGAATAAGGACATCTGTTAGGCTGTTCTGTTTCGTGCTGTGCTTGCTCCTTATTGTAAAGTGGGGGAGTTACTGATAGTTTCAACCTTATTTTAAACCTGAAAAGCTTTTTAAGAAAATGGACCTTAAACAGAGCAGTTTAATGTTACTGAGGTGCGCGGTGTTAAAGAAGGCTGCAAGTTGGAAACTAGCCCATCCTGAGGATAGCTTTTACTTTTCAAATTGCATCACCTTGTCAACCTTTTAGGTGTCGCCAGACGCCGTTCTTGGTAATTTTTTAAGGCAGTGGGGGTGTCCATTATTTCAGAGTAGACTTAGAAATGGAAATTTGGCAAAATCTTTAAGGGTGGAATGTTTTTCCTGGAGGAGGGAGCACCCAGAGGGGCACCGTTAGATGGTAATGACGGGTCACGTGAGCACCCGGGCACCTCGAGCAGCCCAGCCGCGTGAAGTAAGTGCAGAGAGGTGGCGGAATCTGTCTCTGCATGTCTGATATAACCTCATGGAATAAAATGATACCTCAGTGTGTAACCAGTATTTAAAAATTACTAAAGAGCTATCACACAGTATTTTCGTCACATGGAATCTTTGAACTCTGGAGTCTGTTTTACACGGCGATGCACCCCAGTCCAGCCTGGCCGCGTCTCTGGTGCTCATGGCTGCGTGTGGCTGGTGCCTGCCATTTGGGACCGTGCGGGTCCAGCAGGGCCCCGTCCACCCTGGCATCCACCCGTTGGGGCAGCCCCTGAGGGCCCTCCACAGGGGTCCCGGGTTCCGTGGCACATAGTTTGGCAGCTGTGGTGGGATCCCTGCGGAGTCCTGTGCGTCAGACCGGCTCACGGCTCGGCCAGGGTCTGCTCGTCTGGTGTACTTTTCCTGTTCCTTAAAGTTTCGTTCCGCGCCACCTCTCAGACTGCTCCCAGAAGAAAAGGTTAAGAGCAGAGCTGCTATTTTTTCTAGAAAATTACCTGAATCCTACCTTTCTCTGGATGGCAGAATTAGTTTTAGTTTTAGAAAGTGTTCTGGCATTTCAGGCTTCGCCAGGCTAGAATCAGCAGAGACTGGGAAGACTGTTAAAACATGATTTGCCAAGCGAGGCTACTGTGAAACCTGAGTGGTCTGCAAACAAAACCATACACCAAACTTCATATATTCTTAGAATTTTATACAAGCAAGAGTATTTGCAGCAGTAACTCTTTTCTGTATTTCTGTTTTTCTCTAATATTTTAGGACATTTTAGATGAAATGAGAAAAGAATTAACAAAGCTAAAAGAAGAGCTCATCGATGGTGAGTATATAAACAGATTTGCTGCCCCTGTTTGAGGATACCCATCTTTAAGGAAATGCACATAAAGAAATAACCAGTTTATTACTTGGGAGCATAAAACAATTAGTTTTGCATAGTATACTGTCCTTCGCGTGGCTTGGGGTGCGGGAGGAGCCCTCTCCTTACAGTGGAAGCTGTTTGTAAAAACTGGGGTAAAGAAGTCCCTACATCTCAGGTGCGAGGTCCAGGGGAGGTGGCCCGTCCCACACCTGTCCTCTCGTCCCACCTGCCGCCCCTCGTTCTGAGCCCACAGTGTCCATTTTCTTTCATGTTGTACACAAAAGGGAGAAAGCGAGTGAATGAGTGTGTGTGTGTGTGTGTGTGTGTGTGTGTGTGTGTACACACATAAGAATTCGTACCATCTTTGTATTAAGAGAACAAAGGTTGTGCAAGGTCAGTCTGTCTTTGCTGGGACTTTGAACACAGTCGCTAAAGTTCTTAGGAAAGAATCTCTCCCGTGTTTGCCTCCACATCAAATTTACTTGCAATGCATTTCCTTCTCCTTCCCAGCGATCAGGCAAGAACTGAGCAAGTCCAATTCTGCGTAGAGAAACAAACCAAGGAGAAACAGGACTGTAGTCGGAGGAAGAAAAAAGACCCCTGTGAACAACAGCTGTTAAGAATAACCCCCTATGTTTTGTGAGCCGCGAGAAGAAAGTGGATCCGAACGGTCGGAAGGAGGAGACCCAGCACACTTGTGAGCCTCCAGACGCTGTTACTCTGGCGATAAGCTGTTTCCCTCCCAGTTTGCTGCTGCTTTCTGACCTTTTCAACAGGATGGAAGAATCGGATAAGAGTTCCTATTTAACGGTTATGCAGAAAATCCTAAACCCATCAGGCAGAATCGCCGTGCATTGAAATAGTTTCATGTCAAGACAAAATCGCACGTTTTCCACAATCCATTGCTAAAATAAAGAAGAGAAAGGCTTAAGAAGTTTGTTTTCAGAGAGTGCTGATGAAGAATTGAGCAAGTTACACTATTGTATCGTAAATGTTTCTCTCAGGTTTGTCTTCCTATCACATTTGATATTCCGTAATCGAAGTCAGCCGTGTGGAGGTTAAGATCCTAAACCGTGGAACAGATGGAATTGTATGTGCTTTCAAAGGGCGATATTTATAAGAAAGTGTCTAAAAAAATGATTTGTCTGGCTTGAGGAATTTTAGAATGATAGGAAGTCTCTCGAGTTAGCCTTCATGCAATTTTGTAGATTAAAACATAAAATTCATCCAGAATTTAAAGATTTAGATGCCTTCCTAAATTGTTAAAATGCTTTACCAAATCTATGACTCCTACATAACACACACCAGTGGTCAAATGTAAAACAATATATTGTAGATTTACTGTAGGTTTTCAACCTTTTTTAGATTTATGCATGTGGACATTTTTATAATGTAATTACAACCACCACAAAATTAGCTTTTTTAATTGCAAACAGTAATGCATGTCACACTAATACGTAGTGGCCTTTTCAAGGCCTGGTCCCAGGGAAAACATTTTGTAGAGTGTAGGGGGGTGGGAGGAAGGGAAGGAATAATTTTTCATTTAAAGTTAATTTCTGCATTGTCTTCTTTTTTTTCTCAATTACCTGCATGAATAATAGGAATATTTTGTGACTTTAATTGGTAAATATGTTAGCAGAACCAAGTACTTAATCTTTTACATCATGTCTTCAGCTGTTCGTATGTTAACTTCAGTAATTTCAATGGTCTGAAACATGATTCTGAGCTTCGCACGAATCACATCGTCCTGTGGGACTCGAAAACTTGATCCCTGAGTCTGAGGTGCCCTGCAGCCGGACAGCTGCTCAGGTGCGTGTTCTGACCAGGAAGCTGCGTCTGAATTCTGTTGTGTGGAAATACAAGGAGCGAGGTCAGCAGCGACTGAGGTCACAGGCATCAACCATGCAGCAGAGGGGACCAGCGAGGGGCTCTGAGTGGTTCTCCTGTCATGACAGAGTGAGACTCAGGCGTGTGCATGTGCGTTTGCAGTACACGCCCTTCTCCTGGAAACGCGTGAAGATTAAAATAGGGGGGAGATTCTCTATGTTGCAATGATTTTTTTTGTTGTTGTTGAAAGTTGAGGAAATCAGAAATTCTCCAGGCTCTCCATCTTGATTTATCTTCAGTTATGTGCCATATTTGCTTTGGAATCTTTGATTATCTGGAGTTTTACTAAAGTTTTGCAGAAATAATCCATTTTCATCTGCTTTCTAGATTTCGTAATCTCAGTTGGTAGGGTGGAGCTTGTCCGTAGCGTAGTTTCCTAGAGGCTGCAGATTTGCCGCCACGACCCTTCCAAGCGGTTTGAATGAGGGAGGGTTTTTTTTCCTGGTTACGGTAGTTCCCGTTTTTGTAGAAACTGCAGTTTTAGGTTAATCTGTGATGGAGGAGCTCTCATCATTCAGGTCGACAGTCATGTTTTCTATGCCTCTTCATCGTCGGGCAGTAGTAAAGGCATTCAAGATGCAGCAGGCTTCTAAAGTACAGTTTTCTAGAAGAAATAGGAGACATTTTCATCTTTATTCTTGTACTTTTGGTAATGCAGACACTTTGATGGTATAAACGCTTCTGTCCCCTATAAATCTGGTGAGAAATCACTTGATTTTGTTGGTTAAGTTAGTCTCTAGTAGGATAGGATTCTGGGTACACGTGGTCCAAAGTAAGAAAAAAGACTACAGTAAAGCGCTAGATCTTAAAAAGGAACCGGTTTATGCACTAACTGTCTCGTGCCTTGGCCTAACATTAACAGGATATCTGTGTAAAATGACAGAAAGAACCAGTGTTGAATCACGCCATTTTCCATCATTTTGCATTATCCCAGATTGCTAAATGTGTTCTTTAGCAATTTGACGAAATCACTGTACACATTCACTGTCCTACGTGACAGTTTTGTCATTGTTAGAGATTTCAGTAATTAAGATGGGAAGCAGAAGCTTAAGTTATGTTCCTTATCAGAGTGAGGTTCCTCGGAACCCCGTCAGACGATGGTTTTCGTGCTCCAGTCCACGGGCTGTCTGAAGCTGAGTGCAGTTCAGGGGGTCCTTTCTGGTTACAGGAAGGCACTTCTTTCCTCAACACTGTGATCTGACCCGTGACAAATCCGTCCTGTGTGCTGTGTAAATGGCCAACAGTCCATCGCAAACCAACTGAATGTACACCCCTTCCGCCGGTGCTGATGCCTCTCCGGAATGGCTGTCCGGATCGCGGGTCGTCCACGCTTGGCAAGCACCCAGTGTCCGTCAGAACCGAGGACGAAACACTAATGAATGTTGGATTCTCATGCTTTCGGTGTGCTTCCTCTTTAGACTTTTGGTTCTCTGCCATTTTTACCGTATTGTTTCATTTAAATTTCCTACACGCTAACTTCGTTTGTGTGATTGAAATAAACTTGCAGTATATACATGTTGCTTGTGTGTGACGCTCAGATACTACTGTGAAATAGGCTGTCGGCTCTGAAATAACATCTGAACGTGGAAAGCCCGTGCACAAGCCTGTGACTTCAGTGCGTACAGTTACATGGCACGTCAGTGTCCTTCAGGTGTCCCGAAGTCCAGCACATTGAGTAATGTAGACAAAGGCGTGGCCATGCGTACTTTTTGTTCAGAATGACCATCACATGTCCTCTCCCCTCCCCTCTCAGCCCCGCTTGACACAGCGTCTCCCAGTCAAGAACGACGAAGGTTTGATTTTATTCCATTTTGTTCTGCGGCTTAGATGCTCACACGCCGTCCAGGTTCCCCATGTGGTTTGCCCTGAATTCTAAACACAGTGAGGCCTGGTCTGTAGTACCCATTTACTCAGTACCTGGTTTCTTGAAACCTCGGAGGCAGCGATAACTTTTACCCGACTTCACGAGGTTCTGATGCTCGAGGGCCGGTTTACAGCTCGAATGTGTTCATCAGAAGTATAGCCACCCTCTGCTTTCTTGTTTTGCCAGACCCGGGTTTCCCCTCCATCAGCATCCACAGTCCCAAAGTGTCAGCTGCTGTCCTTCCCCTGTCCGGTCTCAGGCTCTTCCCTTCATGTGTAGATCACAAACCCTCTCAAAAGTGTATTAAGTAACATGACAAGCACTGAAGTCTGCACAGCCACGCTTGCGTGTGTCCGAGGCCCTGTGTTTCCCTCCAGTGCCGCTGTGGAGTGCTCTGCGGAGCAGGGTCGCCGTCATTCCTGTCGGTGGCCATCGTGACCTTGTAACCCCGCCACCTCTGCCGCTGGCACGTGGAAATGGCCCCACATGAAGCGAGCTGCGTGAAAGAACTCTCCAGAGGCTCTATACCGGTGTCCTATAGGCCCGTTGCCTGAAGGCAAATCTGATCCTGTGGTGCCATTCTTGTTACCACAGAAGCGTGTGCCTGGGTGTCTCCCCAGAGCTTGCGAGGTGAGGACTGGTCCCAGGCCAGCACTGCAAGTGCTAACGCTCAGTGCTTCTGACTTGTCACTCAGCAGCCACTCGGTATTTATCCTTAGATCCTTTTGCAGTTAGCTCTGGAGTGAACAAAGCCGTTGCAGGTCCGTACAGAGGTGGAGAACATTTACTTTAAACGTTTTTTTAATGTTTGTTTTTGAGTGAGACAGAGAGAGACAGAACACGAGTGGGGGAGGGGCAGTGAGCGAGGGAGACACAGAATCTGAAGCAGGCTCCAGGCTCTGAGCTGTCCGCACAGAGCCCGACACGGGGCTCAAACTCATGAACTGCGAGATCATGACCTGAGCCGAAGTCGGACGCTCAACCGACTAAGCCCCCCAGGCTCCCCAGAACATTTACTTTTAAGAGTAGCCTTCTCCTGGGTCTGAGCATAGTGGACAAAGGTGCTGGAGTCGATGGCCCTTCAGGAAAGGACATTTACATGAGCCGAGCACTGCTGGGGGCCCGACCTCTCGCTGGGCCGTGGGCTGCGTGGGTCCCCTTACATCGGCTCTAGATAAACGGTTGAGGATCAAGAGAGTTTTATATCTTGATCCCAGAAGAGTGAAACCTTCAAACTAAAAAATAGCCCAAAATTGCTTAGGAAAACGTGCCAGAACAGTGAGTTTAGGGTGTCTGGGGTGTCCCGGCAAGGCCCCGTGTGAACACTGCTCAGGTACGGACTGGGTACACGTACCTGTCTTTCTAAGTAGTTTGTCTTTATGAAGTAAGAGTTCTTACGGGAGGGGAAAGTGGAATGCCTTGGTCATAGTGACTTAGGATGGCGAAAGAATGTCACATTTATGGGATAATTTCTGTTAAAACTGAAGAAACCACACGCGAAGAGGGAGAGGGCAGAACAGACAATAAAAGGGCTTTTCCTTCCAATTACTACAGATGTCTGTGGCCCAGAAACTCCCTAACCTGGCCCCACGCGCCAGCGCACCAGCCCCTAGACGTGACCTTGCTTCCGTGGCATTCTGAGTACGACTTTCTGTTGCAATAAAAACCATTAGGAACGCTCCGTATTTCATGAGAAAACAAAGTCTGCATTCATGCCTCGAGTTCGTGGTGTGTAACTCTTAACTCTTCCCCCCTTCCGAGAGCGGTTCCTTTAGCAGTAGGCAACAGTCGTTTCCGCACGTAAAGGGGACATCACCGACAGGCCGCGAATCACAGGAGTCTGTTCGTTAGCGGCAGGTCCTGCGAGAAGGCTTGGGGGGTGTAGAAGGGTGCACAGCAGCCCTGTGACCCACACGAGGAGCGATGCCGGGAGGGAGAAACCCACGCCAAGGTGTTTGATTCTGTGTCGGGTGCACGAGTCCTCGTGCAGACCTAGAGACCAGGCAGGTAGGTTCTGGGCTCCCACTCGGCCCCCACGCGAGGCTGCGGGCG
Organism: Crocuta crocuta; assembly: GCF_008692635.1. Lineage (NCBI taxonomy): Eukaryota > Metazoa > Chordata > Mammalia > Carnivora > Hyaenidae > Crocuta > Crocuta crocuta. The sequence continues at coordinate 3,545,870 of NW_027532592.1, forward strand.
GCTTTGCAAAATCGGTTTTCAAAACTCCTAACGTTCTGTGCCCTTAGTCCCACCCATGGTGCCTCTAAGCCCCTTTTCTAAACAGCAAAGGGACATTTTTAAACGTCTTTGCATTTACTTCATTAAATCGTAGAAGGGGAAACTCCACTTCGGATTTTCCTTGACCTCTTCCGGGGAGGGGTGGGGGGACAACGTGTTCAGTTCTGCCCGCCGCGTGTCAGGGGCCTGGCGTCTGGGACTTGCCCTGGCCCCACGCCCCCTCGGGTCTGGTGGTGCCCGTGTTCAAGGTGGGCAAAGCCACCGCCACGGCCAAGCCCTCTGCCCGCCACGCTGGTGGCTGGCCAGGTGACACGGGCACGGAGCTGATGTAGCGCTGGGAACAGCCGGCAAAGCCCCCGTGGTGGGCGCAGACGTCTCCAGAATCTCCGTGGAGCGTCGCTTTCCCCAAGAAAACTACTGGAGGGTTGGGATACACAGAAGAGTCGTGCTAACACCCGACATCGTTGTTCCTCTACTACCTTGTTGCCCAGGGTGCGGGTGGCGGTGTTTGGGCCTGAGCTGGGAGCTCACAGCTGGCTCGTCCCTGCCCTGTCCTTTGCTGAGGGTGAACTTGAGGTTCGTTGTCTCTGAGAGTGCGCGGTGTTCCAGGATCTGGATTAATACACCCTGCGCCCCTCCTTGGGCCTGATGCCCGGTGCTCCCGAGTCAATGCTGTCATCCGGCCATGCGGGGCCTGCTGGCTCGGGCAGGGGGGGCCCTGGTTGGCTGCCTTATTCTTGAGCCAAGAGAAGGGAAGAAAGCCCTGATTACTCACACCTTAAGTGCAGCTTTTATGTGTTCTAGAATCTTAAATCCTAATCCTTGAGAACACATGTTCTCAGGGGGGAATGACAGGAATCGGTGAGGTGACAACTGAGGTCGGTGCTGGGGACCACAGGGGTCTGCCTGGCAGCATCTCTGTGTCTGGTCCCTGGCCCTCAGCCGGGAGGCACGGGGCAGTGAGATCACATGTGTGCGACCTGGTCTCCCGTTCCCCTGTGTCAACCACAGGGCGTCCTGTGACTCTGGTCCCAGAGCTGCTTTAGTGAACAGATTCGGAGCTGCGTGCCCTGTGTTTGGGGGGGGGGGGGCAGTGCCCCTCTGAGGTTGGGTGTCCCCTGTCCCCCTGCCCTCCGCCCTCGTTATAGACACGCACGGGTTGTCACTCCTTCCTCGACAGACCGTTTGGGTGAGTGTCGTCCTGAGCGCTTGCTTGGTGTCGACAAGATGAAGGTGATGGGCACAAAGTCAGAGGCCGAGTTGGGGGTGTGGACACTGAAAGTTGGGCCATGCCTCGTGCACATCCTGTCCCTTCAGGTCTCGGTGGGTGCCTGTGTTCTGGGACTGTTTTTCTATTAGCAGGAAGGTAGGCTTTTCCATATGTGAGCGTGCCTCTTTTGGGAAAACGAAGTGTTTCTAACAAAAGTGAATGAGCTTGGAAGAAAGTTCTATCTTGAGACATCTGTAGTTGATGCAAAATATTCCAAACTCAATTACAGTATTTACATATTTTCATAGAAGTTCTTTTTTTGGTTTGCTTGATAAGACTGAATGAGGAAGCCTCCCCGTGGTTGGTTAATTATAGAAATGCACAGAAACTCTCTAGTCTGTAGCTGGGGGACCGAGTGGGTGTTTGAGGACCAGCCGTGACTGTGCCGCTCGGGGCTCCGGCGTGAAGCTCTCTGCTGCCTCGTGTCTGGGCGGAACTTTCAGAACCTTCCTTTATGAGCAAAATACCTACCTTCAGAACAAAATACCCCTCGGTTGTGCTTTCTGCTGACCCTTTGTGGGGTGAGAGTGGGTATCTGAGTGACAGGACACCTGGCCTGGAGACTTTGTCTCAGGGGGCTGGGGGTGGGGGGGGGTGGGGGAGCAGTGNTTGTTAAATACATTGTCCTCTGCAGACCTGCCCCGTTGATGGGCCAGAAGCATACGGTAGAATAGCACAAGAGGTCAAGTTTAAAGGTGAATTCCTAACAGTCCAAACAGCTTAGTCTCCCGTGTTATCTTGCTCTGTGACAAATTGTACAACTTGAAATGCGCATCTGTGTCCTTAGAAGGTTACGCAGAGCGTTTTTCTTTGCTGAACACGTAAACACGAAGCCCTTGGAAGCAGAACTTTATAACCTGGGAGTGAGCCTCTGACGGTGGCGTGGACTGAAGTCACGCTTCACAAGTTAAGGTTGATTTATGGGACGCCCGAGGGCTCAGTCGGTTGAGCTTTCAACTCGTGGTTTGGGCTCAGGCTATAATCTCAGGTTTGTGAGTTTGAGCCTTGCGTCAGGCTCCGTCCGTGCTGATGGTGAGGAGCCTGCTTGGGCTTCTCTCTCTGTCTCTTTGCCCCTCCTCAGCTTGCTCTCTCTCAAAAATAAATGAATAAACTTAAGAAAAAAAATTTAAATAAATAAAAGTTAAGGTACATTTAAACACCCAAAAGGCGGTATTTTATGTGCATACGGAGCCTCGTGAATCTTATCTCTCAGACTGGCTGAGTTACAGGCCGGGCTTGATTTCAGGAGTACGAGAAACACACACCTTGTAAACCATCGGTGAATCCAGATGGACTGGCACCCCCTTCAGGAAGGGAGAGGGTGAGGGGAGAGGCCCGGCCAGCCCTGGGTGAGGGGAGAGGCCCGCGCCCCTGGGGTCCTGCACCCGAGTTTCAAACAGGAGCGAATGGAGAGGAGCTGCGGACAGGAGCAGCGGTGCCTTCCAAGCAGCCATGTGGACTGCACGCATCCCACGTAGTCGTGAGGTGTGACCTGTATGCATGTGCACACGACACGTCTAGAGCGGGTGCAGTGAAGGCTCAGCCTCCGGGCCCTGGGAAGGGGCCCCAGCTGACATCCCGGGACTTGATGGGACAGGTTCGAGAACGCAGCGGACCGTGTGTGCGGCCGGGCGCCGTGTCTCCGGGGCCCCACCCACTTCTCTTGCTGCAACTTTGCTCTTGTAACTGCTGCACTCGCTGCCACGTGGTGTCCTTCCTTGTTTTGAAATAAAAAGACGAGACGCTTAACTCAGAGGAGACTTGTATTTATTTTATCAGTTGCTCTTCTTTCCCCGAAGCCTGTGACATGAGAAAGCATTTGTTCTACTTGCGAGGATTCTGTTAAAATGCACCTGGTTGTGAAAGCTTGAGGCGCCTTCTCTGGGCGTCCTTCTGTGTGTCACCCTGCCACTCGGGAGGGGCTCGAGCCATCTGCCTTCAGCCCCCGAATGCCGCACCCCCTCCGTCTGCCGCTGCCCCAGGGACCTTGGTGCCGCCTGGCTGGGACGTGCCAGCCTCCATGGGAGCTCGTCGGGTCAGTGAGCGGCTGGGTGCACGTCTCCACTTCCTCTGGGCCTGCTGTCGACTGCATCGAGCTTGTGACCCGTGAGCGGGACCCCTGTGGAATCCCTTGACTCTGGGAGCTCAGACCCGAAGGCACATTCAAGACGTGGTGTCATTAATGAGAGATCCACGTTGGATGTGCTTAGAAGCGGTGCCTCCTGGCTGAGGGCAGCTGGGTCTGGTCTGTAAGGAGCTTACTGAAACGCTAGCACAAAGGACGCATGTGACCGTTGGGTGGCCTCGCTTTTTGCACAGCGTCCTTGTCCTCAGAGTCTGAAGTCGGGGAAGTGAAGGCAGGCGAAGGCCCCTCCGCAGACCAGGCAACTTCGGAGAAGTGAGCTTTCCCAGCAGCCTCGTTTCCAGCCTGTCCGAAATCCCGGGCCTCTCCTGCCCTGGCCGAATGCCCGCGAAGGTTCCCCCGCCCCGACCCCCGAGGTTGGAGGAGAGGAGCCGGTGGGGGAGAAGCCACACCGCCGTCCCCAGCTCCTGTCCGGGGCTCGGTCCCGAGAGCAGGCCCGGCTCATCCCTCCCAGGGACGGCGCAGGCCCCTCGCTCCCGAGGAGAGCGCCCTGGACGCCGGGAGCTGTGGCGCTAGGACTTGGCTCTGTGCTTTGGATTGTCAGGCCGGCCGTCTCCCTTGCGGTGGCGGGATGGCTTCCGGGAGCCTGAGTGGACAACCGTCTTCTCAGAAGAGGAAGGAAGCTCTCTTAAAAAAAAAAAATCAGTTCCTACAAAATCTGAATAAAAACTCATTTACTCTAATTGGCCAGACCTGGCCATGTGCCCAACCCTGAGCCAATCTTTGTGGCCAGGAGGCTGGCCTGACTGACCAGGCGTTGGACCCCCTTTACTAGGGGGCCGTGGGTGCCGGCAGGGGGCCATGGTGTCCTCGTGAACATCCTTACGTGTGCAAGACGCCGTTCCCAGGGACGGACTCCGCAGGGGCTGTGTTGACAGATTTGCACGGGCACCAGCTTCCTCCATGTGCCCAAAGGACTGGTGTTTGCCAGCGAGAGGAGAGCTAGGCGGTGCTGTGTTGCTGTCTTGGTCAGAGCGCCGTGTCAGGGCTCCGCAGAGACGTAGGGACAGCTGCGTGTGGATCATACGGAATATTCTATGTGGACATGTACGTCATACACGTGTAAGGAGTATCGTGTGTATGCTATGTATAGAACACGTGATTTCGGAGGCCGACGGGTCCCCAGGTCTGCGGTCAGCGACCTGGAGACCCAGGAGGGGTGGTGATATTGTTCTAGCCCAAAGGCCAGCAGCTCAGGATCCAAGAAGAGCTCATGTTTCAGTTCGAGTCTGAAGACAGGAGAAAGCGAATGCCCCGGTGTGAAAACAGTGAAGATGTGGGATTTTCCTCTTAACTCTGGGGGCCTCAGCTGTTGGGTGCCCTTCAGGCCTTCAACTGATTGGGCGAGGCCCACTGGCACCAGGGAAGGCAATCTGCTTTATTCAGGCTACTGATTTAAATGTTAATCTCGTCCAGAAATGTGGTCACAGACACATCCAGACTAATATTCGGCCAAAGGTCTGGGCACCCCACGGCCCAGTCAACTTGACACGCAAAATTATCGTAGGTCACGTCCTCCTGATGGTCTCTCGCGTGCCAAAGACCTGGGCAGACACTCTGGGAACGGGGCTGTTTCCCTGTTCTGAGGGAGACAGACCTTGGCTTCATCCTCTGCCAAGAGGAAGGGGCCCTGACCAGAAAGAGGTTTGGCCCCATTGCGTTGCCAAGAGGAGGAAGCGGAAGTCAGATACCTGCTCCTGTGTCCCCAGAGTCATTCCCCAGACCCTTTTGCTTTACCACCTGGGCCACCAGTCTTGGGGGCCCTGGGGCGTTCTCCACTGAGGGGACCCTGTCCTGGGAGCTCTCAGGCTTGTGGGGTAAGGGCATGAGGGGTGACGGTCCGTGAAGGCCACTGAGGCCGGATCAGCGGAAGGGACCTTTGGGGACAGAGCAGACTCAGCTCTGCCATGTTCTTGCCTGTGACTGGGCTGCGGGTCACATGCATTCTTTCAGCAAATCTGCGTCACGCCCGGTCACACGGTCCCAGCGATTCCCGACACCACCAAGTGTTGTCCATACTTGCTTATGGGCCCCAGCGCCTGAGGTTTGAGGCGCATGGTGGGGGGTGTCTCTGACACACTCAGCTTTCCAGGAGGGAGGTGGGTTATGGGGAAGGCGCGGCCGATACTGGGGTCTCTGCGGCCAGCTTCCCTGGCCCCGGGGCTGTGGGCTGCGGGTCACAGGTGCAGCGAGGGCCCCCGTGACTGCATGGGGTGGTGGCGCTCGGGCGCCCCCTGGAGGCCGCCCACCATCCTCGCCTCCCCTTCCTCTGCAAGCCGGCTTGGACGTCTGTGCTCCCCCCATTTTACAGTTAGGGAAACCGAGGCAAAGGTGTGCGCAGTGGACGCATGCAAGGTGGGATGTGCATTCGACAACTTCGCACAGCCCACCGGGTCCAGGGGGCTCATCCGACCCCAGGGTGTGTCAACTGGAAGAGCCGCCCTGGGCCCAGCCCACCTGGCCCCTCCCTGGGCGCCCACTTGGGGGAAGTCCCCAGCGAACCATAGCACGCCCAGCCTGAGTGGCCAGGGAAGTGGGGGGACACCGGGGACAGCTGGGTGCCACAGGGACGCTTGTGGCTGGTGTGGAGGGGTTTGGGCGGCTGTGAGGAGACCCTTCCCTGTGCTGACGGCCAGNCCCACCCCCCACCCCCACTCCCACTCTCCCCACTTCCCTCTGACTCGGGGGTCCCGAAGCAGCACAAGGTGACAGTCACTCAAAACTGGCATCCATCTCCTTAAAACACTGAAAATAAGCCGTTAGTTCCACACTGCTCCATATTTGTGGCTGTAGCAAGATGCCTCCGCCCCGGGGCGGGGGGAGGCTCCCGGGCAAACACGGGTTCCTCGCGGCTCTGGGACCTGATGTGGATGCCCCCAGGGCTGTGCCCACGCCGCCACCCAACCCGGAACCAGGAAGGGTCCTGGGACTGGAGGCCGCCCCCCCCCCCTCCCAGGGACAGGGGCTGTCCCAGGTCACAGAGCCATGGAAACCGGGGCTCCGGGCCACCCAGCAGGGGGCCCCGGCTCTGGAATCAGGAGCCCCTGACACCCAGTCTGGTGTGGAAGATTCCTGTGTGCTAGGTGCCGTGCGGGGTGCAGTGCAGGGTGCTGGCGGGTGTGTGGCCTCCCTGAGCACAGACCAGCTCTGGGAACAGCGAGCGGGTCTCCTGTACTTTATTCATGTGACCGCAAGCCCGTGTCCGCCTCCGGCCGCTCTGATTCTTCGCCTACAGAAGCTGACCGTTTCCTTCTCGGCTCCCAGGGCACTTTCCGCAGCCAATGCCCACGGTCCCCAGAGAGGCTGGTGTGCGAGTGCCCCCCACCTGGAGGGCAGCCTCCGCTGCTGGGCCTCCGACCGCGTCTGGTACCCAGCGGCTTTCCTGAGCCAAGATGAGCCCATTCCTCAGACAGGAGTCAAGGGATCCAAGATTCCCTGGGTGACCTGAGGCTTCAGCACCCACGAGTCCTTGGGGAGAACCCCCCAACCTGAGGAGACAGAGGGACGGGAGGTGGCCGGACAGAGAGGGCCGAGCCAGCAGGGCCTGGACTGGTCAGCCGGGTCTGCAGTAACAAAGCTGCACTGACCTGGTGTCTGTTTTTCTTTTCTGTTTTTTAAGTTTCTTTTGAGAGGGGGAGAGAGAGGGAGGGAGGGAGTGCAGAGCCAGATGCGGGGCTTGAACTCATGAACCGCGAGATCATGACCTGAGCCGAAGTCAGACGTTTAACCGACAAAGCTGCCCCGACCCGGTGTCTCCACCTCACTGTGCAGAGACTCTGGGAGTCCAAGTTCAAGTCCAAGTCCAAGATGAGCTCTTCTGGGCGCCTGGGGAGAATGAGCTCCGGGCCTCTGTCCATGAGCCGTCTCCTGCCCACATCCTCCGTTGTCCCTCCACACGCGTCTGTACCCCAGTCCCCACTTCTGACGAGGACACCGTCGTACGGGTGGGGGCCCACCCCATGGACCCCACTGCCTCTCGACGACGCCGTGAAGACGGGATCTAAGGAAAGACTCCGGTTGGACCTGCCTCCTTTCCTGCTCGGGCAGAACATGGCGCTTCTGACACGCTCACCAGACGTGCGGGGTTTTCCCGCCAACGAGCACTTCTGCGACACGAGCTGCGGGTCCCAGGCTTTAACTCAGTTCTGACCCTGTGGACCTGGACCTCGAGTCAGAGCCCCAAGGTCAAGGGCTTGGTGCCCCGAGACCGCCCCCATGTCAGACGCCAGCGCCAAGTAGTAAGCCCCCGGGGGGAGCCACGACTCCTGCCCATTTGGCTACAAGCCGGAGTGACCGTGATCCCTTCCCCAGGATGGATTCATCGGCTGGAGCGCCTCACAGAGTCGGGGAGCGAGGTCCGTGTGAGCGCCAGGCCCTGGGTNCTCAGAAACCCCTAGTAGCGGGGTTCTACGGGGGCCTTAGCACAGCTGTGAGCAAGCATTGACTCCATGTCCTGCCCCTCTCCCTTCTCCGGAGAGTGGGTGCTGCTGGGAGTCCCTCGCTCCTTCCTAAGCACCGCATGGTCTTCCCCGTGACCACCTCCACCCAGGAGCCCACCCAGAGTGGCCTCATTAGAACAGGAGACATTGGGGGCGCCTGGGTGGCTTAGTCGGTTAAGCGTCCGACTTTCGCTTAGGTCATGATCTCGCAGTTCGTGGGTTCGAGCCCCACGTCGGGCTCTGTGCTGACTGCCAGCTCAGAGCCTGGAGCCTGTTTCAGTCTGTGTCTCCCTCTCTCTCTGACCCTCCCCTGCTCACGCTCTCTCTCTCTCTCTCTCTCTCTCCTAGAAATAAATTTAAAAAAATATTAAAAAAAAAAGAACAGGAGACATTGGGGCGCCTGGGGGGCTCAATCAGTTAAGCGTCCAACTCTTGATCTCAACTCAGGTCATGATCTCATGGCCTGTGGGTTCGAGCCCCCTGTTGGGCTCTGTGCTGACAACGCAGAGCCTGCTTGGGATTCTCTCCCTCTCGCTTGCGTGCTCACTTGCTCTCTCTCTCTCTCTCTCTCTCAAATAAATAAACTTTTAAAAAATAAAGAAATAAAATATATTTAAGAGAATAGGACACTGTCCAGTAACCCAGGAAACGGCAAGGGTTTCAGGAGCCAGAGGCGGAGACCAACATGTTCTCTGTCGTCCGGGGCACCGGGAGCTGGGACGTCAGCACAAACCAACCCCCGCTCAGCCCAGCCCTGAGCTGCCACAGCTACGGGCGTCCGGGGGGGAGTCGTCCGCCCTGGAGTCGGCCCCTTGGAGCCTGCTTCCTCGGGCAGGGGTCCCGGCCCACGCGGAGGCGTGTGGGCCGCGGGGCGGGAAGACGGGAGAAGAACCGGCTTAGGCCTGTTCCTGGCCCCCAAATCCATCTGCCCCCCTCTGCAGGTGCCCAGGGCTTGCCTTCTTTCTGGTGGCACCCCCATCGGCCCTTGGAAACTCCGGCTTGCCAATGGCCTGCTGTCTCCGGGGGCTGGGGGTGCAGAGCCCCCTCCCCGGCTCAGGAACCACAGATTGAGCAAATGAAAATGCAGGGCAGCCAGTTACGTCCCAGTTTCAGGCGAACAATGAATACTTTCTTAGTGTAAGCATTTCCCTAATGTTGTTGGGGACGTACCGATTCTGCAAAATGACCAGTTTGTCCATTAGACCGGGTGGTCAGGAAAGACCTCTGAGGAACGTTCAGCAGAGATGGAATGAGATGGAGGGAGCACAGTGCCGGTCTGGGGGAAAATGGAGGCACCAGGGCTTTTGTGGAGCAAATGCAAAGGGCCTGCGGTCGTATGGTTTTGGGTCTAGGTGCAAGCTCGTGAGAAAGCAGTTTCTGGGCCCTGCCTCTAACGTAGCAGTTGTGGGGTGGACGCAGGACTCACCATCTTAAAGAAGCCTTCTCTGAGTCTGCCTTCCTCATTCCTCTTTCTAGAATTTTGTGTATGCACTGCAGGGGGTTCAACTCACAGTCTTGGGGGACAGAGCCAGCAAGCCCCTTGGGGGTCTCCTGGCCAAACCCCTCCTGCCACTGGCGAGGAAACACTTCCAGGGACCTCATCGGAGGAGCACCGAGCTCTTCTGGGTCACAGCGAAGGGCCCCGTTTTTGTGTTTCTGGCAAGAGCTTGTGGACCAGGTGTGCCGTTTTGGAGAAGCCACCGCCCATGCCCCGCCCCCGTCCTTCTCTGTTAGGGGCCCCTCACCCAGATTCGGGGGCGGGGGGACAGGAAACAGTTGGCGCTGTCCGTGGGCCATCCTCTGGCCTCTGCTCCAGACCCCGGCCCCAGCTTCTCCCTCCCTTAGGCCCCTTGATCCCCGGCCCCCTGCAGGGACAGAAGGGAAGGGGACCCTGCACTGGGCCCTGGGGGAGGGGAACTTCCCCTTGGCCCGCCCCACCCCGGCCCTGCCCTGTGAAGGCTGCGCCCAGAGAACTGCGACAGGAAATGGAGGGCGGCTCCCCGCAGGGCAGGGAGGGCCCTGCAGGTGGCTTGTGTGGGAGCCACGAGACCCTGCCCCACGCCCTCTTCTGGTGGCTTCCAGTGTCAGGACTTGGCACAGGACCTGAGCAGAGGGGCCTCGCAGGAAGTTGGAGCTGCTCTAGCTTCTGTGCACCGATGGCCCGCAGCCTCCGCGCCCGGCAAGGCCAAGGTCACTGGGGGCCCCAGGCTTCTCTCTCTCTCTCTCTCTCTCTCTCTCTCTCTCTCGCTGGGGTCTCGTTTCCTCTGGGGGCTGTGGTGCAGTTGAACCGAGGACACGTGTGAAGTTGCCATGGAAACGGTAACTTGCACAGGTGCCTGACAACAGCCCTTCCCCCTTCTTCCTGCCTGTCCTCCCTGCTGACCTCCAGGGTCACGGGGAGGGGATTCGGCAAGGCTAGGAGGCGCATTTGGGGGTGTCCCGGCCAGTTCACGACGGAGGCGGCATAGTAGAGCGGTGGAGAGAATCTGGCTCTCCAGGTCCTGGCTGTGTGACCTCGGGTGAGTTATACGGCCTCTCTGTGCCTCGGCCCCACGTCAGCAGAACAGAGGTGGTAACAATAACGCTTACCGCACGGGGTTGTCATGACGATGAAACCCTGTAAAACCGTCAGTTCTGTGCTCGGCTCCTCAACAGGGCGCTGGAGACCTACGTGCTCTGATCACGCCTGGGGAGGGGGCTGGGGGGACAAGCACAGATGAGCGGCATGGCCCCCGCGGGACTCTGCTTCTGTCAGGGTTTTCCTGCCTCCTCATCCTCTCGCCAGTGAATCGCGTTTTGGGGGGTGAAAGTTTGGGTCTCTGTCACTGACCTGACGCTGTAACTGCTGTGTGACACTGCAGCGTGACACGGCCCTTCTGTCCTTTCNTGACTTTGCTCCTCTGCGGTTTCAGGGCCAGGGGCACCGTGCACCTGCACCCAGTGACCCTGGAGGACCAGGCTGGGGGGAAGGCCAGACCACAACCCGGCGGGGGGTGGCCCTGCACCGCTCCCCCGTCACCCCGGGGCAGGAGGATCCGGCCACGCCCACTTTGCTCACCCACAAAAAGATGAGGCTTCTATTTCCTTCTTCAAAGCCTGGGCTGGGCTGGCGGGGGGGGGTCCCTTTTCCAGATTTTACTACCCGTCCCACCCAGGCCCCCCGTGCCCTGAGCCACCCCACTCATGTGTCACCTTCTGTCTCTAGCCTCTAGTGCCTGCTCTGGGCCACCAGGAACCCAGGCCACCCCCGGGGGCCTCACCCCTGCTTCTCTTGGGAGCACGGACAGAGGCAACAGGGACAAAGAGCCGCTGTGGCGCCCCGGCCCAGCCCCCTCCAGCCCGTGCGCCCCGGCCCTGCTGGCCGCCTCCACCAGCCTGGTGGCCTCAGGACTGCAGCCAGCTCTGCGGCCACACCTGGGGTCCGTCCTTGTTCAGGACACACGGTGGGCTCGCAGGCAGGGCCCTCGTGTGGATAAACGCCCGGACAAGCCTCTGGGGTCCTGTCGTCAGGAAGGGAAACCAAGAGTTGCTCAGGATTTTCTCATGTGGCCAAATCCCAAGATGAAGTCTTTATTTTTTTAAGCATCTTTCAGACAAGGGGGAAACGCCAGTGATCAAGCTTTGTTTACTTTCAACTCCATGGAAACAGACATTTTAATTTAATTTTTTATGTCAATTTATTTTTGAGAGAGACAGAGACAGAGTGTGAGCACGGGAGGGGCAGAGAGAGAGGGAGACACAGAATCCGAAGCAGCTCCGGGCTCCGAGCTGTCAGCACAGAGCCCGATGCGGGGCTCAAACTCACAAATGGGAAGATCATGACCTGAGCCGAAGTCGGAGGCTTAACCAACTGAGCCCCAACAGACATTTTAATCCAGGGGGAAAATACGAGGTCCTGTGTCTCCACCGCCTCCCACCGTGTGCGCACGGGGTTGTGACACAGGGAGGTCCTTCTGGCCCAGCAAAATTACATCCTCAGACTCTGGCTCAACACAGCGCCTCAGGCAGCTGGGTTCAAGCACCTGCAGGGCCTGGCCCTCCGACTCTTGCTCAGTGGTGACAGACTGCCTGCAGCAGGGGGCGGCAAGGTCAGGTACAAATGGGGGGGGGGGGAATGGGCTTCCCCTGCAGGTGAGCAGCGCAGACACGTGGAAATGGAAGGTGAGACGGTGTTCCAATAAAACTTTATTGACACAATTGGCCTCCGGCTGGATTCGGTCTGTGGGCTGCAGTTTGCCGCCCCGGCCCACACACCTGGCCTTCCGGGGCATTCCCGGGCGCCTTCGCATAGGCGGNGTCCTGTTCTGTTCTGAGTCTCTTCCCCCGAGGGACCCACCACGCTGCTCCTGGTCCCACGCTGCTCCTGGGCCGGTGGGGGCGGAGGTGGGGGCAGGGTCCGGGTCCACAGGGAAGCAGGATACTGGTGGGCGGAAGGGCTCCTGGAGACCCCCGCGCACCCGCACCGCTTTGGGCAGGGGCGTGGCCTACTGAGCCACAAAGGCGGCCTCCCTAAGGGAGTTTGTTTTTAGAGGATTGTTTTCATGTATTTTTGGCCAATTGGGTTTCCTGTGCTTGAATGCAGCCCCTTCCTGCCCTTGGGGGCTTGGCCGCCCCTCCTGTCCCACGCCTGCCCTCCAGATGCCCCCCCTCAGACACCCGGAGACCGGGGAGGGGGGTGTGTAGGAACAGTGGGATGGAGGGACACTGGGCATTCCCACCCCTCCTGGCTGGTGGGGGGGGGGCACCCAGGCCAGCTGGGAGCAGAGAGGGGGCCTGGAGGGACAGGTGAGATGACCCCTGGGGCGGGGCCGGGGTGCTGGCCTGCTGGCGGGTGCAGGAAAGGCTCCGTCTGCCACTTACACCCAGCAGATGCTTCAGCAGCAGCTCGGGGCTCCCAGGTTTGCCTTGGAACCAAGAAGTCCGGGGCGGACCTTTGTTGGGGTAATAGTGACGTGGGGGGATCTTGGGGGCCTTGACCCAGAAGCTGTTCGCTCAGCCTGCACGTACCTAGAGAGCCCTGAGGATGGGAAGCGCAGCGTTGGCGCGTGGGGAGGTGGCCGCGGCGGCTGGGAGCTGTGAGAGGTCAAGGTCAGTGGGTGCTGGGGCCGCGGTTGCCACTTTTGCATTAAACCGGAATTCCCTCAAGCTCGACACGGAGGGGTTGTGGACAGGGGGACATTCTGGGCAGAATCCAAACTTTGGAATAATTTCAATTATTGTGTCACAATAAAAATGCCCTGTAGTTTACCAGCTCCCGAACCTGCAAGAACTATCCTTTGTTACTGAAATCCGTCATCTGCTCCCAAAGCAGGAAAGCAAGAGCTGCCCGAGCTCCCCCTGCTCTGGGCTGAGAGGCGGGAGGTGTTTGCACCCCCTCCCTGCAGGGAAGGGTGACCCAGGGGCCCGCAGACCCCAGACCCCAGCAGGTGTTTGGCGGCCACCTGGAGGCAGACTCCGTGATTCTTCTTAGGACCCTCCCCTCTGTTCATGATCGGGTGCCTTTAAAGGGAACGCCTTCAGTGGTTTCACAAAGGAGTGTCTCCACACCCCTGTCCCACCCATCTGCCATCTGGCCGTGTCCCTCCACGTGGATGCTGGCGGCAGTGGCCTCTGTCAGTCCCCACCCTCTGGGAGGGCTGAGATCTGACACCTTCCCTCTTCTCACCCCCCCCCCCCCCCCCCCCCCCNTCCTCTTCCTCTTTGCCCTCCCCCCAAACATGGGGGGGGCGGGTCTCAGGTCTTCATCCTTGTCCGGTCTTTCTTCCAAGTAGCACTTCTGTGTGATCGTCACTCGCAGGGAGAGCAGGTATGCTCGATGACGCTGAATCTGTCCTTCAGGCCGCCTGTTTCACGTAACCCGTGGCCACACGGAACACCTACTGGCCATTCTGGAGGCCTCTCAAGTTCCTCCTGCTCCAAGCTGAACTTGCTCCTCGTTCCCCAGTCCTTGTCCCTCCTTCTCGGAGAGTAGTGTCCCCTGCTCCACATTGCCTGGCCCAGAAAGAACAAGGAGGAACACAGGCTTTGGGGGGGACCACCTGGCTCGGACCCCAGTTCCGCCAATCCTGTGTGACCTCGCAGGGCCCTGAACCCCTCTGAGGCTCAGATTCAAGCACAAAAACTGTGCCCTTCTTATGGGGTTCTGGGAAAGAATAAATTAGGGAGATACTCCACTGGACGTGGCTGCACAGGTTATGGTAAGTAGGAGCCACGTCCAGCCCCGCCCTCACGCTCCTCCAGTGACTCCATCCTTGGGCTCCACCCTGAACTCCCCAGTAGCCCCCTTCCTGTCCGTCACCCTGGTGCTCTCCTGCCCCAGGCCAGCTGCAGGAACACCTTGCAAAAATACTACAGCTTGGGGCGCCCACGTGGCTCAGTCGGTTGAGTGTCTGACTTCAGCTCAGATCATGGTCTCATGGTTCATGGGGTCGAGCCCCTCTCTCTGCCCCTCCCCTGCCCATTCTCTTTCTTTCTCTCTCTCTCTCTCAAAATAAATAAACTTTAAAAAGAGCTTTATAAAAACATTTAAAAAACTTTAAAAAATGCAACAGCTTTACTGAGATATAATCCACATACCGTGTAATTCATTCATTTAAAATGTATAATCAGTGGTTTGTAGCGTATTCACATTGTCACCCATCACCACAGCCAACTGCAGAACATTTCTATCCTCAAAAGAACCCCGATGCCACTGACAGTCACTCCCCATTTCTGCCTCTGCCCCCAGCCCTAGGCAAACACAAATCGACTTTCTGTCTATATGGTTTCGCCTATGCTGGATATTTTATATTCGTGGATTCATACACTGTGTGGTCTTTTGTGACTGGCTTCTTTCACTTAGCGTGATTGTTTCCAAGGCTCATTCACATTGTACCATGTTAGCATTCCTCTTTAGGGCCAATGGCATCCCTCAGGATGGATGGATATGCCACATCTCGTTTATCCATTCATCAGATGATGGACTGAACACCAAATGAATTGTTTCTACCTTTTGGCAACTATGAATAATGCTGCCTATGAAGTTCGTGTACAAGTGTTAGTAAGGGCGTATGTTTTCATTCTCTATATACCTAGCAGTCATATGGTAACCCTATGTTTAACTTTTTGAGGAACTATTTTCTGAGGTGGCTGCACCATTTTATAATCTTCCCAGTGGAGCATGAGGGAAAATCTTCCCATTTTCTCCACATTCTTGTCAACACTTGTTATCATTTCTGTCTCTGTCTCTTGCTTTGTCTTTCTGTCTGTCTGTCTATCTTTTTTAGTATAGCTTATTGACCATTTGTATATCTTCTTTGGAGACATGTCTATTCAGATCTTTTGCCCATTTTAAAATCAGATTATTTATCTTATTATTGAATTGCAAGAGTTCTTCATGTATTTTTAAAACATGTCTGTTAATAGATATTTGATTTGCAAAACTTTTTTTTTTTTCCATTTTATGGGTTGTATTCTTTCTTTCTTGATAGTGTCCTTTAGAGTCCTTTAGAAAGTACAAAAGCTTTTAATCTTGATGAAGTCCATTGTAGCTATATTTTTCCTTTGGTTGTTCATGCTTTTGGTATATCTAATTGGCTAATCAATCTCAAAATTTATGTCCATAAATTTATGTCCTCTAAGATTTATCATTTTATCTCTATATTTATTTAGGTCCTTGTTCTATTCCAAGCTAATTTGTGTCTATGGCGTGAGGTAGGGGTCCAATTTCATTCGTCCACACACGGGTATCCAGTTGTCGCAATGCCATTTGTTGCCAGGACTACTCTGTCCCTGTTGACTTGTATTGGCTCCCTTGTCAAAGATCAATTGGCTGTAAATGTGGACTTTTCTGGACTTTATCCCACCCCATCCATCTATGTATAGATGGATCAAATCAAAAAGCGTGAGTCCTCCATCTTTGTTTATTTTTCAGGATTTTTTTGTGTGTGGCTATTCTGGGTCCCTCGAATAAAAAAAATAATAATCTGGGTCAGTCACTCTTTTGCTTAAGGACCTCTTGTAACTTCCTGCGGCCTGTGGGACAGTTGGGGCACAGGCTCTGGCCTCCTGAGACTTGCTGTAGGGGTGGTCGTGTGGGAGGGCCAGCAGGAGCGTTCGGCTGACGTCTCCGTCCCTCCAGCCGAGTCACCAGTACTTGAATCAGAAGCTGGGGGATGTCAGGTGGGTGACAGGCTGGATTCGGTGGGCCTTGGGCCTGACCCACGTATACTTCCGGATTGCCGTGGAAATTCATGACAGTGAAGATGCCCGGGCCTCACCACTCCCACAGGTGCCTTGAGCACCTACCATGTGCTGGGCAGACAGAGGAGGCCTTGCTCTCCGGGGGTTTCCACTCTAGGGCGGAGGAAGGGCAATGGTGAGGAGGGTAATAGTGCATACCATTACGTACTCTGAAGAAGGTAATGGTGACGGCCTCAAGAGTACCGGAAAGGCCACTGCGGGTCAGGTGGAGGGGTGAGTTTCTTAGGAGACAACATTTCAGCTAAGATCTGAGTGACCAGAAAGTCTCCCATGAGAAGTTCCCCTGGAGTGACCAGGGAGTGGTCCTTTGGAATGGCCACGGGGGACCCCTCCCCAGCCAACCTCATGCATGGTCCGCACCTGAGGGCATCCTTGGCTGATGTCAGCCCAGTCCTTCTTCAAGAATGACTACAGTTGTTTGCAAGAATTAAACATTAAAAACATTTTTTGTTAAGCAGCCTTCACGCCCAGCATGGAGCCCAACGGCAGGGCTTGAACTCACGATCCTGAGATCAAGACCTGAGCTGAGATCAAGAGTTAGATGCTTAACCGACGGAGCCCCCCAGGCGCCCCTCAAGAATGACCATTTTTATTTTAGGTGCATCCTTGTCATCGTCTGCTCTCTGCTGCCTGTAGACGTTTTCATGATCTAACCTCGTTGTATTGTTTTCGCCAATGGGCAGGGACAGGGATGGAGAGAGGGTCGGTCACTCTCCCGGCTCGAAGCCACACTCCCCGGGGTGGCGCTGCTCTCTTTTGCTCCCATCTGAGTTCTCAGCAAATATACATGGAATCAAGTAATACTAGTGCTGCGTTAACCGGTGCTCGGTTTGGCCTCTGACTCTGAGTCCTGGTCGTGGTGACAAGAACCACCCCTCCCCCACAGTGTGATGGGTAGCGCTGATTTCCGATGGGGGTTTTGTTCAGTGTAACCATTCCCGGGGTAAATGTTTGGGAAGCAGCTTTCCTGTGAAGCCCCGCACTCTTGTGTGCTCACTGTACAACAGTTCATGAGCGTTACCATTTGTTTGGAGGATTTGCTGTGTGCTGGGGGCTGCACCGAGTGCCTACCGCATCGTCCCTTCTGACCTTAATAACGAACCCTGTGGGGTAGGCCTGATCATTGTCCCATTTTACCAGCGAGGAAAGTGTGTCGCCCAGAGTCACTGAGTTTCCAAAGATCACGTGGCTGCCAGTGACGTGTGGGAGCCTCAACGTAGGAACTAGGGCTCCTGTGTAGGAATTGACACTCTTGCCCCTTCCTCCAAATAAATATCGAGCGACACCCCAGCCCACGGATTCCGCGGGTGAAATCTGTCCAGGCACACATTCATCTAAGCGCTGAATGGAGGTGTTAAAAATTTTTGTTGCGGTAAAACATGCATATGATTTCCCATTTTAACCACGTTTGCGTGTTCAGTTCGGTGGCGTTGTACATTCACGGCGTTGTGCGTCCATCACCGCTGTCCATCTCCGGAACAGTCCATCGTCTCAAACTTAGGCTGTGTCTTCATTAAACAGTAACTCCCCAGCCGCGTCCCCCAGCCTCCAACCCCCACCACCCCACTCTCTGTTTCTGTGAATGTGGCTATTTTAGGTGTATGTGACTGGTGTGTCACTCTCGACATAATGTCCTTCAGGCTTGTGCACATGATAGCAGGTGTCAGGATCTCCTTCTTTTTTAAGACTGAATGCTATTCTGGGGTGCCTGGGGGTCTCAGTCAGTTAAGCCTCTGACTTTGGCTCAGATCATGATCTCACAATTCGTGGGTTCGAGCCCCGCATCAGGCTCTGTGCTGACAGCTCAGAGCCTGGAGCCTGCTTCGGATTCTGTGTCTTCCTCTCTCTCTGACCCTCCTCTGCTCTCACTCTGTCTCTCTCTCTCTGTCTCTCTCTCAAAAATAAACATTAACAAAACGTAAAAAAAAAAAGAAAAAGGCAGGGATCCCACCCCTAAGTCCTTTCAAAGCCGCACCAGGGAAATCTCCAAGGGGGTGCTGCTCGTGGGGATCGGCCTCTCCCCAACCTGCTGGGTCCCACTGGAGTGTCCCCATGCTGTGCCCCATCTCCAGCCCGTCTGTGTGTCCCACTAGGCCACCGCCAGGCTGTAGCCCCATAGACACTGTCCTGATTGAGTGGACGTTTGTCCCATGTCTATCCGCGAGCCCTGCCTCCCCTTCCCTAGAGTTCTGAGGGCTCCAGCCCTGAGCGCAGGCTCGCTGTGCCAGGCCCTGGGCAGGGGCTCCCACGCCATCCCTCTCCAGTGCCAAGTCTATTATTTTCTTTCTGGCAACAGCATTTGGGATTATTAAAAGTGTCTTTGAAATGAACCCTTTAATTTACAGGATGAGCGCCTCCCTGGGGAGGGGTCTTTTCCCAGGGGCTCCCTTAGCTTCTTGGCGGGATGCCCTCCGAAGGCAAGAGCAACTGAGACCCGTGATCAGCCTGGGCGACCCCAGGGGGCGTGGGGCACGATGGGCTCTCCCCAGAGCCCCGCAGGAGGTGTCTTCCATGGAGACCCACAGCCTGGGGACCAGGGGTCCCTGTGGATGTGTTCCCTGCCCAAACGTTTCCTTCACCCCAAGCCCCCAACAAAACGTCAGCGAGGGCCTGCGTGTGTTTGCACAAAGTGGCTCCCATCAGCGGTGGCTTCCCACGTGGCCGCACTCCGGTGTCCTTGGTCTCAGACACCAGGCAGAGCTGGGCTGAGGGGCTGAGGGGCTTCCGGTCACACCGAGGTGGCAGTTAGGTAGAGGTGACCCGGCCCACCACCCCACCCCTGCCCCCAGCCACCTGCCCAGCCCCTGAGAGCCTCAGCCTCTCCTGGGACTTTCCTGGGCCACCTCCCTGCCCCTGGACCTGGGCGTTCAAGTCCCCAGTGCTAATTAAGATCAAAGTGGTTCTGATGTACCCCCGGAGGCGCCACCCTCTAGACAGACTCCTTACAGCCCGCCAGGCGCACCAGGGACCCGGGCATCAGGTCCCACTGGTGGCGCCCTCAGAAATTTGGCTGATGGCGTCGGACCCTTTGGAACAATGAGAACTTGGGAGGAAGCGGGTCGGCAGGTGACGTTCTGAGGGTGACGCGGCCGCTCCTGGTCTCCTGGGGTCTCAGCTACTGCGCCAGGTGGCAGGGGGCGGCAGGGGGTTCATGCTCCCCCTCCTGTGGTCCCCAAGCCCCGGGAGCCGGCGCCCTGTGTGGGGGGGGAGGGCAACCATCCAGGGGCACCTCTGATGCTCCATCTCGCGGAGCCGCCGCACTTCTGCCCTGACCTGGCGTGCCGCCCCCCTCCCCTCCTCCCTACAGCTGGCCTCCCTTCGCGGGGTCTTCCAGCAGGGACTTTCTGGGCCCCCAGGCCATGGGCCGCTGTGTTGGGCTCTCCGCCCCTGCTGGCGACTCCTGACCTACCGCCTCCCTGCGGCGACGCTCTGTGACCCTGCCCAAGGGCATCAACGTGTCCCCACCTCCTGTCACCCACTGACTCAAAGCAAACTTAGGGAGGGGCTATTCACTTTTAGGGAGGATCAAACTAAAAATATCATCGTCATAAACTCTGTCCCGACCCTTTCTGATGACGCGATGACATTTTGGGCGCGTTTCCCTTGCCAGACGCCAGGCCGGCGGAGGTCCCCGTGCGAGGTGGCCCCACGGCCCCGCCAAGACTAGCTTCCTGGTTTCCATGTTGTAACATCACCCAAACCGCAGAGCGCACCGCGGGGCACAGCGGGGGCCTGCCCTCTTCCTGTTCACGTGCAGGCAGCAACAACCTTGGCCTCCAGGAAGTGAAGTCAGGGCGACGCCCAGACAACCGGCTTCTGCACCAGCTGGGCTTGCGTAGCCGGTCAGGCCGGCCACACGGGGGGCGGGTAGGGGCCTGAAATGAGTGTGAAATGAGCGTGAAATGAGTTGCAGCGACTCTCCCTCCTTGCCCGAAACGTCCACTCATTCTCTCTCGAATGTCCTTTGAATGGCTTCCCGGAGCTGCAGGGGCCGGAGGGGCCCTTTCGTCATTGCCAAGAGCACAGAGAGTGTCCTCGAACCGGGCTGGGCTCTCGTACCCTCTCGCTGCCGTCGGAGGCCGTGGGGCGGGTGCAGCCTGGGCTCCTGGGCTCCTGACCCCGGAGGAGAGGTGGCGGCCCAGGCCCCGGCGAGCTGGCGATTCTCCTGGGAATCGAGCCCTTTTTGTTGTTGTTCTTCCTGTTTAAGAACTTGGAACAGAAGACAAAGGGGTCAGATGTTGTGTGTGTTCTTCTCTCTGAAGTCCTTCAGGGGCCCAACAAACAGTGGGAGACTTTCCAGCCCCTTGGCTTCCGGTTTCACATGCTCCCTACAACAAGGTTCTGGAAGGTTCTTGGACAGTGCAGACAGCAGTGCGGGCCGCCCCCCAAGTGCCCATCCACCAGCAGCCTCTCGCTCCTGTCCCCTTGCACCCCCCCACCCCCCNCTCAGAATGTCGTCCCGGAGGATCCAGAATTTCTAACGCTTGGCGCGTGGACCGCAGGAGCAACTGCATTTGAAAACCCCTCCAATCTCATGCACAGAAAGCCAGCCTCACCATGAAACCCTCTGAGCCCGTGGCCAGACAAAGCAAGGTCATTCCCACGTGGGCAAGGTGGCCGTGCGACCTTGGGGACCCGGGGTCCGACTATGAAGCCGGCACATGCCCCCCGCCTCCCCCCACCCAAGGCCTCAGGGGACCCTCTGAGGATGGCCCAGTGGGTGAGGTCCCAACGGCCCGGCTGCATGTGCTGGGCCACCACTCGCTCCGCAGACGGAAGGCTTTCTGCCAGCCCATCCCTGTCACCCTGCAGTCCTCCGGCGACGGTGAAACCACCGAGCACTACGAGTCCCTTCAGGAGGAACGGCTGGGGGTTCCGGGGCACCTCCAAGCCCTAGTCACGTGGGGAGCGAAGGCAAAAGAGAAAAAATTAAATTTCCTTGCTGTCTGCACCCCAGCGACAGTCCTTGAGAGAGAGTGACTGTCCTCCAGGAGCCCAGTGGCCTCGATGTTGACACTTTGCTCAGGGCAAGTGGCAACCTTAGCTTAACGTTAGTCCGACCTCCAGGATCCTGTACATCTGTTTACCACATAAAAATTCCTCTGGAAACTTCCTTGATCTCTGCCGCCGAGGTTAACAATCCTCCTCCCAGCTCACGGCCCCCGCTGCTCCTCTGAAGGGTCTCATGACTGAATCTCTACCGAACAGTAAGAAGTGACCTCATCCCAACAGCAGGGAGTCCCTCCAGGGCCTGGAAACCGTGTTTCCGGATTCCTCAGAGAATCTGCCGTCTCTAACCCCCTCCCACCCGTGGATCCGTGACCGGTTACTCCTCACAAGCCCGGGGCCACTCTTCCTGCCCACAGGTCCTGTCCCTGGGCCTCTTTTTTTTTTTTTTTTAAATATTTATTTTTGAGACAGAGAGAGACAGAGCGTGAGCAGGGGAGGGGTAGGGAGAGAGGGAGACACAGAAGCTGAAGCAGCTCCGGGCTCTGAGCTGTCAGCACAGAGCCCGACGTGGGGCTTGAACCCACGGACTGTGAGATCATGACCTGAGCGGATAGGACGCTTAACTGACTGAGCCACCCAGGCGCCCCTCCCTGTTTATGTTTTAAAGGAAGACAGAGCACTGGACTGTGTGCTCTGGCGACCAATCACTGTTTATCGGATGGCGCCCTGTGCGGTTGACTCGGCCTGTATGATAAAAACATCCTTAGCTCACAAATATTTATTTTGTTAGAACATTGGGGGGACCATCTTTCACCATCAGGATGGCTCCTTAAAGCAAAAAAGCCAAAAAAACCAGAAAGTAGCAGGTGTTGGTGAAGATGCGGGGAAACCGGAACTTTGCGGGCTGTGGCTGGGGTGTCAGCGGGAGCCGCCACTGTGGAAAGGAGTAGTGGCAGCTCCTGGAGGAATGTGGCCTAAAACTTCCATAGGATCCAGCAGTTCCACGTCTGGACGGGGGCCCCGAAGACCTAAAAGCAGGGAGTCGGGCACTTTCACACCCGTGTTCACAGCCGCATCGTCCACAATAGCCAGGAGACGGAAGCAGCCTGAGTGCTACGGGCGGGCGAGTAGACAAGGTGTTTCACGCACACGCGGGGGGCATCGCTCAGTCCTAGAAAGGAGGCGAACTCTGACACCTGCCACTGCACGGGGAACCTTGAGGACACCGTCCTGAGGTAAACCAGTCACAAAAGGACAAATACTGGGTGAGTCCCGGGCCGTGAGGCACCTGCAGCCCAAGGGCCTGGGACAAGAAGGAGGTGGTGGCTGTCAGGGCTGGGGGAGGGGCAGTGGAAAGTTAGTATCTGGTGGGGACACGAGAATGTCCTGGGGATGGGCGGTGACGACGGCGTACAACACCGTGAACGTGCAGAACGCCATTGAGCCAAACACGTAAGAACGGTTAAGATGAGGGGCGCCTGGGGGCCAGTCGGTTAAGCGTCCGACTTCGGCTCAGGTCATGATCTCGCAGTTCATGGGTTCGAGCCCCGCGTCGGGCTCTGTGCTGACAGCTCAGAGCCTGGAGCTACTTCGGATTCTGTGTCTCCCTCTCTCTCTGACCCTTCCCCGCTCTCTCTCTCTCTCTCTCTCTCTCAAAAAAAAAAAACCCACTGGTTGTATTTAGGTATTTATAATATTGTTGAGAACACAGTAGTGAGCAAAGTATCTTCTAAGTAACCGGCAGGAATTCTGTTGCCCCTTTGGATGCGGCACAGGAAACACTATCAGGAGCCCCTGATTTGACCTGATGGCTGGGAATGTTGAAAAGGGAGCCACGTCCTGCTGAAACCGCGCTCGGCTCGCTAGCACCGCCCCAGAAGCGCACGCACCGCCCCATAGGCTTGTGGGAAGCAAAGCCTGGGGTC
The DNA here is from genome assembly GCF_008692635.1 of Crocuta crocuta. Taxonomy (NCBI): domain Eukaryota; kingdom Metazoa; phylum Chordata; class Mammalia; order Carnivora; family Hyaenidae; genus Crocuta; species Crocuta crocuta. The sequence goes on from NW_027532592.1 coordinate 3,568,877, forward strand.
AAGGCCTAGGGCGTTTCTTTAAAAGTTGAGCGTCGAGCTTCCTGAGCGGCCTGTCCGGCCCCGGAAGGAGCCCCAGAGGCTGAGAGACGGTCCTGGCGTCTTTCCTTCTGATCGCGACGGGCGTTAAGTCTGGGCTTAACCTGTGGAGCGATGCGAGTTGCCTCCAGGGCCGGGTCAGACGAAGCAAAATAGGAAAAAGGAGTGGATGTTTTTGAAAAGGGAACGCCATGCATCTGTACAAATGACATTTAGGCAGGTGGCGTCACGATCCTACTTGGTGGGTTGACGGCGTGGGAGGTTCACACCTTGTACTTCTGTGCGTTACAAGTGGGGTCATTCTGCGTCCAACGCGAACCTCCCTCTATCGTGTTCGCAGGGATCGTCCCCCATCCACCTGTCACTGTCCTTACCCCGTCACGGGCGTCTCCCCTCGTTACACGAATGAATGACTGGTTCACTCTGTTGGTTGGACGTGTCCCTCAGGAAGCCAGACTAGAGGACACTGTCTCCCTCTTGGGCTACGTACTGAGCTTCGAGGCCGGCGGAAGTCAAGACACAACAGAGCTTTCACTGGTGTGGACGCTCCCACCGAGCCAATGAGGAAGCCTTCTACCTGGGGAGCTCGGCTCAGCCTCCGCCCTGCGCCCCACCCCTGTCCCACGTCCCCTGCAGCAGCACCGCCACCCACTACGCTGGTCACACTTCCCTCTGGCTTGGTCTCGACCTTGCACTTGATCTCTCTTCATCCACACCATGGAATCAAGTGCTTTTTTAAAATATTTTTTAATGTTTATTTATTTTGGGGATGGGGGCAGAGACAGGGAGACACAGAATCCAAAGCAGGCTTCAGGCTCTGAGCTGTCAGCACAGAGGCCAACGCGGGGCTCAGACTCACAAACGGTGAGATCATGACCTGAGCCGAAGTTGGCCGCGTAACGACTGAGCCCCCCAGGGGCCCCTCAAGTGTTTCTTTTTAAAATCTTACCGTAGTTTTCCTGGGGGCCTTAGACACTGACCAGGGGTGCCTGGTCTGGGGTAGGCACGGCTGGGAGATAACCGGGGAGTCCCTGCGGGCGCCTCCCGTCGCTCAGGGAGGCAGAGAGCACCCCCCGTGTGATGTGCAGTCCTTGTGCTGGGTCCCTCCCCGCCTCAGTGCTCATGTTTAGTACTTCCTTCAGTGACTGCTCAGAGCCGAGCACGAAGACTGCACCCTGCCCTTTGGGAAAAGTGGGGGCCCCCACAGTGGAGAAAGGGAAGGCGTGTCGGGGACTGATGTCCACTGAGATCCTGCTTCTGGGAAGCACGTTCCATTCCTTGCCTTGTTTACGAATCGGGTCAGCACAGTGACGGAGGTGTCATCGTCCCCACTTGCAGGAAGAGGAAGCGAGGACTGGAGAGGCCAGCGGGCTGGCCCCGTGTCATGTGGTGGAGCAGAGTCTGACCCAGGGCTGAGGATTCCTGAGTGTCCTCCATTTCAACACCTGAGCCCGCCTGGTGCCAGGGCAGCCTCCTGCTTCCCCTGGCCGTTGACTTCCAGGTCACCCGATCCCACTGACCCACAGCTGGAGACTCCTCAGGCTGCTCAGGAAGCAGCTCGTGCATGGACTTTCTGTCTACACTCCTGGGCCCGAGAGCACATGAAATTGGCCTTGCCTCCACCCTGTGATTCTTCCCTCCAGGACTCTTGATTTTGATGCCCTGAATCTGGACTCTAGGACTGTCTGTCCTCCTTCCCAGGGCCTGTCTGGGAAGACGCACCTAGATAACCAGGGCAAGGTCACTGCGATCCTTATTAGTACGGGATCTAGTGAATTCGGTCTGCGTGGAACACACTTGAGGGTGATGATGTCGAATATTCGAGATGAATGTTGACAGTGGAATGTGCGCGATTAGTTTGAGTTTCTTCACTTTATTTGAAGAGCATCCTAATTGATCGTACGACCTAAGACCTATTGGGAGCGCAGAAGTAAACAAAATTTTACTCCAAGCACACACCTACATAAATGACTAAAAATACGTGCGAGTCCCTCTTCTTAGACTGATGGCGTGTAATGGAAACACAGATTACCCCGAGGTTGCCGAGTCGGCTTAGCACCAATCCAGAGGCGCTCAGAAGCACGTAGCATGAATATTTGTGCAGAAGAAAATCACATATTCATTCCATGTGGATTAAGATATTCCGTTAGAGCTGAGGAGAGCGGGGTACTTGGAGCCATTTATTAAAAGTTCCCCCATCTGATAGTTAGAAGTGAGAAAACACGAAGTAAGTGGTACAAATATACATACATGTGTTTCAGATAAAAATGAAAAAAGTCGTTATCGAGACAGACGGACATCGCTGGTCCCTCCTGGTAACCATGAACTCCGCTTCTGTGTGGATAGAAATGATTCAGGTCGGACCTCAGAAGGAATGTGCCATCAGGTGGCCCTGGGGGTATTTCCACCTGATGACAGGTTTTCTGCAGCTCGCAGGGGGTGGCACCCGCCTGTAAAACAGCACCCAGTGGGTCCAACTGGACTCCCTCACGCCACGTGATGCTGTGTCCAGACCCAGTTCCCGCAAGAATTGTTGCAGCCCCAACAGCCCAGATCCTCCGGGAAGCAGGACAGAAGAAGGGCCGTGTGGGAACGCACCGCACCGAGGAGCCTGTCTTTCCGGTATGAGGGTTCCCGGCCCTGCGTGCGGTCGGCGGCTGCCTCAGTGGCAGTGCTGATGACTTTCCTTCCCCACCACGTCTCATCTTCCGTGTGCATGGGGGAGGGGACCGTGCCACTCGTGGCTGCATTCACAACGTGGCTCTGTGAAGTCTTCTCTACATGTCCTGCAAATCCATCTGGCTGATTGTGGTGGACAAGCATCTCAGAAAGAGAACTCCACGAGATTCTCCGCTCGCAAATATACACAGTCAGCCGTCTCTGTAAAGCAAAGCAAGAGAATACTAACCATTTCTTTACTGAGAAAGTGGCTTTGGTACTAATCTGACTTTTCGCAACATACTCCAGTCAACTAACTACAAATGATGATTGCCTAATTTCTCTGAGGTCAGAATCAGTTGTTTTGGAAACCATTTTTGGTACTTTGTAATTTATAAGCTTAATCTAGTGGTTTATGATTTTTTAGCTTTATTTCGTTATGAAGCTTTATAAACCTGACTTTTATGATGAAATGCGTGTGTGTGTCTTTAAGAGAATCTTTTATCTCACGAACGGAAATGCTCCAGGAAGCATGTAATCCTGGTTCTGGGTTGGACGCAGCACAAAACCACGGCACAGCACCACTTGGCTCTCAGGAATAGAAACTTCTCTTAGGGGCCCTCATACCAGAGGTAGTGTTTTCATTTCTGTGTCATTTACTGCAAATACTATCTCACCTTAAAGGTTAAGGCAACTCAGGCCCAGGGCTTGGCCAAAAATCAGGTTTTCTGACTTTGAAGTGCAGTCAGTGTGCATTTCTGTAGCTCAGACCTCCACGCGCGGCAATACCCAAGACAGTAGACAACTGGCTGTCAGGACTTGTTTTCAGGAAAGGCTCCAGTGAAAATTTTCACACTGGTTGTGAATGTCTGAGAAACCTCAGCCCATTAGATTTTTTGAGACAGAGTGTGTGAACAAGGGAGGGGCAGAGAGAGAGGGAGACACAGAATCCGAAGCAGGCTCCAGGCTCCGAGCTGTCAGCACAGAGCCCGATGTGGGTCTCGAACTCACTAACCATGAGATCATGACCTGTGTAAGTCACACCCTTAACTGACTGAGACCCCCAGGCGGCCCCCCCTTTTTCTTTCTTTTTTTTTAAATGTTTTTTTTAAATTTATTTTTAGGAGAGAGAGAGAGAGAGACAGCGTGAGCAGGGGAGGGTCAGAGAGAGAGGGAGTCACAGACTGAAACAGGCTCCAGGCTCTGAGCTGGCAGTCAGCACAGAGCCCGACGCGGGGCTCGAACCCACGAACCGCGAGACCATGACCTAAGCGAAAGTCGGACGCTTAACCGACTAAGCCACCCAGGTGCCCCCCCCCCCTTTTCTTAAAGTAGTAAACCTGGGTGTTTTAATTGCCAGGTAAGAAACTCTTGAGACTGAATCTGGGCTATAAATGATAGAAGCCTGTTTCTTACGAATATTTAACTGGTAGTGCTTTCACACCTGAAATTCACTAAGATTACCTAGTAGGTTAGGTTAACCTAGTAGTCGGGTTAAGAAATACTTTAAGACCACACTGCAAAATGGGGAACTTCAATGGACGTCTTTCAACTCTCGACCTCAAAGGAAGGAAACTAACTAACCGATGATGAGAACGTGGAGGGTAAAATCCACACCAGATCCGAGTTAACGTAATGCTTGGCAATGTGGACGCCAATTAACACCAGACTCGGGGGATGTGGGCGGTAGCACAGGGTGGAAGGTGAGAGGTTTCAGTCCCTGGCAGTCAATCCAGGACCCCCCGCCGTCGCGGGACAGGAGCCCAGGACCCCGTGCCTCTCTGTCCCCCCGCCCCAGTCCCCACACGGTCTAGTCGCCGTCCGCCCCGGACCCCGCGCCACCCCTGCCCTTCTCCCCCGGTCCCTACGGCTCAGGCCCGGAGCGCCGCCGCCAGGACAAAGGAGCCGGGCGCCCTTGGGGCGGCCGCAGCCCCCCTCGCGGTTGGGAGAGCCCTGCCAGCGTCTGGGCAGGCAGCCCCTGCGGCCGCGGANCCCGGGCTCGCAGGCCCTGGAAGCAGGGGGTGAGGCGGGCTGCGCGCCGCTGCTCAGCACAGCTCGGTCCTGTGTTTCCACCGTTTCTCGGCCCTAAAAAGAGCCCTCGTGACGCAGCTCGGCGGTCTCGGGGGGCCGGGCCGGGCAGGCCTGCACGGGGCGCCCCGGGACCCCCGGCCCCCCCGGCGCGCGCGCACCTGCCGCATCCAC